>NC_137196.1:20596126-20623626 GCF_960531495.2 Zeus faber | reverse complement strand
AGAGAGAAGGAGAGAGAGAAAGAGAAGGAAAGGCAGACAGAGAGAGAGAGAGAGAGAGAGGGATGTGAGAGAGAGAGAGAAAGAGAGGGAGGTGAGAGAGATAAGGAAAGGCAGAGAGTGAGAGAGGGAGGGTTAGAGAGATAGAGAGAGAGGAATGGGGGGAGATACAGAGTTGAGAGAGAGAAGGAAAGGCAGGGAGACAGAGAGAGAGAGGGAGAGAGAGAGCGGTATTACACAGTTATTGTAACAATACAATTAACAAATCATTGTTTTTCCAAAAAAAAGAGCATTCAAACCGGGAAGCACATTTAGTTAAACTAATGTTTGTTGTTTTGCACAGCAGCAGGACTTTATGAAACGAGACATAACAAATTGGGAAGCAAATTAAAAGATACGAGCGCTTTATAAGTCCATTAATGTGTGTGTGTGTGTGCTTTCATGGAAAAGCTTGTCATAATTATTCCAACTTTCTGCGTTTCGCTCCCAACCTCCACAGTTGAACGTGGCCAGCGCATGTCGAAATAAATGAGCACGGGGCCACTCCATCCGTTCCATATTAGAAAACTCCACCGAGCAATAATTGTGAATTGATAGGAATTCAATTATTTTTACGGTTAATTCAAATCATTAATATTCGTTTTAATCAACTGGAATAAAAAACAAAACGAAATAAATAAATAAATAAATAAATAAAACGAATCTTGACAAATTAATTAGGGAATGCAAATCCCTGTACATCCACTACAGTTAATGCAAATTACCTGGAGCCACAATGACGTTCATGCACGCGCATGAGAATATGCACACACCTGCACACACATATAGACACACCCGCACACACATAGACACACCTGCACACACATATAGACACACCCGCACACACATATAGACACACCTGCACACACATATAGACACACCCGCACACACATAGACACACCTGCACACACATATAGACACACCCGCACACACATTTAGACACACCTGCACACACATATAGACACACCCGCACACACTTATAGACACACCCATACACACATAGACAAGCACACACACACACACACACACACACACACACACACTGCACTGCTGCACGTACACAAAGAGACACATGCATGCTCACATACTCACACTCATAATATTTTACGTGTAGAGTTAATGCATATAACCATTATTTTCTTAATGACGTAGTTTATATCGTCCATATAAACATATATATACACACACACACACACACACACACACACACACACACACACACCCACACACACACACACACACACACATATATATATATATAGATACACAGGTGAACCACTGACAGGTGAAGTGAATAACATTGCTCATCTGGTTCCAATGGCACCTGTCAAGGGGTGGGATATATCAGGCAGCAAGTGAACAGTCAGTTCTTGAAGTTGATGTGTTGGAAGCAGGAAAAATGGACAAGCGTAAGGATCTGAGCCACTTTGACAAGGACCAAATTGTGATGGCTAGATGACTGGGTCAGATCACCTGGATACTGAACTGAATTCATACATGGCCCAGACTGACCGTGAGGGCATGGAGAGATAATCAAACTACTGAGACCGAGCCAGAGACTGCTGCAACAGCCCAGCCTCTGAGAAGACAAACCATGAAAGGGAAGCACACGTTATATTCTTAAGCTGTTGTTCACACACAACCTTGTTCTAAGAGGGTACGGGCAGAGAAATGTTCCCGCAGGAATCTAGATGAGGGTGGATCTGACACAAGACCTGAGAGAAATGCAGACCCAAGATAACCTGAACAAAGTCTGGATTTTGTGATGTTACCCAAATTTTGCAAGCTCAAATCTTCGATTAAATTGTAGTGAATTCTAGAAAATGATTCTGTTCTCTTTTCTTAACTGCGGTCAAGTGTCTGATACTATGTTATATTTGTACTACAAATCTCTTGGACTAGATGTTTCCATCTCCAAAACGGCAGGTCTTTTGGGGTGTTCCTGGTATGCAGTGGTTAGTACTTACCAAAAGTGGTCCAAGGAAGGACAACCAGTGAACCGGCATCAGGGTCATGGGCGCCCAAGGCTGATTGATGCTCATGTCTGGTTCGATCCCACACAAGAGCTACTGTAGCACAAATTACTGAAAGAGTTACTGCTGCTGTGATAGAAAGGTGTCAGAACACACAGTGCATCACAGCTTGCTGCGTATGGGGCTGTGTAGCTGCGGTCCGCTCAGAGTGTCGATGCTGACCCCTGTCCACCACTGAAAGCACCTACAATGAACACGTGAGCGTCAGAACTGGACCATGGAGCAATGGAAGAAGGAGGCCTGGTCTGATGAATCACGCTTTCTTCTACATCATGTGGATGGACGGGGTTAGGCTCCGGTCGAGCATCGGTGGGATGTGCTGGAACAACAAGCCCGATCCATGGGGGCCCCACCTCACAACTTCCAAGACTTAAAGGATCTGCTGCTAACTTCTTGGTGCCAGATACCACAGGACACCTTCAGAGGTCTTGTGGAGTCCATGCCTCCACGGGTCAGAGCTGCTTTGGTGGCACGACGGGGAGCTACACAATATTAGTGGTTATTAGTGGTGGTTTTAATATTGTGGCTGATCGGTGTGTGCATTATGTATACTGTGTATATATAGATATACACACACACACACACACACACACACACACATATATAAATATATGTGTGTGTGTGTGTGTATATATGTATACTGTATGTATACTGTATGTATACTGTGTGTATACGTATATATAAACTGTATATATGTTGTTTTCATTGTTGACCAGGTTTTCCTTTTGGTGGGAGCATGTCTGAATTGCTTGATAGGAGATTGTGACTATTTAGAGAAAACTCACAGATTTTACTAAAGACCCTGGATGCTTCACAGTGTCTGAATTCCGTCTGAAACTGCAACATTTCTTTTCTTTCCTTTTTTCCCCCTCCAACATTCAGGTTTACTCCCGTCGTGGCAGGCTGACTCTGAATCGCTTTCTTTTCTCTGAAGTTTGCTTTCTTCTTCTGATCGATTGACTCATTTTTCCTCGGTTCACTGGAGGTGGTGAGGACATTCTTTCATCCGACGGGTCCTTTTGTGCGAATGTTCATTCGTATCGATCATTTTCCTGAACACACCGCTGCTTTATCAAATTCAATGATCAAATTTGCGGCCGCCTTTGATGTGGCGCGGGTGCCCGATCGCTGTATTCTTGCCGGGAAAGGCGTGGAGGACCCCACCACCAACGGCATTCAGAGGAGCGCATGCATAACACAACACATTGATTGGCTCCTTCATACAAAGCACCGGCTAAAAACAGCATCAAATATGGGATTTTCAAATGGACGAATCTTATGGATTACCACTTTAATGCGGATTCTCACTAAATAGAGCCGTTTTAAGGGGGGAGAAAAGGTCAAATGTATAATTCGAGTCTTCAGGTCTAAAATCAAGCGACACAGCTTTCCAATCCCCTTCGGCCCCGAGAAATAAATGAGAGGAGGAGGAAGGAGGAGAAGCTCCCGGCGACTCCTGCGTCCGATCTCGTGTTTCCTCCGCCCCGACTCTGCGCGGCGGCGGGGGGGCCTCGGTTTCCGCCGGGGGGGGGGGGGGCCGGAAAACTAAATCTCCAATTCCAATCTCCTCCGGCCACTTCAATAACTCCCCAACCTGATTGAGCCACCCACGCCTCCTCTACCTCCCACACGCCGGCCCCCCTGGGGGCGGGGGGAGGGAGGGAGACGCACTGCCGATGAGTTTATGGAGGAGGAGGACGCGCCGCGCCGCGCAGGACAGCTGGTGTGTAGGACTTCGGGAACGTAATGAAACTTGGCATTCTCTCGCCCAAGAAAGAAGTAGAAAATGGATGACGGGGAGGCCGGTGCCAAGGCAGCGGAGAGCCAGGTTTTGATCCAATATGCATGTAGGATGGAAAAATAGGTGAGGGAGGAGATGGCTCCGTACAAGCGCGAGCCTGTGAAGTGGAAAGTAGGATGCCGAGGCAAGCGCCGCCGCCGAGCAGGACTCGAGTCGTAGTTGGCTCGAAGATTAAAAAAGCCGATGAAAATGTAATCAGCGGCGGCGCCGTGTTCGCTGGCGGCTTCACCGCGCTTAAAGTGGCAATCCATTAAACCATCTGCGTGGAGTGGATCACACCGCAAGTCCCACCATTCCACGAGAAGCCGAAACACTTCCACGTGCGGGGATTTTACCCGCGCGTTCTTTTCTCGAAGGTTTTTCCTTCTTGGGATTGATTGTCTGTTGTTTTTTCCTTTTGACGGGAAAGGCGGACCCCGGCACGAGCAATGGCGCCGTCACATGGAGGAACCACGTGCATCGCGCAAACACATCGAATGCCTGTCTCTTATGAAGTGTCAAACAACGGGATTTTTCCTCACAAAAACCATCTCGGGGATTTTTCCAATCTCGCTAAACTGCTACGGAGAAGGTCGGAGGCGGGGAGGTTTGACGGCGCGTTGGCGGTGGGGCGGGGCGGAGGGGAGCGGCGCTGGGAGCCTGACACCGGGCTGTCACAGAGCTAATGCCGCTGCGCCGCCGCCGCTCACGTCGTGTTGTGGGACTCGGCCTGTTCCTCCTCACGAGTGAGGACTGTGACAGCTGTAGGAACTCCCCAGCCGGCAACATCCCAAAACGCCCGGATCGCGGTGCGGTACATCACGCACGCACGCACGTGCACACACACACACACACACACACACACACACACACACACACACACACACACACACACACACACACACACTTTATAACAGAGACACACATATTCCTCTCCTCTGTTCCCCATTAATATTACATGCAGCACACTTTGGCATTATGTACACTCACTCATTGATTTGCTCTCTCACCATCTCTCTCCTCCCTCTCTCCCTCTACTTCCCCCTCTCTCTTCCTCTCTCTCACTCTCTTTCCCTTCTGTCTCCTTCTCGCTCTAACTCCCTGTCTCATCCTCTCCCTCTATTTCCCCCTCTCTCTCTTACTCCCCCCACCCCCTCGCTGTCTCTCCTTCCGTCCCTCTCTCTTGTCTCACACTGTCTCCCTCTACCTCCCAATTGGCTCGAAGATTTTACCTGTGAGTTATAAAACTGGCACGCTGCTGGTGACATTTGCCAATTGAGTGAGATGATGAGGGTTTTGGGGGTGGGGGGGTGGGGGGTCTGTGGGGTGCCTGTGTGTGTGTGTGTGTGTGTGTGCATGTGTGTGTGGGAGGGGGGTTATAAGAGTCTGAAGAGAGCTTGATGAAATCGAGCTTCTTCCCCCCGACGCGTGAATAATTTTCCGTCTCACTGAGCTTCGTTGCGCCCACCTCGAAGCAACTCTGACTCCTGGCGGACGGCTGAGGTGGAGCCGGTCCGTCCTCGGGGGGGGGACGGGCGGAGGCGCGGGGGGGGGTCTGGCTAACAGGCTAACTGGCAACTGGCAGGTGAGCTATGGTTGGCATCGGTGAATTAATAATAAGAGCGGCGGCTGTTGGAATGACCCAGATAACGGGGAGCAGGATCCAGAGATGAGGCTTTAACGGAGTGGCAGCTGTTGCACCGTGCCACCGTCACCTCCACACAGCAAAGGGCCTCATCAACAGCGCTTTATTGATGAACAACTAACGACTACTGTAGTTTATAGGGAACGGTAACAGGGATCACACACGGCCCCCCCCCACACACACACACACACACACACACACACACACACACACACACACACACACACACACACACGTCTTCTTTCCACACATTTTTGCCAGATTTTTTTCCCCTTCCCTTACCAAGCACAATTGTTAGTGCTCGTCGACTGCTCGTGTTTTTTTCTTTTTTCTTAGCCGCCTCGGTCCCAGCGGGCATTAACGACGGTGTCGCTCTCTGAGAAACTTTAATGAAGTAAAAAAAAAAAAAAAAAAAAAAACTGAATAGCTCCTCATTTTCCCCGGTAACTGTGCCGATGCCGAGGTGCACTTTTCAGGTGCCACTGTCTGCAGTTCGTCTGATTGAGAGCGACAGGTCTGTGTCTGGCTCCGCTATCATCTCGCGCCGAGCCTTCCTTCCTTCCGTCCTCCCTTCTTTCCCTCCTTCCCTCTCCCGTCAAGTCTGCCGAGGATGATAATGAATTATAAAGAACGGTGCGCTCTCTGGGAGAATACAGATGTTTCACACGTACCTCTCCCACCTCTTCTTCCTGTCCTTATCAGACCCTCCCCACACACGCGATAAAGTTGATGGAATAATGGGGCGGCGTGGGGGGTGGGGGTGGGGGGGGGGGGGTACTTTAATGCAAGCTCAATGATGAAAAAAATAACTCATACACACACACACAAAAAAAACAAAAAAACGGGCCCAATTAACATGAATGGAAGTGCGCCTGACTTCCCAAGCATTTCATCTTAGAGAGGGTTTTCTATTCGTAGTATTTCTTTGACTGCCAATCCACATTTGCATATTTAAAAGAAAATGAAAATATGTCATGCTTGTTAATGGCGAGGACAAATACAGAGCCCAAATGAATCCAACTGAAATTCGTACTTTTAGCACCTCTGATGCTCGCTTAAGTGCATACAAAACCCATTAGTAAAAGCCATTTGACGTTTGGTCAGTCAGCTTAGTCTGACTGTGTGGTGCAGTGGTCGCCAAATAGCCATTTCACACCAGGAGGGCAGGGGTTAATGCACCAGATGCAACTCATTCAGACAGACAGACAGACAGACAGACAGACAGACAGGAAGACAGAGCAGAGAGGAAGACAGACAGACGGACAGACAGACAGAAAGACAGAACAGAGAGGACGACCGACAGGCGGACAGGCAGGCAGGCAGGCAGGCAGGCAGGCAGACAGGCAAACAGGCAGACAGACAGAACAGAGAGGAAGGCCGACAGACAGGCAGACGGACAGACAGAACGGAGTGTGCCGCTGCCTGATTGGGTGTGCTCTCCCTTAGCAAAGTAAGAGCAAACAGGGGGTTGTTTTAATTGAGACACAGAGGAAGAGAGGCCACGCTCTAATAAACAGGTAATTATGCAACTCCCAGCTCCGCCAAAGCAGATTGCGAATCCATTAAGGCCTCTTCTCAAAAAAACGCCTCCTTCTCTTGCTTTTTGTTTTCCCACCTGTTTCATTTTTTTTCTTCATTCCCCTAAAGGAGGGGTTTCCAAGCTTTTTATTTTCGCGGACCAGACCACAGAACAAAAAATGTGTGTGTGTGTGTGTGTGTGTGTGTGTGGTTGGTAGAAGATTGACGGAGAGTCTCCCCGTTATGCAGGGGGCTTTTTTTTAAATTTCATTCAATTGGGCAATGTAGTAAAATAAATACATCTACAACAAAAACACACTGTTTTTATTTGTTTTCGCTCGCTTTAGCGCCGGCCCGGCACCGGTCCGTGGCCCGGTGATTGGGAACCTCCGCACTAAAGCAATGCACCAGGCACACAGGCACACAGGCAAACAGGCACACAGGCGCACAGGCAGTTCCCTCTCCGTGGGGGTGGACACTCTCAACCCCAGAAATTCATAAGAATTAACCATCAATCAAATTTAACCTCCCGGCACGGAGTGGCCATCTGGCAATTGGGCAAATGCCAGAAGGGCCGCCCTACTTTGGGCTAAGTAGACTGCGTGGTCCTTTGGCATGTTGGGCGGGTGGGGCCTACAACACATACAACGGTATTAACATAATAATGAGTTATTGAGCTGATACGATCGTCACCTTTTAAGCATTACCATACGTTCAACCGGTGCACTAAATTATATATATATACCACTGTGGTGTGGTTTAAGCAGCCACACCTGTCTTGGTAATTGGGCCCGGGATCAGGGTGGCTGTACGCCTGTTGCTCGTTAGAGCAATCCAGGAAGCGGCAGGTAAAACCCCCATCCCCACACACACTCAGGGAGAGCCTTTGTCATGACAATGTTCCATCTGCTCCTGGCTTGTTATATCTGTCCACTCTCTAAAACAAACTGGTGTGTTTGCAACATCTCTGCCTGACGCTCTGTGTCGGAGGGACTGCCACAACCACCTGAGTCACATAGGAATTACAGTCACGGTTGGTAGTGAATCGACAGCGATTTGAGTCAGGACTCAAATAAAACCATTAAATAATGTGTCGCATGAGTGGTTGTTTTATTTGCACGCTCACAGTTAACGTTACAACACGCAGATGGAGAAGTGAGTGAATAGCTTCCACATGTATGCTGGGTAATACATGCTGCGTCATCAGCAACTCCCAAAACAGTCTCTACGTCACCATCCATCACTTGCCAACAGTTTCTGACTCTTCCCTGTCACTGCTGCGACTGCTCATTCTCCAAACTAAAACAAATTAGAAGCTATCGGAGGAGCACAGTGGGACAGGGTGGACTAGGTGGATCGGCCATGTTATCAATTGAAAGCCACCGGGAGAAGTTGGACATCAGGCGCTTTGTGACTTAGCGGAACGCAAGGCTGGAATAGTGGTGCGTTATTGATGAACTGATGGCCGTCATGACAATTTTTCTAAACATTCTAGCAACTGATAATTTACAGTAGTAGTAGTACCTGCCCCTGATGCTCATTAGTCGATTCCAAGTCGGTTCCAAAATGACATGATCGTGCCCGATTTGTAGTGTTATTTTGAAAGAAAGATTTCCTTGAAATAAATAACATTCCCACCATGAATTGATGCAGAAAAGGCACAGATTCGTGCATAAACATTCAGCAGAATGCAGGAAATTAAGTGTTTGACACTCAAAATTTCCTGGGGGCCTGACACCCCCCCACAAAGATGTTTCCACCCAGAATGTTCAAACGAAACCCGCGCCGCTGCTGTCGTGAAAATGGGTCGTCTGAGCTGGGCATAGGGCCGAAAGGCTGATCCAATCATCTAGAAGCTGTTAACCTCTGAGGTTTCCCTCAAGAAAGCTGCCGCTCGACGCTCGCAGCTTTATCTGGTGAGTCGCTATCTCAGTCTTTTTATCTTAACATTTGGGTGGGGTCGGCGTTGGGTTTGAAAATAGGGCCTCTCTGTTGCAAATGCCAGGGCCGCTTATTGATTGCAGTCACTGCATCCCGGGGTCAGCGTGGGGCGCTCCTCTTCATCATCCTCCTCCTCTTCATCATCCTCCTCCTCCTCCTCTTCCTCCCTCCCCCTCCACTTCCTCCTCTTCCTCTTCATCATCCTCCTCCTCCTCCTCCCCGACGGCCTCCGAAGCCGCTGGCAAAAATGTGACGAAATGTGCCCGAGGATGCCGGCTAATCCATCTATTTACCCAGCTTTCTACCACGCGGCAGATTAATCACTCCCAGATCGCTGATTGACAAGCGGTGGGAGAGCGAGCGAGAGAGGAGAGGAGGGCGAGAGACAGACAGAGGTAAGAGAGAGAGAGAGAGAGAGAGAGAGAGAGAGAGAGAGAGGTGCACGTGTGCAGGAGCGTGCACGGAGCGCTACCCGCGACTCCCACAACACACTTGACTGAGCATCAAAGAGTACTTTGCAGGAAAGTGTGTAAACAACGGCGGGATGTGCAGAGGGGTGTTTGCATTCACCTGGGCACAAACACGCACGCACGCACGCACACACACACACGCACGTACACACACACACACACACACACACACACACACACACACACACACGCAGGTACACAAACACACGTATTCCCAAACAAACAGACAGATAGCTTTAAAATCCACCGCCCACGCATTCCAAACAAGCCCGCCTGGCAATTTGAGAGTATTCTTACCTTGGGTGGCGATGTAGTGATTTGGCCTGTGATAGCCCTGGAAAACAAAAAGCACCAGGGTGAATGTTCGAACCGCTTAACTTTAATCCCCCTCATTAAAAAGACGGGAGAACCGCACAGGCAGAGTTCATGGGGGAGTGGGTTTTCGGCAGTGACAGAGGAGACCCGTGATGCAAAATGCTCCCTCTTCCACTTCACGCTCCTGGAGTTCACGTTCTGCTACACCCACACTGCTGCCAGTATATTATGTGGTTTTTTTTTATATATCTGAGTATTTCTGCTTTCTATCTTTCTTATTTTTTGGGGGTTTTTGTATATATTTTTATTATTTGTATATATTATTATTTTAATTATGGAATTTAAATTTTTACTTCACTTTTTATTCTATTTTATTTTATTCTTATTTTCATTCTACATTTTTTCCCAATTTATTTTAACACGAATTGTCCGTAGTGAAACACACCAAAACTCACCGGAACAAATTCCTAGCATATGCAAATCGCTGATTATTCACTGGTGGAAAAACGACCCCTCGTGGGTCGATGACCCGACTGGTTCAGTTCTTCATCACAATCAACGCGTCCACATGCGCTGATTCGAACTAAAGTTAATAATAAAAGTCTCAGTCTCAGGCAATATTCTCAACTTAATTTAAAAAGTCTGATTCTAATAAAGACCGGAGCATCTCCAAATCGACAGAGCTAGTTTATTCGATCACGATGCGCTCGGCACGGCGGCGGCATGGATGCACCTTCGTCGCGGTGCTTCTGGCATGCTCGTTTTTTCGGGTCATGTACTGTATGCATTTCTCCCGGAAACAGTGGAAGCAGAGCTTGTTTACCGAGCACCACAGCTGGCAGCCTGACTTCTGGAGCGATGATGAAATGATAAGGAGATGAATATATTAGATTAGATCCTTGGATGGGGGGGGGGGGGGACATTTTCAGGGAAAGCGCTAAAATATGCGGTGACGTGACGGGGAAATTTGACTCTCCTGGAAGATTCGGCTCTTCGCGAGCGACCCGGTGACAATGTTTGTTTTGTTTCCCGACCCGTAGCTCGCTTGATTCGGTCGGTGTACCTTGCGTGTGCGTGACTGGCGACTCGCTGTTACTTTGCGATGCCGTCCAGGAGTCACCGCCTCCGCTCGAGGCGGGGCTCTCGCGGCTCTTTTCCTTCCCCGGTTGCGAGTCCGAGTCATTTCTCAAGATTTGTTCGCCGCCGAGGAACGGTCCGCGAGTCTTGCGCCTCTAACGGCACTTCCTCCGCTCACCGCTAACTTCGGTTGAACGAATGAGCCACGATGCAAACCGGGGTTCGTTGAAAGAAGTGAAATATCGCAAACACACGTAGCACCTCGTTTCGCCAATATCACCTCATTCTGGTCATTTGCCTTAATCTGACCCTCGCGTCCGTGTAAACACGCCGAGCCTCCCGAGGAGCCCAGCATCCTGAGGAGGCCAGCATCCCGAGGAGCCCAGCATCCCGAGGAGCCCGGGCGAGTCTGTCCTGGGGGTCGCGGCCGCTTCACTCCATATTCAGCGACGCACCTTCCGGAGCGAGCAGCTAGTTAAGAGTTTCGATAATCCCCGAAGATACGACGAGCGGCGCTGATCCCTCCAGCCCCCCCCCCCCCCCCCCCCCCCCCCCCCCCCCCGCCGCCTTCGGGTCTCACGGATTACTCTAATCTACTCTAAGTTTTATTTGTCCAATTCCTTGTCCCCTCTCTGGAGGTATGAAGCGGCAAACAAAACATTAGGACTTGAAGGGCCCTGCTGCCGGCCCTGCCTGGGCCCCCCCATCCCCAACTCCTTCACTCGTTCCCTTATCTCGTTCATATTCAATTTAACTGGGACTGTGATTAATGCTTCCATCCAATGAGGGAAGAAAGACACAAAGGACCCACCCCCCCCAACACACACACACACACACGCACACACACACACACACACACACACACACACACACACACACACACACACACACACACACACACACACACACACACACACACACACACACACACACACACACACACACGCACACACACACACACACTCCTCTCTCTCTCCTGCCTCTCATCCATCGGGCTCCTTGGGCTATTCAACTGTCCTCCATTTTTAATGACTTCTTTATCTCTGGACCGAGGAAGGAGATTTGTTTGTACTTTCATGTATGTTTCCGTCAGGCAAAGTGGAGGCCCAATACACCGGCGGATTATAGAGTGGAAGAGACAAAGGAAAGGAAGTCCTCCCCCCCCCCCCCCTTTTCCATTTTTCATTTTTCCCCATTAGGTAAGAAGGACGTGACGGGGAGGGAGCGCTGATGCTGGCGTGTGATCAGGGATGAGTTACTACAAAGGATCTACTTAAAGCCCGATTGTACTGTCCGCATTACAACACAATGGCATTCGTGTTCCCAATCGGGGTATCTGCGGGTCTCAGCAAATTTCATTTCAACTCTCTTTGAGGGCTTTTTTTTTTTTTAAGCAATTTTAAGGATAACCAGAGAAAATTCAGATTAGTCCAAAGCCGAAAAATGCTTTAAACGTTGTATATTTTGCCTTCTAGCGAGATACATAGCAATTATTGTTGTTTTTTTTTATTGATATAATACCAGTTCATATTGAATTTCATTGCTGTACATCCCTGCCATAAAATTGCTTTTCTGGGTAAATGTTGGAAGGAGGCGGCCATCTTGGAGGGGCGGCCTCGGAGCGAGGAAGATGGTTTTCACTTGGACTTGGTCTCGTCCCCCCCCAGAGTCCTGGTTGTGAGTCTTGACTCGACACGATAACTACACGTAAGACGTGGTAGCAAGGATCTTTCAGGCCAGAGCCTTGACCTAATTGCTATCTCTGGTTTTGTTTTAACGAGCTTTTAATGAGGCATTTATTCTTTTTCCCCGGTAACAGTAGGGTGCAGAATCCCGCGCCGCACAATATTTCCGCCTCCGGGACGTATTCGCGCGCAACTCGTCCCCGCGGCAAAATGATCACAGGCGTCCGTGCCCCAACGATCGCAACAAACAAACAAATCAGACTTTGCAAAACGCCAAGACGACCGGGAAGAATGGATGAGAAAAAAACTAAAAATCCCAATGACAACAAATGTTTGGGGGACGGCGAATGTTTTATGCGCAAAAGATTGATTAGGCAGGACGAGCTTCCCAGATTGGTTAAAAAGCTTCCCGAAGAAGCAAAAGCACTATTACCCATCTGCCTTTTTTTCTATTAAGCACTCTACCAACAAAGGCGACGGAGCAGAGGAAATCCTTTTCAATCAGCGTCCATCTTCACCGCGCCGCACATTCTTATCGTATAATGGGGCTGCCTCCATTGTGAGCGCCTTCTGCCTCTCGCGGCATAATGGGCCATAAACTGAGGAGCGGGGAGAGGTAAATAATTTAAGCCCCCTGCATTTGCCGCGGCACACCTTGCATTATGAATTTACGTTTGAAGGCGTAACAAGAGATTACAAATTACCGCATTAGAGGGGTTGGAACGGAAGGGGGGGCGGAGGGGGGGGGGGGGGATTGGGGTGGAGAGAGAGAGAGAGAGAGACAGGGAGATGGAGGGAGATGGAGGGAGACAGCGAGGGAGGGAGCGAGAGTTCCGCGGTGCAGAAAAACCACTTAGGGAGACAGGTACATCACCAGGCCATTAACACGTGGAGCGGAAGAGCCGGCTAAAAAGGGCCAATAAGCCACGGTGATCGGCCACATCCTGCCAGTAACACTGTTATTAACAGCAAATCAGGTCAGATGGGGAGATCTCACGCAGCGCAGCGTCGAGTGGTTCCCAAATCCCTTTTCGGAGGAGGAAGTGCGCCTCACGCCGCTGTTTCAACCGCCCCCGTGGCCTGTTAAGCACGGCGAGGAGAGAGAGAGAGAGAGAGAGAGAGAGAGAGAGAGAGAGAGAGAGAGAGCTCCGCCGCAGGAAGCGCGAGGAGCGGCTACGCGAGACTACGCGTCCGCCGTGGAGGGTATCGGCCCCGAGTTTGAAGCGGGACGCGAGAACTCCATTCGGCTTCGGCTGGGGAAAGACGGCGGGACAAAAAAAGAAAAAAAAGCGACTCGCAGGAGAAACGTCGACATAAGGGAGGAGTTTCATGCCCCGCCCCCTTTCAAATCCACTCCTGTGTGTTATGTGTTGATTAAAATGAGGCGTTTTCTACGTTTTTTTTTTTTTTCGTCCTTGACTTTAATTATCTCAATCTCATCTCAGTGGTTAATTATCAATTCACTTTCATGCCTTTCATTTTGATTTTTTTTTTCTTATTCTTTTATATATATATGTTCACCCTGTTGTTCAAAGCCAAGTTAAAGAGAGAAACCTCTGCAGGTTCCCTTGTGTGCCAGCCCCTCCTCCATCCCGGCTGCACCGCGAGTCTCTCATCTCTCCATCCCTCTCAACATATCCAGTGAATAGAGCAATACAGACTCCCTTTAATATTGAAAATAACGCTAGCGTGTGTGTGCGTGTGTGTGTGTGTGCGCGTGTGTGTGTGTGTGTGTGTGTGCGCGCGTGAGCGCCCGCGCGTGTTTATAGCGGGGCTGCAGAGCAGGGGGGCCGGGGCCCTCCCTCGGGGCCCCCTGCGATGCCTCCGCTGGTATCCTCTCGCTCCATAAAAAGAGCGAGGGGGAGAGAGGGAGGGAGAGACAGAGGGAGACGGCACGGTGACCTTTTGCGTTGGTGGCGCTGGCTGGTGTGTGTACTTACATCAACGTAATTTGCATTAATGTAATCGGAGCTCTGCTCGCCCTCCAGGGCCTGCAGCCTGACACGGGAGTGATCGTCTGGAAGAGAGGGGGAAAAGAAGAAAACCAATGTTGAATTAATCATATTAACGAGGGCAAAGGCAGAGGGGACGGTGAGAGAGAGAGAGAGAGAGAGAGGGAGAGAGAGAGAGAGAGAGAGAGAGCGAGAGAGAGAGAGAGAGCAAAATAGAGTCAGAGGGAGAACGAGATAAACAGAAGGACAAATAAACAGAGGAAAAGGACCGAAACACACACACACACACACACACACACGCACGCGCATGCACACGCACCCACATACAGTTAAGAGCGGTGGCAGAGAGAGAGGACCAATAGTGATTTAAATCCCTAAAAGAGATTTAAGGACGTGTCTGATGAGGAGGATCCATGTTGTTGCCAGTTGTTGTTGTTGGACCATGGGCCAAATGTTGGCCCGTGCATCAATGTAGATTGGCCCTTTGAATCACACAGATTAGAGAGAAACCCCCCCCCCAAAAAAAAACACCGCACAAAAGTTGGAGTGTTGGAGTTCAGCTATGTTTTATTTAGCTCCTAAAAACAGAGCCAAGCGGGAAAACACGTTATTAATAAGTTGTTATTAAAGTTACAAGATGTTCCTCGTTCACAGTCATAGTTGATGTGGGATTTTGTGCTTTTCACTTTTTCATCGTTCTACATGTGTCGAAGCACAGTTTCAACAACAACAACAACTACAGAAAAATATTTTTTTTTTTGCACCTCGAAGCAGGTAACAAGATGAAAACCTGACCCCCAACAGAACGCAGCTCAACGGTGTGACACCATAAACAAACCAAGGGAACGTCTTGTTTTTCTGAAAGTCTTACCGGGAGAAACATATTCCCAACCATAAATCTTACTCTGCATATTTTCCCTGAACCCCTCATCCGGGAGCACACGGCGTGGGGGGCCCTATGGGGCTGCCAAACCCGCTCAACCTATAAATTGGCAATAGTTGCGGGGGCTTGAAATGTACTCCCTCGTCAGCGGTAATCGGCGTTGAGGGCGCACTTACGCCGCCGCTCGGCCGCGTCCCGCGCGGGCGCTTTAGCTTCGCAGTCGGAATCAGACCCCCCCGGGCCTGAAAAAGGAGTCGCGGGTGACCCCGCGTGCCGTGGGTAAACACCGCGGGCGACCATTCCTAAAAAAACCCGAGGAGGCGCCCGCGGTGAGATGAAGATAAAAAGTAGAAAGGTCAAAGTCGCCGTTCTCCGTCGGCTGAGGATGAAAGTGTGTTTGAGCAGATTATAGCTAGCCATAGTGTCAAGTGCGGGCCGATAAATCAAGCCGCGGAATGAGGGGGCGGGGTGGGGGGCGGGGCGACACACACACACACACACACACACACACACACACACACATTCAGACACGCGCTTGGTACGCACATGCGATGATGTTCCCGTATCGGTTCTTCATGCGGTTCTCGTCCTTCTTGGCCGAGTCCCACGGCGCCGACTGTCCTTCGAAGAAGCTCTGGAAAAGCAAGAACGGAGATAGAGAGAGAGAGGTGGGGGGGGTGGGGGGGGGGAGACAGAGCGAGAGGGAGAGGGAGGGGGAGAGAGAGAGAGGGAGAGGGAGAGAGCGGGCATAAAGGTGGGCGATGAAAGAGGGTGTGAGCAACCTGATAACCAGCCTAAAGAACAGCATCTGCTGTTTTCGTTGGAGGAGGGAGGGAGGGAGGGATGGAGGGAGCACCCCCAGACGACAGGAGGAGAAGAAAAAAAACTAAACAATAGAGAGATGTTTCCAACTCATTATTAGACATGAAACGCGGGGAGGATGGCGGGTCCCCAGGAGCTGTGTCAAACAGCGAGTGCCATTAGGCCACCGGCGCAGGCGTGTGTCGCACTCAAACTGCTCCCCCTCCCTCCTCTCCCCCCCCCCCCCCCCCCCCCCCCCCCCCCGCCGGCGCCACGCTCAAAGCGCTCCCCTCGGCGGCACCGCGCTGCCAGGCGGAGCCACCGCAGCGGCTGTCTCGTCTGCCTCATCTAAAGGACTCTGCTTGACGCGGGGACGATTTGGTGGGCGAGGGAGAGAGAGAGCGAGAGAGAGAGAGAGAGAGAGAGAGAGAGAGAGAGAGAGAGAGAGAGAGAGAGAGAGAGAGAGAAAGAAAAAAAAAAAATACAGCCTGCTCATCATCAGCAGATCAGATCAAAACGGCTCGGCTCAGATTACCCTCATGAAATATTTATCTCTATCCCTCGCCGGGGAGATTTCCATTCCGATGGCACACCAGGCACAATTAAGGCAAATTATGAAAATACATCTCCACTTGCCATGTGGCCACTGCCGAGGGAGGGCGGGGCTGACTCTAGAGCCGATGGGCCCACGGAAAAAAAAACAAAAAAAAAAACAAAACTAAAATCTTACTGTTGTGTTTGGTGTTTGTTTTCCTTCTAATGCGCTGATGTTTATTTGAAAACGCTGCAAGTCCAACCACACGATTATCTTCAATTATGGAATCTTCAATTATTAAATCTAATACACTTTTGAGAGAATTGTAAGACATTTTAACAAAATTTAGGACTGATATTTGGACAAATAATCACCTCTTCTTCAGTAAAGTATTGCAGGTAGGCACTATATATTTGGTACAGAGTAGTAAGTATTATATGTATTATATGTGCAATAACTGTAATAAGCTAGTTAGAACATATAAATAATTCATATTTATAATTTATATCTATAACAATATTTTATCCTTGCACAGTATCGCATTTTGTATACTCTGTGTAGTGGACAAAGGGGCGTGGTCAAGCGACGGCTACGGACGACAACACGGTTCCCTTTTCCCGCGGCCACCAAGCTGGCTGCAGTCGGACCAACCCGCACGGCTCGTGAGCAGCCCAGGAGCGAAGCGCCATTCCTCCTGCGCCTGAGAGGACTATTATTACCCACGATTATTATAAGACTCCTCAGTGATATATGTAATTGTGGCCGGCGTGCCACATACTGAAATGAACAATTAAACTCTCGCCATGTCGGCGCACCACGGCCAGAAAGACACAGCCTCCCTCCCTAAACCCTTACCTGTGGGCAGAGACCCCCACAGTCTGTTTTGTATTTTTTTGGGCTATTTGCATATATTTGACAAATTCTGTTCATTTATTTTTTTTATTTTACTTTTACTTCACTTTTTATTCTTTTTTATTTTATCATTAATTTTCTGCTCAATTTTTTCAGACTGCTAAAAATTTTTTTCAATGCTAATCGTCCGTCGTGAAATGCACCAAACCTCACTGTGACGAATTCCTAGTACTGTACATGCAATTATACCTGGCAACTCATTCCGAAGGCTGAAGGATAAGAACTAGATTTACTCTATGAACTGTTATTAGAACAGTTTCCTTCGATCCGAGAGCGAGGTCAGTGATTACGTCCAATTTAAGACTATTTAACAGCTCTTAAAGGCCTCATAATTGTAAAACCTCCATTTAGGTGCGAACACCCAGAGTGAAAAAAACGCAGGTTTAGGAGGAGGTTTCTTTTTGGTCTCCAGAGCTACGATTTGGGTTCGGAAAGCGGCGGGCGCACGGGGGCGTCATCAATCAATCGCCGGCGTCTCGGTTCTGAGACGGCACTCCCTTTGTCTCGCCGGCGTGGACCTCTAGGAGACAACTCAAGGGCGCACTTCCGCCCGTCGAGTCCCCGGGATTAGCGGAGGAAACGGCCTAAATATGCGAAGAACCCGCTCCCCCCTCCGTTCGGCGGAGACGGATGCGTGTCGCTCAGATGGACGACGCGTCTCCTCCCGGCGCCGTTAGGTCTTTTGGAAAGCGCTCCGCCCGGCGTCATTCCGACTGTCACCCTGAAGGATACGCGTCTCATATCGGGCCCGAGATGAATCATCTCGCCGCCCGAAAGGTGTTCCCCGACGGGTCCACAATAGCTCTTTCTTAAAGGCGTTTGAGTCCCGCCCGCCTGAGACGGCGCTTTACGGCGGCGCCATTCCTCAAAGCGCGAAACGCGCCTCGCGAAGGCGACGGCGATGGCGGCGGCTCGGCCACGCCCCGCTTTGTCTCATCTTTGAATTCGCTGAAAACATTTTAATTGGACGGTAATGGCACGTGTATTACAAACGGAAGGGGCTCTCTCCCACCTTTCTCCGCGCAGCTCACAAAAGCTCCGTCCTTCATTCGTATAAAGTCAACGCGAGGCAACAGCAGAACGTTTGGGCTCAGCCACGCAGCGGAAGCAGAATCATTTTTGTTTAATTTGGAGTCGTCCCCCCCCCCCCGTAATAATTAATATTATGGCAGGCAAGAAAAGGAGACCCGTTGTAATGCTGTTGGTCTCACATACTCCAGCGTTCTTACGTTACATTTTCCTCCACAGTAAAAGTTGGAAAAACTAAAACAGAGGGAAAAACACGTTTCGATGCAGTCATAACTGTGGACTGACCACATCTTACACTTCTGTATGTACAGTACAGCACAGTCAGCGACGCGTGCAGGGGAGTGTGGACGTGCAAATACTTACTCCGCCATGGGGCCCTGTCAAACACTCCCCTTATAAAGGTTCTGTGAAGCGTTCAGTGTGATTTCACAATAAAAGCCCCTTTTGAAACTCACTTTCACTCGCTTTCATGCAGTTTTTGAGAATAAGATCATCAGAAAAGATCAGTGCGGTGCACCACCTTAACTTCATCGAAGGTTATTGTCTTCCAGGCAAATGGAATTGTGTATTATTATCATGAGGAAATGTATTTCCCCTCTGGGAAATACATTTATGGCTTAAATATTTATAGACCCTCTCTTCTTCAGTCCTTTAGTTTAGTTTCATGTTTGGGTCATTTTACTTCAACCATCATAATGATGGTTCATAATCACTCAATCATAATTATGACATAAGATAAAACGCTCCTATTATGAGCTTTTTATCTTATGTCATTATGATGATTATTACTGTGGCTCTTATTTTGATGTTTCACTGATGCTTTCCGAACACTTTATAAAGCAGCACAAATGCTGGGTAATGGAGCACTGCGCATCCTGGCGTGCCGGTGCACTGTGGCCAATATGCGGTGGGGTAAACATTTCACAGTCACATTCTGAAGGCTACGGGATTAATATCTCCAGACCTCGCCATGACAAACTGTTGACGATTGTCGATGTGTCACGGTGTGCGCCATGAACATCTGTGCACTGTCAAATGCTTTGGTAGCATCACAAAGCTTCTGTTGGTAAATGCCCTTTTCAGACTAGATCCACTAACTGAGATATTGAAATCCCACAGGGCTTGATAAAAGAAAAGGAACAAAAAAGAAAACAAAAAAACAAACAAAAAAAAACCAAAACAAGCCACCAAGCACCATCAATCTGTCCGATTTGTTTTTAACTTCAAAGTGATAAACGCTACACGTCTAGAAAACTCACAAATAACCAAAAGTGTTGGCTTACCTCATTTATCTGATCCAAAGTAAACGTACAGAATAACAAGAAGCATGGGTCAGAAAAGAGATATGGTACAGTGTAAGTCAACAGGTTTAGAGGGTGCACTACAGGCTCCGACCGCATCAGGAAATCAAACAAAAACAACTTAAAAAAATAATAAAATCAAAATAAAAAGAAGGAATCAAAAGGGCATTAACCTCAGGACGGACTGATGCGATACAGAAAGTGGGAGGACAGCGTCGGAACACAACACAGAAATGAACCACTCTGAGCCGAGTGAGAGAACGAGCTCCATGAGTTTCAGACTCTCTCAACTAAAAGCCCCCCTCCCTCCCGGGCCGACTAACGGGCTTTGAAGCAGCCGGGGCGGCGGGCCGCAGGGCGGGAATGGCGGCGGGGGCTGATCGTTGATTCTGCCGCGCCGCTTTTCACTGTTTGGCATCTGCGCTGCGCCAGCCGCGTGAGCCCAAAACACCTTTATCCATAATGGATCGGGCCTGGAGGGCAGCCCGAACCGCCCCAGCCACCTCAATGATCGGCTGCTGCAGGTAGCCGTGGGAGGCTACATTATTTAACGCGATGGGCTCCGCCGCCGCCGGGAAGGGCGGGGGGAATACGAGAGTTAATTACTGATAATATAATAATACGGAGACCGATAAAACTTGGGAGAGAGGGAGAGGGCGAGAGAAAGCCGACAAATAGAAACGCTGGAAGGCGCAGTGCAGCGAAAAGGGCGAAAGAGAGAGCGAGAGAGAGACACGAGAGCGAGTGCTGGAGGGGTGGAGTGAGACAGGACACGAGACACGTGACAATGAAATGAAACAAAAGGTGACAAAAGCCGGGGGGGAGAGGGCTGGAAAATAAAACGCCGATAATATCAATAATGAAGGGCAGCGCGATGCATGAAAGAGACTCAAAAGTGAATGAGGGAAAATTGGAAGAAAACAAGCGTGAAAGCGAGCTTGAAGCTCAGAGCCTTTGGGAGAGATGAGTGATGGGTGGTGATGAGAAAGAGTGAACGTCTTGCTACTGCCGCTGGCCAGCCGGTGATTTCGGCGGAGTAATTTGAAGGGGATTGGCTGGCTAATGATTGGCTGCGTGGCTGACTGGCCCACTAGGTGTCTGGCTGCTTAGTGTCCTGGATGTTGATTGGCTGGCAGGGACAGCGAGGGGCGGCTGGAGAGGCTTCAAGCCCTGCCAGCCTCAGGCCCTAATGAGAGGAAATAAGATGAGAGTGTGCGCAGGGTGTTTGGGTGTTTGGGTGTCTGCAGTTGCTGTTGTGTGACAACCGTCTCCTTAAGACAGCAGCGGGCTGCCACCGCCTAATTGAACCGGATTCAGATAAAGGAGGGGACAGAACTAACACACGGCCAATCATTTCCCTCGCTCTTTTTGCACTTAACTTTGGAGCTGCTGCATTTCGCCGTTGTTCCTGCAAGTCTACACGGTCTCCAAGGACAACCGGGACGGCGTGATTTGACACATGTAGCGCGAGTGCAAATGCGCAGTCCGCACAAAACGACGAGAAACAGACGAGCAACAAAAACAAATCACACCGTAAACACACTAAGACAGGGTGCATTAACAATTCATCATAAAAGTGCATCTGGGGAGAAACGAACAGTTCTGCTGAGCCGCGCCAAAAAGGAGAGAGAGAGAGAGAGAGACAGAAAATTGGGGAGAGAGAGAGAGAGAGAGAGAGCAGACAAAGGAGACAGACAGAGCGGGGAACACGTGGGAACTCGCAGACTCAGATAAAGCCTTCCATCGGACGGATGAATCATCCCCAATGAGGAAGCCTCTGAGGAGATGTTTCCAAATCTGTCCCCCGGGCTTTATTTGTGTTCACAACCACTACAAGTGTGTGTGGAGGGGGGGACAGGCGCTGGAGGAGAAGGATGGCGGTGGCGGCAGGCGGCGGTGGTGGCGGCGGCAGCGGCGACGGGGGCGCTGGGTGGTCGGGTGGGACGGGACGGGACGGGCGGGGCCGGGTTCCCCCCTCCTACCTCGTACTCCTCCTTGAAGCCGTAGCCCTCGGCGCACTTCATCTGGGTGATGTGCTGCAGGAGGTCGGCCACGCGGATGGCCGGGTGTAGCTGTCCGGTCTGGTAGGGCACGTCCACGGGCTCCCGCTTCCTCAGGGAGTGGGTGTGAGACTGCACCAGGCTGCTGGTGTCGCTGCCCATATTCTGGCTCTCATCTGTGGGAGAGAGACACAGTGGACGGGTCAGTGCGGGGGGCTCGAGGGGCGGGGTGTATCCACTGTAATGGCACTTGGCATTGGAACTCGTATGGGTGACATAATGACTGTTGTAGTAAATGGTCCTGGTATGATGATTAATTGCAGCTCCATTAAGTGGCATTAGGGCTTAAGAATTGGGACGAGGCCTCAAAGCGGCACTGCAAACCTCAAAGGACACACACCTCACACACCAGGTCGTGTTGGGGGCGGTTGAAACGGTTGTCCAAAACAGACGGAGCGGGAGCCTCATTTACAGTCGCAGCATTATGTCACCCACCCGGACCGGTAAACAACCCTCGCCCTGTCGTAAGCTCTCTGTTATGGATGGTCACAACAACACAACATCGTTGAATAATAGGATGAGTCAATGTGGTGGGGAGGTTCGGGGGCCATCTGTCTCGATGCGTGGCTGGAAAACGTTTGCTTTTTGAGGGGCCTCTGAGACCCGTCTCCCCTTCGCAAGGCACGTACTGTACTCCCTCGGGGGGGTGGGTTTAGCGGTTTTAAGACGACGAGCGGTAGGAGCTCAACGGCGCGGCCTTTGACTGCAAGTGGCGATGAGAGAGAGAGACAGAGAGAGAGAGAGGGTGAGAGAGAGAGAGAGAGAGAGAGAGAGAGAGAGAACTCACAAAAACCCATCAAGAGGCTCGGCGCAAACATTACTTCCAAGCAGCAACGCTGTACTTTGGGGCTACACGTCAGATTGAGAGTCACAGGCAAACTCAGGTCCGTTCCAGCTCTTTCTTTCGCTGTAATCCAGTCAGAGATTGGCACAGATGCTGTGTGGGGGGCGATGGAGGGTGTCCATAAACATGGAGGAAGAGGAGGAGGAGGAGGAGGAGGAGAAACAGGAGGACGGGAGGAGGCGGGTGCGGTAGGGCCACGGAGAGCATGTTGCAGCAGGCACCGTCGGAAAAAAAAAAAAAAGCATCACACAGACACGGCGTGAGATTCAACCCTCCCCCAAAGGAGCCTCCCCGAGAGGTGAAAACCCCTGTCTCCAAAAACAACCAAACAAAAAGAGAACAACATTGAGGAGGGGAATGCATGGGTTGATGGGACGAATGCGATGGGGGCACTGCACCGTGATCATGCTAAGCCAATGGATCGGGTGGCGGGGGCGCGGTGGGCGGTGGGACGCTGCCGTGTCCCGGCGGCCATGCAGTGATGTCACAGTGTCCATGTCGGAAGCAGCCTGTTCTGGTTCTGGCCTCCTTTTACCCCCCCCACAACCCAGGGCCCACTTGGGAAAACTTACCATTAATGGGCACTTTTTAGATAGCAGATACATAAGAGGTCAAGTTTGAAAAGAGAGAGAGAGAGAGGAGAGAGAGAGGAGAGAGAGGGGAGAAGCAACATTACAGCATGAGAACCTGTCACAGTCACGTGGTTCAGGTGAGGCTACAGGGCGGAGCACACGCCTCAGGACAACGTGTCTAAGTGGAAGCCTAGTTGGAAGGGGGGGGGGGGTGTTGAGTGGATGGATGGGGTCATTTCAGCGGAGCAAGACAAAATTAAGAAGGAAAAGAAAGGAGTCATGGATCTCAAGTGGGAAGGGTGGGGTGGGGTGGAGTAAAGGGAACGTTTGACCAGATTCGCAGCGAAAGTCGGAATTGTTTGAATTTGTGACATCCTGACATCCTCTGGGATATCCTTTTATTATTATTATTATTATTTTTATTTATTTATATTTTTTTTACTTTTTGACTTTAATTGGTGAAGGTATACTTCAAACTACTTGCGGGAAAAAAAAAAAAAAAAAAAGAAGAATTAGAAGAAACCGTCGACCGAGCCGAAAAAAACCCCCAAAACAACCCCATCCCGCGTCGCGTCCGATCCCGCGATGGCGGAGCCGAAAACGACGAGACAACGCTGTGACAGCGTGCGCCGCAGCCCGGGAGCGTCTAACCTTTTCGCGCCGCCTTGATTTCATGTTAATTGTTCCGCGCTTCATTAGACGGGGAACGATCGCGAGCAGCTGCCGCGGCTGCGAGTGATGGAGGAGCGGCGCCCGGTGCCGCGTTAACGGTTAGGGGAGACGAAACGGCAAATCATATCCTTAAAAATGTGTTTATCCCTGCTTTTTGGGGCTCGCGTTGCTTATCCACGAAAATTTCATCTCGGCCCGGAGCGCTGAATTATTACTGCGCCGGTGCCCTACTTAGTAGTTACACGTTCCCCCGCGCGGTCGGACATTCAGCCTGGCTGCGGCGCGGTGCGCGCTCGACAAAGGCCAGCAATAATTAACGAAAAAACAAAATGCTCTTTATTATTCTATCTTATCGCTGAGCGGGATGAATAAACACGGGTAAAACCGAAATAAAAACAAGTAGGTCACTAGCAGTTAGCCAAAGGCAAGAGGGGGGGAGAGACATTAAAAAGAATAATAGAAAAGGTTGTTGTTTCGAAGGGGGGGGGGGGGGGGGGGGTGAATACGCGGTGAAGGGAGGGGGGCTGGGTTGGGGGTTGGGAGGGGGGGCATCACAGCTAAAGCTCATCTTTGACTTTAGATATTCCAAAAAGGACACATCCCGTCTTCAAGAAATTTGGAGGTGGGGATGGGGTGGGGGGTGGGGGGAGGGAGGGGGGTTCACTAAGAGAGAGAGAGAGAGAGAGTGAGAGAGAGAGAGCGCTTTCTACCTCCCTCTCTCGCCCGTTTGCGTGTACTTGCGTTTCCCTGTGTTTTTTGTTTTGTTTTTTGCTGTGTGTCTGTTTGTTGCGAAAAGCGCTATTTGCTTGGGCACACTGCGGCCACGGCAACGCAGCCGGCGGACCCTGCATCCCCCCCCCACTCCCAGCCACTCCCCCCTGCATCCAGTCCACATGTCTGTCCATGCATATGAGAGGTCAAACACGTATGTGACATCACACGCACGACACGCAATGCGGATGGGATGGAGTGAAGCCAGCCTCAGCCCGGGAGAGCCCCCTCGGTGGACGGGGGGGGATGGGGAGGAGGATGGGAAAAGAGGAGGAGGAGGAGGAGGGATGGAGGGATGAAGGGGAGGGAGGGAGGGGAAGCGGCAGGCAGGTATGGAGGTGAGGAAGCCGTCTCCGGTGGAAAAAAGAGCCGACCGAACCAAAGGAGGGGAAACAGCGGTTTGGGCTGGCCGTGCTCAGCGGTGAACTCTCCGTGGAGCGTGGAACCGGCGCCGCTCGCGCTCCGCACGACTTCCGCCGCGCTTCGCTACGGTAACACGCTCTGATATCAACATGTGACACGATCGACAGCAAATGGAAAAAAAAATTAAAGAAAAAAATAAGAGCTAGGATGCATCTCACCTAGGATGGCCGTCGGCACGAAGGGATCCGCTCCTGCCCGCGGGGGAGAGAGAATCGGAGTCAATGAAATCAACACGACATGAAACGGCAAAAGAATAAATAAAACATCCCAAAAAACAAACGACAAAGTCGACAAGCCGGGCGTGGCCGAGGCGCTCCCGACGAAACCGGAGGGAGCAAAGCGCATCCGGGCGGTCCGGCTGTTTCAAAGTTCAAAGTTCAAAGTGTACTTTATTGTCAAAATTGAGGATCAAAATTGCGTTTCCCCATACTCCAAATGTGCAGTAATATTTGTAACACAACATATAACATGAAAGTGCAAAAAGACAACAACTATAGACACAACAACACAACAAGACTAAGGATAGTCTCAATATACTCAAGAAGTCAAATGAGGTATGTTATTTAGGTAATAAGGTGCAGTACAAAGCTAGCAGCAAGAGGATATATATGTATCCCAAGGGGATACATATGTGTTGTAAAAATGTAAATATTGTGCAGTCAGTTGGTCTTTGTGGGTGTCGTGTTCATGTCGTGTTTGGTGAGTTTAGTAGTCTGACGGCCTTTGGAAAAAAGCTGTTCCTGAATCTGGTGGTATTGCACCGCATGCTGCGTTACGCTTGCCGGAAGGTAGGAGGGTGGACAGTTTGTGTGCTGGGTGGGTGTGGTCCTTAGTGATATTGGTGGCTCTCTTGCGGCAGCGAGACGGGTACAGGTCCTGGATGGATGGTTGTGCTGTTTTGGTGATTTGGTGTTTTGGTTGGTGTTTTGGTTTTGGTGTTTGGGAACCTCGCGGGCGTATTGACGTGTTGCTTTTCGTGCCCTTTACCAATTCATCCATTATTTATTTGGGGAAATTTCACGTAACTAAAGAATCGCCTGATTGCAACATGAGAATTGAAGTTTTTCCGAAAGAGCCCTGACCCACAGGAACGCACCACGACAGGCTCTGACTATTTCATATTGAAGAGTTATTAAAATAGGAATGGAGAACAATGTTAAGCAAATTTTACCCGGCAGCGTTCCCAATTCCTCCCACGGAGCGCAGCCCAGTTTAGTTGGTGATTTAATGCAACATCCCATATCCATCATTTGGAGATTCAGAACTGGAATAGGGTTATGGCGTTCCTGCTTGCTGGCCTGAGGCTAAGGGTGCTTGAGGGCAGGCTCGTCCAGGGCAGCCCGGCCGGCAGGAGAGACCGACGGGCGCAAAACTCATTCCCATATAGAAGAAAATAAATAGTTGACTTCAGCTCCATCATCACCAGCACCACCGTGCAGCCGTGTTGCAGTGCCTCTCTGTGAGGGCCACACCTTAAAATGCGTGCTCAGCAGGAACAACAATCGTCGAAAAACGTCTCCTTAGACGGAACAGGAAGTGCATTAACGGGGACACACACACACATATTGTTGCATCACACACACACACGCGCGCCGTCACTAAGCGATCTGCCAAAAGTTATGTTGAGGAATCTTAAAGAAATATCATCTCACATTTAATAATGTATTCGAATGTCAAGAAAAACAATCTCGAACACAATAACAACACGACTGAACTGGAAATAATGAACAACACCGCTTTATAACTCGGCTGAATTTAAACTTTGCTGCTCTTCCCCGTGGTTTATGTGTTGCCTTGTTGTTTATTTGTTCTATGTTTGCTACGTCGTGCACCAGCTTCTGTGAAATCCCCAATATCCACCCGGGGCCCTCGGGGAGGTTCACGCTAAGCCCTCGTCTCCTAACTGCCGGCGCCGCTTTTTTTTTAATTTTTTACATGAAATCCTACGGGAAGCGGTCGCTTTTCCCACAAAAGTTCCGCCTCGTGTTTTTTTTTTTTTTTGGGGGGGGTCTTTCGGAAAAGTCGACACAACGGCTCAACTTTTTTTTTGTTCTTTTTCACGCTCGCGCCGCGGGTCAGCGCCTTTCCCGAACGGCGGAGCCGTCGCGGCGGAGAAAAGATTTGCGGTTCTCCCACAACAAAGACGGAGGGCGACGATAAAAGAGCGTCGCCCCGTCGCTATGGCAACAAGGTGCGCGTTGCCTGAGCTGGAGGCGGCGCTGTTTTCCACCCGGTGGAGGGAGGG
>NC_137196.1:20506126-20591126 GCF_960531495.2 Zeus faber | reverse complement strand
TATATTACTACTACTGCATTACCACTACATTACTAGTACAAATATACTTGTACTACATTACTGCTATATACTAGATTACTACTACTTTATTATTACTACTATATTACTGATACTATATTACTATTTATATATTACTACTATTTTATTACTAATACTATAATACTGCTACTCTATTACGGTTACTATACTATATTACTACTACATGACTACTCCTGTTATTATTACCCCTATATTACTGCTACTAGATTACTGCTACTGCTACTAATACTACATATTACTTATACTATATTAATACTACTATATTACTACTATATTACTAGTATATTAATACTACTTTATCACTACTAGATTACTAATGCTATATTACTACTATATTACTACTATATTAATACTACTATATTCTTCTTCCTCTTTCGGCTGCTCCCGTTAGGGGTCGCCACACTACTATATTACTACTATATTATTGCTACTATATTACTACTACTACTACTACAGTATTGCTATTATCTTTCTGCTACTATATTACTGCTACTACACGATGTTACTACTACTATATAACTAGTACTATAACACTACTACTTTATTACTACTACTATAATACTACTACTATATAACTACTACTAAATAACTACTACTAAATTACTACTACTATATTACTTTTACTATTATTACTACTACTACAAATACTCCTCTCACCTCGGCCGTTGAGCGTGAGTCTGCACTCGCTCGCTTACTATCTATTTTACTATCTATATTACTACCAGAATACTACTGCCACCATATTACTACTATATTACTACTATATTACTGCTACTAGATTACTACTACTACTATATTATTACTTTATTACTACATTACTACTATATAAGAACTGCTGTATTACTACTACTACTATATAACTTGTACTATTATTACTAATACTATTATTACCACTACTACTACTACTACTACTACTACTCTCACCTCGGCCGTTGAGCGTGAGGCTGCACTCGCTGCGTCCGTTGAGCGTGAGCGCACACTCGCTGCGTCCGTTGAGCGTGAGCGC
Organism: Zeus faber; assembly: GCF_960531495.2. NCBI lineage: Eukaryota > Metazoa > Chordata > Actinopteri > Zeiformes > Zeidae > Zeus > Zeus faber. The sequence goes on along the minus strand of NC_137196.1, from coordinate 20,590,081 downwards.
ACACTCGCTGCGTCCGTTGAGCGTGAGCGCACACTCGCTGCGTCCGTTGAGTGTGAGCGCACACTCGCTGCGGGTGTTGAGCGTGTGGTTGTGTGTGTCCATGAAGGACAGCGCCTCGTCGCAGTTGGTGCCCTGCTCCGTGTAGCTCTTGTCCATGGAGTTGACCATCACCGTCATCTCCTGCCGCGTGCTGCTCAGCGTCTCTTTGCGCTTCTTCGCCAACTTCCTACGTCGTCGGAAATAAAAGAGAGGAGAGAGGAACAGAGGGAAATATTATATTATATTTTTGGTCCTTTTTTTCCACTCATCATACTGTCAGCTCAAAACAGTGAAATTATACCAAAGCTTTTTCACAAGCTATGGTATAATTTCACTGTGGTGGAAAAATTTACTATTTAATTTCAATTTTGGATTCTGAAGACAGTATTGGCGACATCTTGTAACATGAATGTGCATTTTTCTAATAAGGAATGTGAAGCTAATGTCACATTGCGGGAGCAAGCTGCCATATTTGGGGGATCACTCCCATTGACTGTGCGCGGTCGGAATTTTTTAGTTAAAAGACGGCTTGGAGGTCCTGCTGGGTGAAAAATTGCCACAGAAAATCTTTCAACCATCTTGTGTGAATCCTCGTCCCTTCTTTTTCTCCCTTTTTCACCAGGTTTGTACATTTCTTATATTTGATCTTTTTCTCTATACAATTAAATGGAAGTGATCCCCAAAAATGGCGACCGGAGTCCATAGCAACCCATAACAACAAAATTCACATTCACTATTGTTTGCACTCTGTGGGTGTTATATATATTTTTTTTTTTTCAGTGCTGCTTTTCTGGACAAAGGCCCCCTTAAAATCAGAGATTCAACCTGAATGTGGCTACCCTGGTTAAATAAAGGGTAAATAAAGACAAAATAATAAAAAAACATATTGGCAGTCGATCAGAATACACAGAAGGTAATGGACAGTTATTTTTCCTCAACTCAGCTGATGGAAATCCACCAAATTTGCATTCTATTCATTTCCAACCTTGGCTCAAAATTCCTCTTAAATTCAGATGTGAACATATGACTGAAGGCTCCACACTACAAGATTTTTCAAATCTGTGTCAAAGTGCTAAAATTGTAAGAGACCCCACACATACGCACAACATGTGATGATCAATGTGGTGTGAGGATGGTGTGGTTTGAACGGACCTGAATCTAGATAATTAGGGACCCAGAATCAGAGTGTCTGCATACCTGTTGCTCGTTGGTTGGTCCAACGAGCAACAGGTAAAACCCCCATCTCCACACACCCTCAGGAGAGAGGAGCCCTGTCATGACCTGTGTCCATCTACTCCGGGGCCTGTTCTATCAAACCCCCTCTCCACAATAAACTTGTGTGTTTTCTACAACCCCGTCTTCTATGTCTCTGTGCCCGAGGTCCCTGAAACGCCACTTGGGTGGCGCGTGGTAGACGAAACTGCCACACTGGCATCTGAAGAGGGACTATGCGGCACGGGGAAGGGACACAGGAGGGCTGTCCAAAGACGCCCTGGAGCCACCAGTGGGTCAACGGGCGGCCCCAGCACTAACCCTCTTCCGACTGGCAGCAGCAGCACCCAGGGTGACTGGCGGAGGACCGGGGGAGAAGCAACCGGAGCAACCACCATGGGTAGCCATCTGCAGCTAGCTCCTCCGCCCAGCAATTTTTTTTTTTACATTTTTTTGTATTTTTAGGTATAGTAACCCTATGTCAGTGTCTGTATTTTAGGTGTTTTTTATTTTATTTATTGTTCTCTGCTTGGTGGGGGGAGTAGGCTTCAGCCAGGCCAGGCCTTGCTTTAGTTTGCTGAGGTCCCTGAGCACGCCACTTGGGTGGCGCGTGATAGGCGAAACGGCCACAATCAATTTGACAGTTTTGTTCCTATAATGTGTGGGGAGCAGCGCCACACCCGAGTCCCAACTAATCTTTAGAACCGTCCAAAAATCTGGAAACCGGGGAATCGGGCCCAACATCGGCTTGATCATCTTGTAGTGTGTACCCCGCTCAAGAAATAAAAAAAAAATTGCCATCAGGCGATAACGTAATAATTGTAATATCTCTCCTGATGCCTGGGAATAGATAAATAACCATAAAAGGTCGGATCGTTTGACTCGGTTTCACTGCCTTTTTTCTCGAGCCCTGGTTCCCCCGTCTTATCGGGTTTTGTTGAGGAATCCGGGGAAAGATGCAACACCGTACGTAACCCAGATACATCACGGTTACTGATGATTTTAAATTGGCCTAGTATTTGGGGGTGGAGAAATCAAGAGGTTTGCCGCTGAACTAAAACCGTCAACCTGCTTTTATTGACCTACTTCAATTCCACCACGCTGCAGCAATAAAATACGTCCTTGTTCCGGGAACCTGAAGGTCCGTTGTAGGGAGATAAACACGCGCACACACGCACACACGCGCACACGCACACACAGACACACACACACACACACACACTAATGCCTATCAACAGCCCCAGTTCCGGAATTTCCACTTTTTTTTTTCCCTTTATGGGGAGTTAAATGCAGCATCATTCCAACAATTTGTTTTTAAAGCAGCGAAGGTCAAGGCAGCGTGGGAGGGAAGGCGCTGCATGTGTTTGCCTCTGCTCCGTCGCTGGAGGGGAGAGCGAGAGAGAGACAGAGAAAGAGAGAGAGAGAGAGAGAGAGACAGAGAGAGAGAGAGAGAGAGAGAGAGAGAAGGGTGGGGGTTGCTGTAAGAATTAACTATGGCAGCGTTTTGCACTGATCCCGCGCCTTTGTTGCTCTCTGCGTGACCCCCTCCGCCTGTTTGAGTAGCAGCCTCTCTCGCGGACGGCGGCGGTCTAATGACGCGCTTCCCGCTGCTTTGTTTTCGCAAAATCCTCCTCTGTTTATTCAATTTCGTCGGTGTCTCGTGCCATATGGCGGCGGACCCCCGCTGCCTCCGAGCAGTCATTTGCTCTGAAGGCCGCAACGTGAGGCTAATAGCAGGAAACACCCCCCCCCCCCAACCCCTCCCACCCCCAACCAAACCCCCACCCACCCGCTCCCGCCCCCGCCCAGCCGCCGCCAGAGCTGAGTGACAAAGTCGTGACGTTTTCTCTTCTGCCGGACCCGCTTCGCCTGTCGAATCTGCAATTAAGAGCCTGGGAACAAAATAACAATCTGGTCTCGTCTCTCTCGGAGAAAGCCGAGCGGCGGGGAACCGAGGGAGGCGAGGGCGGAGGCGAAGAAAGCACGAAGGGATGAAGGCCTTTTTTAGTACTCGCTCCATTCCAGGTTTTTTTTCTTTTGTTTTTGTTTTTTTTCCACAGGTGTTACGGGGACTTCCACGCTTTGCGATTTCTTCGGCCCGTGGGCCAGTTGAGATGAGATTTGAAACTATTTTTTCAATTCGAGAATCGTATGAAGGCCTGGCCGTAGTGTTCCGGGAGGTTTAAAGTTGAGATTTACCAAAGGAAGCGACGAAGAGAGACATCTTTGTGAGTTTTTATCTCGAAGGTCTTCAATTCCCTCATGTTTTGAATGAGGATTTTTAAAGGTTTTCTGTAGTTGTTGTATTTACTGAATGTACCCAAACAGGCAAACACATACACGACTGTTTGACCTACTGATCACATGAATCTGAAGTCCAAAATTGGCTATGTTTTACTCATCTTGACTCTTTGATCGTTCATGTGATTGGTTATTATCATTTTTACTATTATTTTGATTATTATTATAATTATAATTGTAGAGTATGTACTTAAATTGTCTGCGGTATACTTGTGTATGACCGTGACGGAGGCCATCTGTTTTGGAAACATGGTTCATTCTGGCTTTACAAAATAAAATTCAAGGACTTTCAAGTGCTTCTTTAAGCACAATTTTTTCCATTTTCAAGGACACATAAATTTCCATTTTCACACAAAACCATAAATGTTCAATGTGAAGTGGAGTTTATTAATTAAAATATAATGTAATCATAGTTTCATTGTCTATTATTTATATTCTCATATCTACAGTATATATCTATATATCAATTATTAATGTCATTGTCAACCATGCTGAATTAAATTTACATTTCCCTGGCATAAATTATTCTTTTTCCAGAATCTATTGATTCTGGAAAATGTTTTTTAGGTTACGATTTGTATAGCAACACCAGGGGGAATATCACAGGTTCTCAATGATCGTGTTATTTTTCGAGCACTTTTCGAGCACTTCAGCACACAACGGGCTATTTCTCAGGCATTCCAGTACTTACATTTCTGAAGAGCAAAATTCAAGCCCTTCAAGCAACTCAAGGACCTGGCGAAAACCCTGCGCAAAAAATATATACCCAGCTCTGTTGAACATATGCCGGTCTACCCAACCACCGAACCACTGTTGCTGTGAGCAAACACGGCACCGGTGCGGTGGCGGAGTTCTCTCGGCACCGCGGGGCCACGGATGAAGATTAATTGGGGCGCCAGTCTTCTCTCATTTGTACGGAGGGGGAGACGCCATGATAGATGGCTGTATTACGCCGTGCGATGCGCGGAGACAGTGGGCGCCTGTGTACAGTGCGAGAGTGTTTGTGCGCCGATGAATGCAACCATTTATCACGCTCTTTCGATAGTTACCCCGATGTCTGACGCGAGGCGGGAAAGGCGGCGGCGCTTCCCCAATTTGCCGGGCCCGTCGCTCGCAGGCCTGCCCCCCGTGAGGAAAAACAATAAATAAATAATAAAGTCAGAGGGAATTCTGTGATCGGGCGCGGCGGGCTGGGTGTCGCGCCGCAAACGCGCACATGAAGGCAGACAGAGTGACAGACGGCGGGGATGTTTGCAGAAGTAAAAAGACGGAGATAACACTCCAGGTAACTATATCAGGCAGCTCTCATTAGAGAGTTTGTCTCCGGTTTCGGCGCGTGACAGCGCCGGCATGTCGGGGATCCGAGATTCCAACTCCGCTAGTTGAGCTGGAACACAAAAGGAGAGTTGTAGGGCATGTACGCGCGCGCATGTGCGCATGTCTCGCGCTGCCACGTTATGTGGGAGGTGACACCGCGGCAGCTTCCAAAACAAGAGCTTCAAAAAAGCTTGCGCTCAGCGTGGCAGGCCTCATTTCCACACCACAACCCAACCTAAACCTTGTGAGACCGCGACAAAGGGAGGTTTCATTAGGCAACTTTAGCACAGCCACAGTAGCGTTTGTGCGTGCGTGCGTGCGTGCGTGCAACGGCGGCTGACTGACATCCAACTGGGATCAGAGACGGGGCGTCTTTGAGGGAAGCCACTGGGGAGGATTTGATTTGCTGTGTGCGGCCTCCCTCGTTTGTGACTTATTCCTGTAACAATCCGCTGTTTATATTTTGCCCGTTTATTCATCCGCCCAATCGCCTCGGATTTAACTTGGTCTTATTGGGATCCGTCCGTGCGTGCGTCCGTTCCATCCTTTGGCACCTTTCATCATCCGATTAACTCGACATATTTTTTGGCAAAACCGATAGTAAAGATTGTACTGCGGCTGTATTGAGCTAGTATAACTCTATTAATAATAATGCATTAAGGGCACAAAAAGAGTCTCAGAGAAATTAAAAAAAAAAAACACGGGCGGGTGCACACACGCGCACGCGCACGCGCACGCACACGCACACGCACACGCACACACACACACACACACACACACACACAGGCTTACATGAATATATTGTTAACTAAATAGTAATACAACAACCGAAATGATAGTAGTAGTAATGATATTAAAAGGAGTACTTCCGAATTTGAAACCATCTCAAAGTATGTCAAGACAATGGAGTGGGATGGAATATTTTTAGAAGGAATCATAACACTTTCAGAACCATAAGCCTTATTCTGCCACGGCGTGTCGCTAGAAAATTGTTGTTGCTTTTTTATGTGCCGAAACACTTTAAACCCCGGATCTTTGTTAAATTGGGCTTTGAGAGTTTGAAATAAAATTGATTAACCTTAACAACTAAAGACGCTGTTTTTGAGGATGCGGAGGTTAGATTTTGTCTAATCGTCGAGAATTTGAAACAATAAAAAAATTAAAATAAAAAATAAAAGCAGGAGTGTTGCTTCTTCACGGGCCATTGGAAGCCCACGGTCCCTCCGCCGCGCTCCTCATCAGGATGCAGGGCTGCAGCGTGCCTTCAACGCGCGCGGCTTGTAACAATTAATGTGATTCTCGCTGCGCGTCTGGGCCGAGTCAGGGGCTTAATGAAGGCGTTTCGCTGCGAGCGCGTTCTGTTCTGCGAGCCGGGGGGTTTTAGCGGGCGTTACAGGCTGACACTGGCTAGAGCCGGGATGATTAAAACGCCGCGTGTCAGGTAGCGGGAACGCAGCAGATATAAGAATAACGATGTGCACGTTTGAACGGGAGGCGATTGGACGGATGGGTTAAAGGAAAAAAAAAAAAAAAAGGCTTTCACAAGTAAAGCTTTCACGTTAAAAAGGAGATCTAACCGCATGACACGGTAACCAGTCCAATCGGAATCAAATAGCGAAGAATATACATCAACTCCAGCGCTGAAGTGATGCCATTCACTGGATGTCAAACAATCACGACCTTCTCGTCTTTTGATTCCCTCCGGGTCCCCGGGGCTACCGCGCGGTCACCGGATTAAAGGGCGCGGGCCACGTATTTGATCCCACATGTGACGGCATCCCTAATGAGCGTGCCGACGCTCCGTGGAGCTCCTGTGAGCCGCGGCGGCATCCTCTGGCAAAAACACCTAAAGCGTATATTTTGGCGTGCGCCTGATGTTCTCCTGATTTTAAAAGACTTGTTTGATGAATGCATCAGAGCATTAATGGGGCCCATCAATCATGGAGGTGTTGTGATCCCGGGGCTATCAAAGGGGCTGCCGTCGAACTGCAGATGGGGCTACAATGCATAATTTACCTTAACATATTCGATTCTGAGTATTTTCGAGAACGCTCTCCAAAATACTCAAAATGGGCTTGTTGATCGAAATTTATCTCTTAAACACGGGTTTGTTTTTATTTCCCCTCAATAATTACAGAACATTGTCAATGTGAAAAATAAGGTTGAACGGCCATTAAAGAAGCTCAGCCTGAGGCCTTGCTTTAAAACATTTAAAATCCCTTTCTTTTTATCAAGTTTTACAACAACAAACTTGAAAACTCAAGTTTCCTCAATGGAATAAACTCTAACCCAAAACAGGGCTGTTATTTGGGCCACTTTACTGCAGAATAGTTTATCATAAAAGCATTTGTTTATTATGTGGGAATTTTATGATCGGGACGTAATATTTTGTTGTCTGGCTTCACTTTATGACTGCCAGTATATAGTGCAGTATAGTGCCGTATAGTATAATGTAGAGTAGTACAGTATAGTATACAGTGGTACCTCTACTTACGACTGTAATTGGTTCTATAAGAACAGTCGTATGTTAAAACAGCCGTATGTCGAAGCAATTTTGTCCATATGAAATCATGAAGGGTGAAAATAAACAAAATACACAGCACAACCACAGTAAATATGAAAAAAATATTGATAAGCCACAAACTACGTGCACACACGATGTAGGTCGCCCGCTGACTGACTGCTTACTGGCCGCCGACACGCCAACTGCAAATTTCCACGCTCGTATCTTGGAACAGTCGGTCGCAAGTCGATACAAATTTTCACGACTATCGCTGCTCGTATCTTGGATTAGTCGTAATAGATGCAGTTGTAAGTCGAGGTACCACTGTAGTAGTGTAGTATACTATTGTATAATATAGCATAGTGTAGTATAGTATAGTATAGTGTAGTATAATATAGTATAGTGCAGTATAGTAAAGTGCAGTATCGTATAGTGTAGTATAGTGTAGTATCGTATAGTGAAGTATAGTATAGTGTAGTAAAGTATAGTATCGTATAGTACAGTGTAGGATGGTATAGTGCAGTATAGCATAGTGCAGGATAGTATAGTGCAGTATAGTATAGTGTAGTATAGTGTAGTATCGTATAGTGAAGTAAAATGCAGTATAGCATTGTTTAGTATAGTGCATTATAGTATAGTGTAGTATAATATAGTATATTGCAGTATAGTATAGTGTAGTATAGTATAGTATAGTGTAGGATAGCATAGTGCAGTATAGTATAGTGTAGTAAAGTATAGTGTAGTACTTTATAGTATAGTGTAATTTAGCATAGTGCAATATAGTATAGCATAGTATAGTGCAGTATAGCATAGTATAGTTTAGTATAGTATAGTGTAGTATAGCATAGTGCAGTATAGTAAAGTGCAGTATAGTATAGCACAGTGTAGGATGGTATAGTGCAGTATAGCATAGTGAAGTATAGTATAGCGCAGTATAGCATAGTGCAGGATAGTATAGTGCAGTATAGTATAGTGCAGTATCGTACAGTACAGTGTAGTATGGCATAGTGCAGTATAGCATAGTGCAGTATAGTATAGTGCAGTATAGTATAGCATAGTGTAGTATGGTATAGTGTAGTATAGCATAGTACAGTATAGTATAGTGTAGTACGGTATAGCGTCATGTAGGATAGAATAGTAAGGTATAGTATAGTATAGTATGAGTTATAAATTCCATTTTTCACATGAGACATTGGCATATACTCATGCCGACAAGGAAGCTACAAAGGCACAGCAACCAGGCACAGTACAGGTACAGTAACAAGCACCAGGCACAGTACAGGTACAGTATCAAGCACCAGGCACAGTACAGGTACAGTATCAAGCACCAAGCACAGTACAGGTACAGTATCAAGCACCAAGCACAGTACAGGTACAGTAACAAGCACCAGGCACAGTACAGGTACAGTATCAAGCACCAGGTCCAGCCCACTCCACCCGTCTGCTCCATCCAAACTGCTCGTACAGCTTTGTTACTGTAAATCTTTAGGGCTTTGCCTTCAGGAGAGCTCAGCCCTAGCATGAATGACATCCAGCGCATTAGGACGGTGCATTATGATCTCAAGGTGCATTCTGGGATGTTCTTTGGAGGGAGGCAAGCTTGCATTGTATCGCCCTGATCAGAGACATCTCAACACAGATTAGCCGGCGTCCGTCACCAGGACTGGCGGCCGAGAGCGCACGAGCTCCAGCGAGGAGGCAGCGCCGCAGGATAAGCCTCTTTGCAATCCTGAGGTGCAAAATTAGAATCGCCGGCGACGTCTGATTCCGCGAGGCGAAGCCGCAGCCATTGTTTTGCCAGGCCCGAGACATTCAAATAGAACAGCCGTCCCTGCGATAATTCTCCTGTAATAGCATCGATCTCAGTCATCACGAAAAAAAAAAAAAAAAAAGCCTTGCCAGCTCAAAGGACACAACTCCACCATCGCCCTCGCGTCGATGTCGATGGGCCGACGTGCACAAGTCAAAGAATAAGGACCATGCGTGAGAGAAAAAAAAAAAAAAGGGTCATGAGTGGGAGGTGGAGATGGACAGGGCGGAGGTGTGAGGGGAGAAAGGAGGCGAATCACCACATGCACTGGGAGCCACGTTGTCGAGGAGCGCGGTTCAAGCTCATGCTTGGTTCTGAGATGAACAACTACGAAAGAAAGAAAGAAAGAAAAAAAAACAAAAAACAACAATCTCATCCCTTCGTCGATTTCAAGTAAAATCGAGTGTTTGCGTGTGCGTTTTCGGGGCGTGTGCGCAGCTTATCAAACGTCATCATGAGACAAAACACTAAAATATTATCTCGTGCGCCGACATCTAGAAAAACCCAGACATCGATCGCATGATGGGCACTTAAAAAAAAATCAAACTCTCCTGACAAGCCCACAGTGGTAGGCTCACGAGAGACGGCGTGAAAAATTTTAACTCAGAACCGGAGCAGAAGCCGTGATATTGATTTTTGTATTTCCATTTTTTATTTTATTTTTTTCCCCCCAAAAGTTGATTTTTTTTATTTGGACTATTCTGGGGGGGGCGCGCCGGGCTTAAACTTTTTTCATCGGAGAGGTTATGGGTTCAACGTTGGAGCGTGAAAATTCATGCGCCTTCGCGTCGGGGGAGGGGGGGGGGGGTGGGTGGTGTGATTTTGAGGGTGGTGTGATTTTCGTTCGGAGGCGTGGCCGTCGCGTGGAGAAGGTGCCGTCCGTCTCTCCGGCGGAGACTTACGACGGGGCGTCGGTAATAGGAGGAGGAGGATGACATGGCTCCTTGCATGCACGGGAGGAAGACAGTCAGCGTGTGTGTGTGTGTGTGTGCGTGTGTGTGTGTGTGTGTGTGTGCGTGTGCGTGCGTGTGCGTGCGTGCGTGTGCATGTGGGCGATCATGGCACTAACATCACACAAAGTGGTTACTTACAGGTAGTAAGTGTAGGAGTGATAGGTTCTTCTGCCGTGTGGGGTGGTGGTAGGATTTAAGCGGTGGAGGAGGGGAGGGGAGGGGATGGAATGGAAAGGAAAGAAAAAGTAAAAATATATTAATGTCGGAAAAAAGAGTAGAAATGAACAAAAAATCAGATATGGCGGTATACGTGGAGGTTCAAACTCGTGATCGTGAGGGCAAAGGGTGATTGCTTGGAGTCATGTCATGCGTCGGGGCGGCGCGGCGCGGGGCGGGGCGGCGCGGGGCAGGGCGGGGCGCCGGGTATCAGAAATATTTGAGAGACTGATTGATCTGATTTGAGACATTTTTCCGAGGCGCAGACATCACGTATCCTTTAATGAACGGGATTCCACCCCCGTAATAACATCTGCATACCTGACCCCAGAGCTCCGAGCTAAATGGACGCTCCGGATGCCTCCGCACATTTCTCATCCACCCACCGTCTGCGACCGAAAAAATTTTCACTTAACATAACCAACGAAACCATCTCCCTTTCTCCTCTGATTAGGGCTAATTGAAAACAATTCCATTACTTATTTTGTCGCCGCGTGTTGGCGATTCGCCTACTGACTTAGACGGAGACGGCTGCCGGGGGAGAAAAATAAAAAAATAATAAAAAAAATTTAAAAAAGCAGAGGGAGCGGAGGCTGCATAACCGTCAGAAATAAACACGGGAGTCGTGATTATATTACCAGGCAACTACATCTTCCCACTCAGCCTCATCTCCGCCAGCCAGGACGGCGAATCGTCAGAGGGGAGGAGGATTGCGATAAGTGACAAAGTTATTATTATTATTTATTATTATTATTTTTTTTTAATATTCGGAGCAGAGTCGTCAGGGTGCTCTTCTTTTTCTCTCGCCTCTCTCTCCCTCGTCGGGTTTCAACCGGGGGGAGCGCGCTCGGGCAAAGGTGCGGATAAAAGGGAAGTCGCGTTATTCCGAGCGGTGCGGACGAGGACGGAGGGGGGGGGGTTGATATTTGCCGAGGGGGTTTAGAGTCACCCTGCTCGCCCGGAGATGTGCGCCCGCCCCCCCTTCCTCTTTTCAGTACGGGGGTCGAAAGATAATGTGAACCGCGCCCCCAGCCACGCCGCCATCCTCATCCTCCCTTCCGAGCTTTCATCATGCCTCCTTTCTTATCTCTCCCCTTCCCGCCTTTTCCCCCAACACCACTGGACTCAGAAAGCCTTTTTTCTACTCCCGCTCTAATGTCATTGAAGCGCAGAGCGTTTGTATTTTTTATTAATTTTTTGGTGGGGGGGGGGGGGGCGGCTGTGGAATAGGATTAATTTTTCATGGCACAATGTATCTCATGGCTGTAAACAGCCCTAATGGAGTGTATCAACATAATGAATTTAATTATTCATGGCAACGCTGGCAATGCCACTACATGAGGGAGAAATGTACAAAATGATAAAAAAAAAAATTATAATACAAAAAAAAAAAAAAAAAAAAATCTCCACACAAAAAGCACTGGCTATCAAATGCTTACAACCCACCTCATCCTCCCTCAACTACCCTGCGGTATTATTATTATTATTTTTTTTTCTCGTCGTTACACAGTCGTAGCACGTGGCTTACCGTTTCTTCATGAGCAGCACCACGCCCAGGAAGATGATGACGGAGAGGAGGATGCCGGCGATGACCCCGGCGATCTTCACCGTGTGGTCGGTCTGCTTCTCCGGCTCCACCGCGTCGGGCTTGTGGGTGGCCGACCCTGCACCGCCCGGAAAAAACAAAAAAAAACAAAAAAAAAACAAAAAAAAACAAACAAAAAAAAAACATTTTAGTGTATGATAATTCTGTCATTCTAAGTACCAAAAATAAATAAAATAAAAAGAAACAAAAATAAAAACAAAAGAAAAGAAAATAACATGTTGATGGACTGATAATCAGGTCACTGAAAATCCTGGTTGTGTATAAATTCAGTATTTGTAGTATTCATTCTCACTCGTGTGCAGGTGATCTTGCCCCCCCCCCCCCCCCCCCCCAAAAAATATAATTTTTAAGCAAATATGAAACAATGAAACGACCATCCACCATTGTTCTGAGTTGACCGATTACTAACAGGCGCACATGCTCGGATCTTGAATTATTGCTCGACCGGCGCGGATAGCCGGTTATCCATAATATCGGTATTTTGATTCCGCCACGTCAATACGGGTCCGGTGCCGCGGAGCAATTAGGATGTTTCTTCTCCGTGAAAGCGACTCCTTTTGTCGTCGCCCGACGCTAAACCCTCCGGCCCCACATCCTGGAGTGGACTCCACCGCTGGAGGAGATAAGCGGAAGGCGGCGTATTTACCGTTGGTTCAATCGTGTTTGGGTCAAACTGTGGCTGGGGCGAGTTAAAAAATGAAGGGCGTAAGGGCCGGGAAAGATAATACCCGGGGAGATAATAATAAAAAAAATAAAAATAAAATAAAAAAAAGCCTGAAATAGCCAAAACATTATATATCAGCATGGGAGGAGATAGCGAGGACGAGGGAGAGAAGGGGAGGAGGGCGGGGGGCAGTTTGTTTAAACAGCATTCCGGTTCCTCCGGAATGTGATAAGAGGCGCTCCGCGCGAAGGGGAATCTCGGAACGTCGCCGGAATCTCCGACGCGCACCTGAACAACACCATTATTTTCCGTCGCCCGGGGATAAATTTAGAATGACAAATAGTGATGTCGGACGAGATCGTCGGAGCGGAGTGCCTCTCCGACTCCACCCCTCCCCCCTCTCCTTCCCCAAGAATAAGCCTCCACGCCGGGCCCCGGGGTTGATGAAATATTGTTCTTGCTGCGGCGTGATGCTGCCAAACAGCCAGGTCTCTATTTAGTGTCATGGCGGGATGTAACGCCAAAAAGTAGCCCAGAGACGATGACTTATAAATAGTGCAGCGTTCTCACGGAAATGCTGAGGAATCCCTTTTTGAGTTCGGCATGCTCACTGCCACCGGGGAATATTTTCCATTTCCATTTGTTTGGAATTTAAGAAGAGGACTTATACGGTAACGACACACACACACACACACACACACACACGCACGCACGCACACAAAATCCTCCTCCCTGTATTAATCAGTATGGTTTTCCAGGAAAGATGGAGGCGTAAAAAAAATAAATTAAAATAAAATAAAATACCTAAATCTACACGACGGGCACTTAAAAACAATTCCTTTGTGTGTTTCTGCTTGTCACAAGTGCAGGAACCGACACTCTTAATCTCTCGGGGAAATAATGAGAAATATTCATGAAAGGGGATTAAGTCCTGTCGCGTCTCCCCCAACATTGACACATCACATGACAATCGCGCCTCAAACGGGTCTTTCATGTGGCGGTGGCGCCGGGAAGACGCCCCGATAGCCGGCGGGATGGACGGGAATAAAAATAAAAACGACACAACGAGGTGATTGAACAACAACAATAACAACGACAACCAAGAAGAAACTCAAATCAAACACACACACACACACACACACACACACAGACACACACACACACACAGACAGACACACATACACGTGCAACAGACCCGACGCTCTGACCTGCCAGCTGGTTGTCACCGGCCGCCGGTGCGATGCGGATGTAGGGGGTCGTGAGTTGAGTCACGAGTATGGCGGCTGAGTAGAGTCAACGGATCCAAGATGGCATGCGTTAGGGGGGAGAGAGAGAGAGACAGAGAGAGAGAGAGAGAGGGAACGAGAGAGAGGCCGTTCTGAAGCCCTCAACAGCCAAGCAAACAGCATCAAAACTCCATGCGACACCGAAGAAGAGCAACGGACCAGGGCTCGGGTGACATATCACCATAATCATCGTAATATCGATGCCGCGATATGAGACTAGACTAGATGGGGTCTGGGATTTTGTTTATCGCAATATCGCGATATGATCAGATGTTGTCTCTGCGGCCCCCGCTACAGTAAAGATATTCCGTTAAAATGGTCAAGCCTGTGACCGATTTTCGCTTGTACCTCCACCTGCTAATAATATCAGCATTACTCACGATTACCACGAGCCCTCCCCAAAATATCGCCAAAGTGATCCACATAAAGGAGCTATGATTAGAGAGCGTGATCAAGTCGCTATTTCTCAGAAAAGCAACAGTTCAAACACCGGTTCGCCTCCTGGCAGGGGCCGCTGTTGTGTGTGTGTGTGTGTGTGTGTGTGTGTGTGTGTGTGTGTGTGTGCGCGCGCGCCGCATTGAAAAAGTGTTAGTGGGGCGAGCGTCGGCCCGGGTGATGAATGGCCGTGCGAGTCCTCACACCTCTAATACGCGCAATTTGGACTTTGCTCGGTATCGAGCCGCGCAGGGGGAGATATTTAGACGGCCGTAGTGGAAATCCATAGCCGGGCTGGCATGTGACTCAGCCGCGCGGGCGGCCGCCGGGGCATGTGACGGGGCCTCCCACGGCCCAGAAAGCAGAGAGCGGCTCGGGGTCCCTCCGGCCCTTATCCATCACGCCGCTCCGGATCGATAACGGTTAGCGGCGCCTCGCCCTCCGCGTCTGAAGTGGGACGAGCGGGCGGCGCTTGTAGAAGGCGCCCGCGGGGCTTGGGCCGGCGGGGGCGTAAAAAAAACAAACAAACCAAAAAAAATATATATGACCAATACATTGATTGGTTGTGTGTGTGTGCGTGCTTGTTTGTTTGTTCAATGTTAATTTTTGTTAGTTCTCACTCGTGTGCAGGGCGACAACGCAACGCGGCCGCACGAACATTACAAGGGCTTCACGAGGCGGGCGGGGCTGGATCATCTGGACCTACCTTTGGTGGCGACTCGGACGCAGTCGATCTTGGTTTCCTGCACAGACAGATAAAGGCGACGTGGGCAACGAGAGAGGAGAGGTGGAGAGAGAGAGAGAGAGAGAGAGGGAGGGAGAGAGAGGGAGAGAGAGAGAGAGAGAGAGAGAGAGAGGGAGAAAGAGAGAGAGGGAGGAGGAAGGTTAATAGAACGCACACACGGGGCGCGGAAAAAACGCAAAAAAAAACCCACAAGCGCACAGACACGCACGGCGATGCATATCTCGGGAACCGTGATGCCCCCGCATCGCTTGGTGAACGGCCACCGCCAGCTCCGCCGGGGGTGGGTTCAGGTCCCCGAACGAAGCTGTTTTAACCCTTCCCCACGTGGGGAAAAACCATAGTCACTCGAATAATTCTCCGAAACAGGCGGTCGGCGTGCGTTTGTGGTTAATGACGGCCACGGAGGGGGAGAGGGGGGGGGGCGGAGCAGGAAGTGATGACACGCCGGTGACAGCACCACGTCAGACGCCGGCAGGATCGCCGGATCATTTTATTTGGATAGAAAAAGACACGAAGCACTGAGGGTGCCTGATATAAAACGGTCCTAGTATGATCATTATTGGAATTTGATAGCCAAATGGAGAATCATTATTTCATTCATCACTCATTATTTCATTATTTTGACTTTTCGATGGATTGATTGATCGGTGGGATGCTTTCACCGTTGGACCGTCGTTTGCACCATAAAATAACACGAGGAGGTAAAGGGCGTGTTCTGAAACGGCTGAATGCGTTTCAACCGGCGAGCTTAAATATCCTTTTATAAAAAATGGAACGAAATCAGACGCTAACGTCCTCGTCAGGCTGCAAGCGGCACCTATTACACTTCCCCTCTCCACACCACGCATCCCTTAACGGCTGTTCTCCATCACCAAAATACATTTTCGGTCAGTCGCCGAAGCGATTACTGGATTAATCGCCAATCGACGTCGGAATAACTGACCCTTTTATGAAGCTTGGTGAGTTTATTTTTTTTTTTAAACCTGTACTGTCAGCATGCTGGGAAGACAACACAAAGTATCTTGATTCCGTTGTATTTCTATTTTTATTTTTTTATTTGCTTTGTTCGGGGGGAAGTTCGGGATCAGAGCGTCACGGGTTCACCAGGCAGCGCATCGCCCTGAAAACCTCCCTCTCGAGGGCCAACTCCTCGGGGTGGCGTTGGGCCTCGGCTTTTCAACTGCCTCCTTTAACACGCGTGTGTGTGAAGGACCCCCGCTTAGGGCCATTCACATTCAGCCCGACAGCCGGAGAGGGGGCGGTAGAGGGGGGGGCGGTGGAGGGGGGCGGTGGAGGGGGGCGGCAGACGCTGCGACCTGAATGATCGCCAACCCGCCGTCGTCGTTGTTGCTGTTGTTGTTGTTGTTGTTGTTGTTGTCGTCGTCGCCCGTCACCTCCGATACGGCTCTCGGCCGCCGCGTGTCGATTGAGCGCGGTTGATCAAAGCGCTGTCTGGGACGAAACAGGGGGGGAGCGGTTGAATAATGGAGACGGAGGATGCGCCGCGGCGCAGCATCCCAAGGCCCGGCCTGTTTAGAGTGCAGACGGCATTTAGTGTCGCCGGGTCGATTAGGGCCGGTGTTTGTTCTGCCGCGGCGTGCGTTTTACGAGGAGATAATCCCAGGGCCCCCGCGCCGCTATCCCACCCACAACCACCAGGCCGGTAACACGGCGTTTAATTAGTCTCCGAACCTGCGCGCATAAAAACCGGCCGCGTGCACGGAACAGTGTCCGTGAGCAGAGGAGCATCCTTGCCGGCGAGCACCGCTGCTCCACATGCACCAATGCGGCGACGAGGAAAATACGATAATTATCAATTATACCAGCTTATACTTATTACTATATATGATACTGACTGCACTTTTATAGTGCAAAGGGTAAACAAAATCAATACCTTCAAGCGATATTAAAATGGGATCTCTAAAAAGGTGCTCACTCGGTTGTGAGAGCTGCTCCCACATGACGGCGCCGTGAAAACGGGCAGGCAACTGCATCGTCGCCACCGTGTCGGCGATGAGACCAAACAGCCAATCAGAGGAGCTGAGACATCAGCCACTGTCTGCTCCGCCCCCGCCTCCAAAGCCCCAACAGTCAACTTGACGAGCACGTTGCGAGCGCGTTGGGAGGGTCCGTCTTGCGCCCGCCTCGGCCCCCTGCTTTTCACGGACCGCGGGTTTTGAGACCAATTAGACGCCATTACACTAACCGGCAAAGGCCGTAAACACGTACAACTTCGCTTATTATTCACTCTGACAATGCGGACGGGCGAGTGAAAAACGAAAAGCGAGCGAGGACCGCGAGGAAGTCCGAGGCTAACGAAGGTGCAGGTATTTGGCGGAATTCATTCCGTGCGATTTACACAGTTTTTTGACGGGATCAAATGATTCCTGCGGGCGTTCCGTTCACAGCTACTCAGCTCCCCCTCGCAAAACAAAAAAAACGCCCCGCGCGTTCCGATGAACACGGAGCTGCCGTGATGATTTACATGAATTAGTCGTAATTAGTTTCCATCATTTCTGTTAGGTGGAATTTGAACGGTTTCCGCGGCACACCTGGCCGCCGCTCGCTGATGGGCCGCGGCACGGTTTGTGGTTTTTTTTTATCAGTCGGTGGTTCTGCCTGGAGCCAGCCAGCCTCTTCACTCCGCAGCCCAGCACAATATTCAGCACTGTTTGATGTTCTCTATGAAGTGTCTTTATGAAGCCTGTGTTTGCTTTGGAGGGAACGGGGAGTCTTGCGCTGGGCTGTCGGTGACACTAAGTCCTCGGAAGGGGGGGGAAATAAAAAAAAAAAAAGCTAAAAAAATAAATATATATTTTTACTTTAACCTTCTCATCGGGGGGAACATGAGTCACTGCTGCTATCGGAAAGGCCCAGTTCCACACACACGCTACAAGGTATAAACTTATGTCTTTTTTAAATTTCTCTTCTCTGTAACCACTTTCCCATTTCTAACCACACAAATATGACTAATTAAAATAATGAGCATGCTTATGCTTTAAGGGTTACTCCAGGTTTTAGGGAAATTCGCTTGTCACTCGGCTGTCTACCTTACCCAGATTCATCCGTTTATAAATAGGCCACCCGCTCTCGCCCGTTTGAATCTATTGCGTTGTGTTCCGGATTGTGCGATTGTTTTCGTGCTGCACATAACGAAACTTAAACCAATGCATTCTCTATTGGTCAATTCAATTAGAGGCTTGCAGGATAGGCATTTGGGGTCGTACCCTCAGTATGAATTTCTAATATTTATATCCAGTTGTATTGTATATATGGTTGAAATTCATACTGAGGGTACGACCCCATCTGCCCATTCTTGCCCAAATTGGAATTTAATAGACCAATGGAGAAAAACGGAACCCGCTTTTATTTTGTGATAGAATGAAATTTAAACCCATGCATGCGGAAAGAACGCCATGCGGTGCCGTACCTTCGTCGGGTTAGTTTTAGTTTGAGTGTATGTATCTGAGCACCCCCAGTCGGACAATCGAACCATCCGGGACACGATTCCATAGATACATTTTTGTGACCGTAGGCAGGAGAAAATGTGAGACCGGGTTGAAAAAGTACTTTTTTTTTTTTTAATTTATCATGAAAACGCTAGATGTATCGCTCAAATAACAGCTTTTGAGGTGCTAGGCGGTGTATTTTCCTAATTTCGCAAGAGCTAGGCTAACTGATCCCGTCTGCAGCCCTGCACTGCGCTAACACAGTTGGCATGCAGCCCGTCAATATCTATGCACTGGGCACACGGGGATAAAATTCGTATTGAACTTCTCACCTGAATCTGGAGACAGGGGAAAAGTAATTCCCCCCGAAAAGTGTTGTATCCCTTTAACATCGTTTTTCTGATACTACTCAGCTCAGCGTGCTAATGAACCCTAGTTTCCCTTAGTATGACCATTATTTGCTTTATCGAGAAACCGTTCCAAGGTCAGCTGTGCGGCATTCAATCACGCTGACAAGCAGTGAAATGCGAAGGCAGTCCAGCGTGACGTATCACAAAAAACTGCTTGAGTGTTTATTATGTGAAAAATGTCTACCCATCTGTTTGATAATCCATTATGCTACTACTGGCCTTTTCAGGTTAAGTAATGGGCGAAGTTCAATGGGAAATAACACGGGAGGGGCACAGAACACCATTTGCCAAACATCGGCAAAGGAAATTACGGCCTCAGTTTGTACGAGAGGTTTTACCCCAAAAGTGTCAGCGGAAACTGCGAAGAATATATATCCCACGCTACGATAGAATAATATAATTTATCAATACACACACAAAAAAGATCTCCTGTGGCAATACACAGTTAAATTATTCAAAATCGGGGGGGGGGGGGGGGTACCCCAAGACAATAAATTAGTGTGAATTTAAAAAAGCACTCACCCCGTTGGCGGTGCTGACGGCCTGGTAGTAGACGCTGTAGCTCTTCTGGGGCAGCAGCGGAGCGTTCCAGTAGCCGTTGTAGGTCTTGTTGTCCCCCACGGTGAAGGGCTGCGGGGAGTGGAGCCCTGCGGCGGGGAACTGGGCGGTGAAGTAGTACTGGGAGTTGAGCAGCGTGGCGTTCTGGAAGTGGATGGGGACCGGGTAGCAGCGCAGGATCTCCGCGGTGCCGCGCGCCCGGCGGGGGCGCTCCTCCTCCACCACCACCTGGTAGGCGCTGCGAGGGAGAGGACGGAAGGTGAGGTTTCATCCGTTTCATCGGTCCCCGAACGCAAAAGTGGATGCGCACAGAGGCCGTCTGGGGCGGGAGAAGGAGGCAGAAGGAGCCAAATATACAGAGCCAAAAGTACACAACAGTCAGAAAAAAATGCAACTATTATTTTTTTATTTCTCTCTTCATGTTAATTTTAATATACAGAAATAGCAAAAACTAAAAAATAAAACAGCACAGAGATATATATAAATATACAGAAATATACATAAATATAAAAAATATACAGAATATGCAAAAAGAGTCTATGGTGTTATAACAGCATTATTTCAAATATTGTACAGATATCGCACAAAATGAGCAGCTAAGGGCTGGGGCGTAATTTCCTTTGGGAACGCACAGATCATACGCTAGCCAGCCGTCAGATTCTGGTTGAGAATGTGAATTGAGCTGCTGATTGTATGGCCCTGATATACTCCAAAAAATTGCCACGGCCGAGTAGCAGACACGGGTAGGCTGCCTACACGGTTCTATAGTACACTTCGGCGTCTGTGGACGCAGGCGTGCTCCACGCATGCGTACTTGAATAATTGCTCACTGAATGACTAAGCGGCAGTTCATAAAAATGAAACGCCAACAGCCGTTAAATTTAATGACTTTCTTTGGAGAGGGGATGAAAAGAAAGAAAGCAAATGTGAGTTGGTTGATTAGCGGCTGTAAAACAGCACGATTTTCCTATTAACCTCCAGTATGTGACTTGAACACCGGTCCACCGCAAATCGCAGCAAGTATCCGTCAACAATGTCTGAAAAGCAGAGTCTCTCTCGCTGCTAGTTTACCCTGACGTGAGACTCACACCACGGGCTCAACAGGATGACACGACTCGGCTTTCGTATGAGAGATGAGATGAGGTGGAGGTGCCTATGGGATGGAAGACAGGGAGGGCGAGGCAGGGAGAAGCGGCACCGAGTTGCAGGTAGGTTATTATGTGCTGTGTTAAGGGTTCGGTGATTTCGGTGCCTGCTCGTTCGCGTCAACTGCTTTCACATCAGAGATCAGAAGAAGACTCAGATCAGATCTGTTTTCATATTTCATAGGAGAGACCTGAGGGGAGCGGCGGAGGCTGAGAGGTGCAGGCAGGCAGGCAGAAAGCTCCACCCAACCACGCCGACCCAAAGCGCACTGTAGTGCAGCAGCTCACCAACAAAACGCTACCATTCCAACAAAAGTACTGCCACTAATTTCCTTGGCTCCACTATAGTCCATGAGTCAATGGAATCCTATGGTTTTTTTTTCTGTGCTCAAGCTTTGGGACATGAAGGATCAAATTTGGCCAAGAACACGCTTTCCAAAACCGGTTTCCGAAACTGGAAAAAGGCAACACAGAAGTTTTCAGAAGACGTCCAAAGCAATGTACACAAAGTTGCTGTCACTAGCCACTGCCACAAAACCAGTAGATGTCCAGTTATCTTCAGCCAAAGCTGCACAGCAGCAGGAATCAAGATGGTGTCTCGTGAAAATTATGGGCTCTGTACAGCTCTTGGCTCGCCAGGGAGCTGCTCTCAGGGGCCACGCAGAAATTGAAGGGAAACTTCTGCCAGACTTCTACTCAAAGTAAGAAGTGAAGCTGACGCTGGCACAGAGAAATGGCTGTCAACAGGAAAACACGATTACACGTCCCTCAAAATCCAGAATTAAATTTAAAATCTATTTGCAAACAGGATAATTAGGGAACTCATTAGCTCAATTCACAAGCTGCCTGGTCTCCAGTATTCCATTATCATTGATCGAACACAGGACAAAGAATTCCCTGAACGGGAAGCCATGTGTGCCGGGTATGTAGACCGTGATTTGGTCCCCCACGAGGCCCTCTTGGGGTTCTACGAAGCCTCAAGTACAACTGGGGAAAACCTTGCAAAAGTTGCCAAAGATGTGCTGCTGCGCTCGAATCTTCTGCTGTCTGGTCTGCGTGGACAAACACATGACGGAGCAGCGGACATGTCAGGCAACAGCAAGGGAACGCAGGCCAGGTCGCCCAGGCTGCTTGTACGGCGTCATCACTGACATCTGATGCCCTGGATTGGCTCCACAAGCTTGGCTGTCTGTATAAATGATAGGGCAAGTACAAAACTACATTTGTAAACATTGCCACCACAGCATCAGGGTCAGTTAGCAACCTGCAGCCCTTGTGTCAAACAAGATGGACGGCCAGGACTCCAGCAATCCGGTCTGTGCTACAGAGTACAAATCTGCGCTACTCAGCTTAGAGGACACTCATGCTGGCCATTGAAGTAATCGAGGAGTTGGAGTGCCGTAATTGCACACTGCAGGAGCGAACAGAAACCGTGTCTGGAATGCAGCAGCAGCGGTAAATCTCACGCAGCAGATTGTGCGAGGACAACCCTGAGGGCAAAGAGAACTGAGGAGAAGTCCCAGGAGTATGTACAGCCACGCAACGGAGATGACCACGAATGCTAAATATTCAGCCCATAACCGTGCCCCCACATTCGCCGTTGACCAAAACGCTTCATTGGCAATGCCACCACTGCACACTCACTTACAGCCCCAGAAGAACACTACAGAGCTGAACTCTTCAAGATGCTGGATTCTGTGGACATGCAGCTGAAGGAGAGGTCTGATCAGGGTGGCCTGAAAATGTCGGCGACGCAGGAGGTGCAGCCGAACATGTTTAAGCTCCAGTAGCCGCACACAAGCGCTTCAGAGGCCACGGCTGTTCTGAGGAATCGGGCGGTCGAGGTCCGCAGCCTTTTCACCCCAGTAGAAGCGCTTGTACGACTGCTCGCGGCTGTTCCCGCAACCCCCTGCTCAGCGCTTGGGAGGAGGCTGAGGACCTGGCCCAGAAGGACTGGATGAAGTCAGGGGAAACATCTGCCAGGAGTTCATCCTCGCCAACGAGTACAAGTGAGGAGAGGAGAAGGGACAGTATGGAAGGATGGATCCAGGGGGTTAGGATAAGTAGAGAGATGGGGTTGCAGGGAGAGACGAACGGGGGAGAATAAAGAAATGTTCTTTACATTAAGAGTTGGATCCATTGGCTGTCTGGCTTTCATCTTGGAAGGTAAACGTTAAGGATGGCTACACGACGCTAAGGGGTTCTTGAAGGATCATTAAAAAAAGGTGCACAGGTGACACTGTGAGAAGGTAGTACCAAAGCCGATCTCATCTCAGCTTTAACCAATACTCATAATAAAGATAACCATAAACTAAACTAGACTTACGTACAAAGGTAACACATTCTTTGGCAGCAGTGCTCTGATACACAAGCACTGAGAGTGTGTGACTTATAAATGCCTTTTTTTAAATATTCTTTGATATCAGATATTGATTTTTTTATTTATGTGTTTTGGCTGCGGTCGTCATGAGTGGGATAGTAGCAGGGGTGGACATAAACAAAAAAAACAGCAAAAAAACCCCACAAAAAAACGATACCATTTTTGGGATATCGATGTGAAACTCTATCTGAAAACATCTCCAGCACTAAAATCCGAATCCAAGAGCCACAGTGAATTTATATTTGAGGTTTTCTTTTTGCCACATAGAGCTACATTAGATGTGTCTGGATGGATGGATGGATGGATGGACAGATAGACAGATCGATAGACAGACAGATCGACAGACAGACAGACAGATAGACGGATAGACAGACAGTTAGATAGACAGATAGACAGATAGATAGACAGATAGATAGATAGATAGATAGATAGATAGATAGATAGATAGATAGATAGATAGATAGATAGATAGATAGATAGATACTTTATTTTTTCACCAGATTAGCGCAGACATTTGAACAATGTGTTGATCGAGAATATAACTTATGAAAAAGGTAAATGTCTCAAAAGAAAACAAACATTAAAATAAACCCATTTATATTAAAACATATATGAACTATATGAAGATAAAAAAAAATAATACATAGCTGTTATTTTTCTATTCATAATACTATTCCATTTTTTTTTTTACTTGCATTGCATATTATGTGACGCTCTCGATGGCCGCCAGACCCAGAAGCCTCTTGTCGACTTTTATTACAGAGGCAGGAAATAGAAAGACGGACCTCCACAATACAGTTGAGAGGGGGGAAACGAGCGGTGAGACGGGACAGGGCCCGGCTTTATTTGCTTTTTTTATTATTCAACAACTCAAAGGTCAACGTCTCTCTCTCTCTCTCTCTCTCTCTCTCTCTCTCCCGCTCTCTCTCTCCATTTCATCCCTCCATCCAGAGCCCAGTGTTTGGCTTGATCAAAACTGCGCCCCTCTGTGCCGGTGACAGAGGCGGCGTTGTCCCCGAGCCGCCTGCGTCGCCGGAGGGGGAGACTGGCCGTCTTCTGTACACCGCCGTTAGTATGCACCTCGCCTCCGCCCGCTAAAACCTTCTGAGTTGCCGACTGACAAAGAGGCTGTTGACAGCGAGAATAACCAGCCGGGATTGGGTTTCCAAAAAGAGGGCCCGAGGACGCTGAAAAGTCCCCACCTCGGAGGTGAAAACACGTCGAAATGATGATCGCTACCGTACGAGTTCGACTAGTTTGGCAAAGAATCGAAAATTCCAGTCATCGGAGCAATCGGAGACAGTTTTCTTTCGCTCAAAACCATAATTCGGGAGAAGCAATTGTCTTTTTGTTTTTACCATTTTCCCAACAAATGCTTGATACTGTATGTTGTCTTTCCAACATCGGTTGAAAACCGCCCTTAATATTTGGACGGGAGCATTTGATTGTGGGATCTAAACGAATACAATTTATATCATAATGACATAAGAAATAGGGTGAACTGTATGATGAAGTGGAGTCATGTCTAAGGCGGTCACAAACATGTTAATTTTATCACTATCATAATATAACGTCATAACAATAATATAATAATAATAATAATAATAATAATAATAATAATATAATATGTCTGAGCTATCTACTGCCATTGGGAGATTAAAATAATGGGTTAATTTAACTTAACCCAACTGATGGAAACACACCTAATTTCACATTCTCGTTATTGCGACATTTCCAACATTGGTCAAAATTTTTAATTCAATGATGATTTTACAAAAAGATTGCGATTATCTCAAATAATTCCGATCAAGCGATGACGTCATAATTGTGACAGCTCTAGTCGTATAGTCCCAGATGCCCACACAACACAAACCAATTACCAGGAGCTGTAAATTAGATCCCTAAATGCACCGAACAAGAGTGAAATAAAATAAATTAGAAAGAAGAGAGAAAGAATAAATCTAATTTATGAGCCGAGGACACCAAACTGCCCTGACCGCAGAGATGAATGTTGACTAATGGTAATCTGACCTTTGTACTCGTATAACGTGTAATGCGCTGTGTACTTGTGTGGAGCTGTACACAAAGGTTATCCCAGAAAAGATCACGTAGTGTTTTTAGAAACAACCAAGACACCAAAAAAAACCAGACATGGTAGATGTCACAATATGCTCTATGCAACACTTTACATTTTCTTGTCATAGTATAAATACACAGCACCATTCTACAAGAAGCTCATAGCTTCTGCGAAGGTGACCGGTCGAATGATTGATCAAACGATTGATTGTTTTTTTTAATTCCCCCCACTAATTGATCTGAGTATTTTGCGGAAACGCCCCTGGTTGTGCACTGGATGACTAAACCCTCCCCTGTGTGCACGGCATGAGTTACTCCACTCCACGCTGTATTATTATTATTATTATTATTATTATTTTTATTATTATTATTATTATTATTATTATAGAGGCATCGCTCGGAGTGAAGCTGTTTTGCCAATTCCTCAGAGCGCTCCTATTTAGCGTTGCGGATGGGAGCTGATGAAATATTTAATCCTGCTGAGAGTCTTCAGAGAAAATCAGCCCTTAATTACAGTCCCCTATCGAGAGGAGAGGTCAGAGGAGCCGGGAGGAAAGGAAACCAAAGTCACGTATAGATCACTGACGGTATCTGATAATGAGGGTGGATATGAGCATACTATGGATAGATAGATAGATAGATGGATAGAGAGATAGACAGACAGATAGATAGACAGACAGATAGATAGATAGATAGATAGATAGATAGATAGATAGATAGATAGATAGATAGATAGATAGATAGATAGATAGATAGATAGATAGATAGATAGATAGATAGATAGATAGATAGATAGATAGATAGATAGATAGATAGATACTTTATTCATCTTGAAAGGGAAATTACCGTGTTACAGCAGCTCACATCAGAACAATAGGCAATAATAATAATAATAATAATAATAAAGTAATAAGACATTTGAAAATGTCAATATATAATAAAAAACAAAAATATAAGAAAATGTAATATATAATAAACCCTAATAAAAGCAAAAAAAAAGAGGAATTATAATACAATAAACCTCAAAAATATAAAAAAATATGAGAAAATATAATATATAATAAACCTTAAAAATAGCAAAAATATATGAGAAAATGTAATATAAAATAAACCTAAAAATATTTTTAAAATAGCAAAAAATTGTCAATATATAATAAACAAATTCCTTTTGAGAAAAAAATCTCTGTATCAACAATTGACATTGTGACAAAACACATTTCCTCAGGAACATAGTGAAGAACACTCTGCGAATACGATCAAGTGTGGAGGAGGTACTACGCCGCCGTGGACGCAGCGTATATTTATTCATGAGGTTGCATTCATTTCTGACAATGTACCAGTAATTTTTTATGTTATAAAATGCATACAATATCGTATATCATTTGACTTACGGCGAGGTTCCGCCACGGCAATGGATAAAAAAAAAGGAATTCTAATCCAAACTCAAGATATCAAGATATCAGAGTGACGATACCAAAAATAAGCTTTTCCTTAGTGAAATGTATGTACGGCCATTATCAGCTGCAGCCATACACAACATGTGAACTGCACGGGCACTACACTAAACTAAACAACAACAACAACAACAAACCTGAACCTGTCAATGCTTTATTGTGTCCACTTTTTTATAATTCACTGCCCATATTGGTACTTGATATTCCAAATCAATCTGCAGATGGAGGAGTGAGAACAAAAGCCTGCTTCCCTCTGGGCGGCTGCTTATGATATCATGATGCAGTTGTGCCACAACTTAATGACAGGCGCCGTATGAATAGAGCAGCTTTCCTTTCCTTGGGCAAAATACCAAAGTGCCAAAGGCTATGGTGCTCCAAGGCTGAGCGGCTCTTGTAATGCGGAAATTTGAAAAAAAACAAAACGAAAAAAAGGCGTTTTTTTTCTCTAACACAATGTAGTAACGTAACCGACCTCGCCATGAATTTTAAATGCGGAGAGAATCCAAAAGGTTTTATCCATAATACGGTGAGTGTGTTGCTGATGATCGTTCCTCGTAAAACCTGCTTGGATTCAACAATTATTTCCTCGCTGATTTAATGTGTGCCCATTAAAGAACTATTAAAAAAGTTATTACAAAGGTGTTAAAAAAATTCTTCCACTGTCCTTGAAAAATATATATTATTCCCCCCCCGCCCCCACCGCCTCTGCTGCTAAAAGGAAGAGAGGCACTATGTTTAATGTCGGCTATTTGAAATCGCAGTGATTATTTTTGCCTAATTACTGCTGTCATGTTAATGTCTCTCGAAGCCGCTGACACCTTGTCACCTCACGCTGAGTTCAGAAATTTACATTATGAGTCATTATGGAAGACCAGTCATTCAGTCACACGCCTGATGTAGCGTGACATCAACGCTCATCCAAAAAAAAGTGATGAAAATAAATAAACACCGTCAACAACGGATGAAGAACCGCAGCGTGTTCGGGAGAGCGCTTCATTAATTATGAAAAAAGATTTTTCACATTTCACTCGATCCGAAACTACCCTACGAACCCTTGGTTGCTGCAGGCGTCAGAGTTGGATCATACAGTATTTAGCACTTTTTAAATGAAAAATAAAGTATGGCAGGTCAGTATCAGGTAAACTTGGGAGGATTATGAACTAGATGTTACAGATAGCAAGGTATTTGATTGGGAACTTGAATTTGGGGGGATTCTTCTCCACAGGCAGGTATAAAGTGAGTTGGGTTCACCCAGTTGAGGTACATTTCGAAGATTGTAGGTTCAGGGGAAGGTTTAGGGTTTTATAACATCAGAAATGTTGGTTCTGACGCAGAAGAACTTGACAGATTTTGGCAGGAAACAGATAATATGTGACCCATTGCAGAGTTGAGGTACATTTGGTGGCTTTTTTCCTTTTATTCACATCATTTGGAAGTGAAGAATCAGATCTTCAAAACAAGATGTCACTTGTGCAAATCAAGCAAATATTTTTAAAGCTATGACTTGTTAATGAGAAGGGTGTGTCAAACTGTGATTCTGAGATAATCACCTTCAAAGTTTTCCCCCACACTTGGCTTCATTCAGCCAGGTCCTAGAATACAAATGGTTGGAGGACCAACACAGCCAAATGGCCACTTGACACCCTGCTGAATGGGGAATCTCTGGGGAATCTCTGCATTGTTCTTGTGTTTTGAGGGAATGTTAATCAGCATCATTGACACACAACATCTTTTGTTTTCAAAAAGGCTTTTAAGTTAACAATTAGAATAAAAATTGTTTTATAAAAGTGGAATTATTTAGGAGTTTAAAAGTAGAGACAACACAACAAAATGTAGAGTCCAACATGATATGATTCGCTGTATATCAGCCTTGGTGTGTCATTTAATATATAAATGTGTGTATGCCAAATATCTTCAAAGTTCTTGGAGTAATTATGTGGGCTAACCCCAACCCTACCCCAGCTACACCCTGAGAGCCTGTTTGGGGCCTCTTTTCATTTTCTTTTTGCCCCTGGCGGCATTTGTGGGTAAACTTGAGAATTTTGTCCATTGCTACCTGTTCATAATCTGTATCACCAACCTCAACGGACTTTATCACGTCATCAACTTCTTCGGTTGTAACAATAAGGGGCAAATCGTTGGTCTCCTCCAGTGGTTCTTGAAAATATTCCGTTTCATCGTCACATTCAGGTGGAAATCCGCTGTTTGAAATGTTCTCCAAGTTCAGGATAATGCTGGTATCAGTTTCAGAGTCGCTGTCGTTCTCCACGTCGCTGTCGGAGAACTGACTATCATTGCGAAACATGAAGTCCAGTACGCGCTGCTTACACTGACTTGGATCTGTCGCACTGGTCAGATTAAGGTCCGTGATATGATTTTGATCTTTCGCCACCCGGTTCTCATAATCCACAACATCACGATCAAAGTTTTCACAGAGAAGTTAAACCGAAGGATCCTCGGCTTGTTTACGGAAGTGACGTCAGCGTGACTTTTTCGTTGGTATATGTTGGTACACGCCCCATCCACAATGATGTCTCTGTGTGTGTGTAAGAGTAGTACGATTTAAAGGTTGAACTCTATCAAAACGGTTTCACATTGTGACTTCACATCACATGGATGATCTTCACCTGGACTGTCGCTTTAAAGGAAACATCGATTGGCATGGTTCAGCCCTGTTCAGCGTCTCAGTAAGTGAACTGTGTTTCCCCATGTAATCTAACGGGAATATTTAGAAAGCTTTTTTCAATTTATTTGGCTACCGTGTTTTGCTGCGGTGGGTCACATATAGAGGATAATAGAAGGTTTACGTTGAAATGAAGACGATATAATGCCTTTTAAGGCCCGATATTTGAACTAAAGAATTTCAAGGACCCTGCTACTTTAGTTTCTATGCACAAATGGGAAACCGCTTTGAGTTTCTTTCCACTTCGAGCGACGGCCCTCCACACAAGGCCGACCTCATCTTGAGCAGCCCACTTTCCACGCCTCATGCCCACCGCGTTGCCCTGCACGTTTAAAAGTCGGCCAGAAGGGGGCAACCGGGGGCCGACCTCCGTTCGCCCCGCGATGCTGAAACCTGCGCTGACACCAATTAGGCCTCCTCCAGAACCGGCTGCCCGATAGATTTCAGCCTCGCCGCCGTGTCACACCAACCAATTATGGCAGATTGACTTGGCATCGACTGGATTGTGACCTGAAACTCAGATTTATTTTTCATATGGTGGGGGGGGGCTGCAGGGCTGTTTGAGCAGATGAAGTGAAGGGGTATGGGGAGCATTTCAATCACTGTCTCCTCTCTCTCTCTCTCTCTCTCTCTCTCTCTCTCTAATGTTAATCGGTTCACCGGGCTGCTCATTCACGTTATCGAACCGGCAAGGAGGTGCTGTGGTGGCCCTATATCTCCCTGATTTAAGAGGGGTCGTAAGTAACACCCCTCTCCTGACCCAGCGTCCTCCCTCCCTCCCGTGCCGCTCTCTCTCTCTCTCTCTTCTCACACTTTATCTCTCCCCCGTGTCCATAAACCATTAGTGCCCAAACAAATTAGACATGAGACGCCTGCCGTAGATTATGTCTGCCGTTTAAAAAAAATAAATAAATAAAAATATGCGCTACATCTACTGCATGCAACCATTAGAGCCCGCTACGCCGCGATCAAAGAAAGTTAAGGGGAGGGTTTATTTTGAGACTGTAGAAAATCACGTAACTGATTTGCCGAGTAAAGATAATCTGATGCTGCGGGGGTGAAAAAATGAAACCAAAACTGCCGTGGAACACCTCACTTTCCTCAACAACGTTCCCGCACGATCTACAACCGGCTGCGTTTCCCCGCGCTCTCTCCGTCTTCCATCGGCGCGTGCACGCGCGAGAGCTCGCTCAAGGCAAAGGTTGCGCCGCGGAAGAGAAAGGGGCCGATTTGGTGGTGTGAATGATAAGGCAAGCGTCCCGAATCATTTCTCTCCAGAGAGGCATGCAAACATTTATTTTGATGCAAGGCGATGTGGAGGCGTCTCCTGGCCCCTGATGAGGGCCCATTGCAAACATTAGTTTAACGCGACATGACTGATAGACAGAACACTAATCCTCTTAAGGAAACAGCGTCCCCTCTGGTAAAAATTGTTCCCGGACGCGTGTCGTCCCCACAGATTAGTCGTCAAATCCAACTCGCAAATGCTATTCATATTAGCAAATTACACAAATATGTTATATATATATATATATATATATAAATATATATATATAAATATATATATATATATACATATATATGTTTATATATATATATATATTAAATAAATGCTCTCCCCAGACCAGACACCACATTTCTACCCCTCTCTCTCTGTCTCTCTCTCTCTCTCTCTATATATATATATATATATATATATATATAGTATATCTAACATCTAACAACAGCAATAAGAGCCATTTGTGGTCCTGCTTGTTTTTTCATTAACTGATCCTATCATTGGATGTTACTGTGTCCTCCCTCCGCCACTGTATCACAGAAAAACATCTGCTATTTGGAATTCAAACGTCTGGAGCTACACTACCTCCCAAACCCAATCAGCGGGCAAGATTGCCTTATCAAATCAGGCCTCATGCCGCCATACACTCCTCTCTGCCGGTGTGGATTGCTTCTCCTCCCTCGTCAAATGTCAAGTTACTCGGGGACCTAAAGACAGATTTTGCGTGATGAGTTTGGGTTTTTTTTGTTTTTTTTTTAAATGAGATTTTCACCACTTAAAACAGCGGCAAGTATTCCTAAAAAAAATAAAAAATAAATAAAAAAGAGGGAAAAAAAAAAGATTGGCCCTGAAAAATTAAAAAATAAATTACATCCCTTTAATCGGATAGTTTGTCATTTAATTCCTTGGCTGATCTAATTATTAAAAGCTCTCCTTCGGACTGGGCTTGAATGTGTTTGGAGGACGCGTCATATTGAGCCGCGGGCTGTGTTTAATTTCTATGCGTCCAATTCCCTTTATGTCTCTTTTTTTTCTCCTTTATATTCTTTGTTTGGAATCATCCTTGCCCCGTTCTATTTACCCATTCATCCTGCCAAAGCTATCTATCCGTCCGCCGTTCCTCCCCTCGCCACGCGTTTGTATTAGAGCCGGCATCACTCCGACAAACAGCCTCCGCTCCGGAAGCTTGGGAGTTGTTTTGCAGTCGCCTTAAACTTCCGCATCCTCTCGAGTGTCACCGCCGGTTTGAGGTGAGAAACATCTTCAAAAGCCCAGAGCCCGCAGTTTAATCCTGCCGCTTTCCGCCCTGTGCCACTTCCCCTTCTTTTGCAATTCATATTTTTGTGCAAACACATGAAGGGAGTCTCTCGGCCTTTATGTCCTGAGAGTGAGAATGAGTACATTAGAGGGACGGCTCAGGTTGGACAGTTTGGTGGAAAAGTGAGAGAGGCCAGATTGTGATGGTTTGAACACGTGTGGAGGACAGATGAGAGTTACATTGGGAGAAGGAGGCTGAGGGTGGAGCTGCCAGGCGAGAGGAGAAGAAAAAAAAGAAAGCCTTCAAATGTGCCGAACGAACGCGGCTCGTTCCGGCGAACAACTTCGAGAGTCTCACCGTACAGTAGTGGATCCTCCAAAATCGCAAACTTCAAGACGCATCTCACGCCCTAATTAACAAACCCCGCCCCCCAATAAACCTACGCTTGAATTGATTTGATGTGAAATTAATTAGCCCACAACAGCCATATTGAGGATTATGTTGTAAAGCATTATCACACAACTGTGTCCCGGCCCGGCTCAAACAGAATGGAGTGGGGGCTCAACACTGAAGTTCGTATCTCCAAAGACCAATCGGGGTCTTTCATCTGCCTTCTCCGACGGCAAACAAAAGAGCAAACCCACCACGCTAATTAACTCAGACTCTCACTCACGCCGGCTCGCCTTAATTATAATCAGCGCTTTCGTAAATAGCCCGGCGGAAACGAGTGTCAGGCTGGCGAGGGCCTTCTGGGTCCTACCTGCGAAGAGGAAGATTAAAAAAAAACAAAACAGTTTCACTCTTGTCGTTTTGGCTCCGGCGCCCCTCCGTCGGCTCCCACAGCATTAATCCGGGCAGCTGTACGTACGGTAAACATGAGCTGACAAGCCTGACTAAAGATCTCCGGGCTGTAATCTTTAAAGGACTCAGATGAGTTGATAGTGTAAAATTGGGCTTTACAGCGAGCTGCGGTGTTTATTCGCACTTCAGATCTCAACTCGAGCCGACGCCGCCTCCGTCGCCCCCGCCGCCCCCGCCGCCTCCGCCGCCTCCGCCGCCTCCGCCGCCTCCTCCACCTCCTCTTCCTCTCCCAGGGCCCGGCTCGCGCACGCCGCACGACGACACGGGGTCCGTAGTGCGGTTTGATACCCATTCAGCTTGTTAAGCGTTTAACGCAGCCGTATTCTGGCATCAGCTACTTTTTAAAATCTCTTATTCACTGAGTTATAACTTAAAGTTTCTCACCGAAGCGAAAGTAGACGCAATAATATTTTCCCTTCCGACAGTAATTCACAACCTTGGCTGGAGAACAGCCAAGGTTGTGAATTACTGTATTTTCAGCCAAGGTTGTGAATTACTGTCGGGTGAGAAAAATGATGATTACTCCCAGGAGAAGGTAAGTGCCACGCTAACGGAATGAAAAGTGCAATTTTTTGTCTAAAACTGCAATTTTGGCAATTATTTGTTGTGAGAAACCATCACCAAATGATAAAGTAATTTCTATGTGATGAAAAAGCAAATGAACTTTGGAAAGAACACACAGTTGCACGTTGCCTTTCAAATCTTTCTGTTATACCGTACATACAACATATAATATACGTGATATTTTGTACCACTGCGAACTCCAGACGGGCTGTGAGCACATTACACTTTGTATTCTGAGCAGTTTCTATTCTTATTATTTTAGTGGTAATAACTTAGGAATCGGCCAACCATCGCTTCATTTGAGTTTTCTGACTCAAATCCGCGGCTGGGGGTAGGGCTGAACTGCAACAGGGAGCCTCGTCGAGGAATTTGCCATTTAAATCGAACCGGTTGTAGAAGTCGTCTAATAATGTCTAATAAATGAATGATCAAGCGTCCGGGATTCCTGTTTTCACCCCCGGATGCCTGTAGTGTCTCGGGCCGAGCGGCGTGGCACATAAAAGACATGGAAGGGGCAACGCTCGCTGCAGCCCGCCGGCCTTTGTTCTCACCTTCAAAGGCAGCGGATCCTTCTCCGCGGATCAAAAAAATTCCACAAATAAAGTTTAGAAAACAAGACTCTATATCGAAATTCCTGGCCTATAAGGCGGTGTAATGGGATGACACACTCACACGCTGTTTTCATATCTTTTGCATTGCGGTTTGTGGTGTCGCTGTCTTTCGTGTTGTTGTTTAAAGTGGTAATCCGTACGATTCATCTGTTTAAAAGAGGCACATTAAAGATACACCCCATGTTTAATAAACTGCCACTTTATAAGAATAAGCCATTCAATGCATTTGCATTATGCATGTTGTCCTCTATGTCCTCTATATGCGGTTTCCATTGTTGGTGGCGGGGTCTGCCGTTCCTCGCGATCCGGCACCCACAAGTAGTGTACGACAGCCGAATTTCAACAAGCCAGTTGCTGTAGTAGCTGGTTGTGGTCAGTAAAGTGTCGATATGGACGCGGTTCATTTTCAAACGGAATCCCGGGAATCCCGTAATCCACCCGACGCGGTGGGCGGTGCCGTGGATCGCCACTTTGACGCTGAACCTACCTCACGGGCGCTCCCCGGCTCTGCGCCGGCTTCAGCAGGACGGTGACGGTGCTGTCCGTTTGGTTGAGGGAGGTTTCCTGGTCGTAGGCCGGCATGGAGGGAGCTGGGGAGAGAGGAGCGGAGGCGCAGGCGTCGCATTACAGCGCAGAACACGAGGACACACCTTCTTTACTTTTGATTGACCTCAAAAGACGAGGCTCCCATCCTACTGTGCACGGCCTCAAATAAATACCAACAATAAAAACAAGGGAAAGACTGAATACACTCCTGTATGGCGGAAGAGTTAAATCTAAGAGAAACTGTTTTATCGCAAACAGTCGACGGCGCCTCATTGGAATTATAAACATATTTGGGTTAAAGTATTACAATAATGCGAAGCACACCACAGATCAGTCGACACCAAAGCAAACTCATTAAATATGCAGAGAGCCGAGCGAGGGGGATAAATACTGTTTGCGCTTACTTCTGCGGTTTGCTCGGTACATCTCGGGATGCCAGCTGGGTTGGATTTAACAGTGAGAAAGTTCATGGAATCATAACTAGGAGGGCTGACATAAGCCGGCGCAACATGCCGCTCCGTAAAGGAGAAATAAATAAATGCACACCACGCGAGGTGGTCCGTTGCGCTCATCTGCCCCCGTCGTCAAGTTCATGCAGATTGAAAAAAAAAACCCAAAAAACGAACAAATAGTTGTTTCACCCAAACCCTCATGAATAAATAAAACAATATTTGCGGCTGCTACATCGACGGCCCCTGATCCGGCTGCCCCGTGCCGACCTGAAATCTTGGTGGTGAGCTGGGTGACGACCGGCGGGCCGTAGCCCTTGGCCGTGCTGGCGCGCAGGGTGAAGGAGTAGGTGGAGCCCGGGTACAGGCCGGTGAACACGTGGGTGCTCTCGTTGCCCAGCTTGAGCACCTTCCCGCTCTGATTGGACAGGTCCAGCATGGGGTCGAAGGAGCTCACCGCCTTGTAGGAGATCTGCGACGGGGGTGGGAGGGGCAGGGGGGTTGGAGAAAGGGAAGGGAGGGGGATCCGGTAAGTCCGAAAGTCGGCGGGCGCCACCGCACGTCCCTGCTTCCATCGCTCTTTCTCCTCGTGTCACCTTTTTCTCTACGACCATCAAACGCTGACGTGCTTTACATTAAAGGCGAAAAAATCAAAATTTAAAAAATTACGTTGCATCACTTCCCGTGACATTTTATCAATGCACTGTAGCACGACAGGGTTGTGCAACGTTAGCCCGAAATTCATTGAGTTCACTGGGGTGAAGTTTTATCTAACCACGCGTGCGCGAAGCAACCTTTCGCGATTTTGCGCACACGGGGGGCACTGCGGGGAAGCGTTAAGGTGAGCGTTTCTCCGTTAATATCCATTTTAAATAATCTATGAAGCCCCACTTAAAGAGAAGCCCCCCGCTCGTAAAAAGAAAAACCTCCATTATAATTCCAATTAAGGAACACAAAGGCAGTTTGGAGAGCCGCATAATTTGCGTCCGTCAAACTTTGAAATGCTTGGAGGCCTTCTCATTTCGCCTTTGTCTGGGAACGAGTCCACTATGCCAAATCCCATATCATAACATTTCAGGGAGAGGAATTTGAAATGACTTGTCAACAGGCGACTTGGACTGTTTTTTTTTTTCCTTCTCTTTTTTTTTCTCATTTCTTTTTGTAATTATAGCGAAACTGGTGGAAGGGGACCAAAAAGAAACAGCAGATTACCGAAGCTAATGAATTGAGTTTGCGACTGGAAATCAGGTGGTAAAGCCCTGACATACTGTACCGCATGTGAGGAGCACGTTCAAGCATTATTCTCATTTAAAGTACAGGTCCGGCGTCTTGAAAGTGCCTGAGAATTCACAAAATTAAGCAATAAAGACACAGCAACTAAGTACATTTTACCAAGTAATAGAATAGCAATTGCTGTAAAACATAGAGATAGTGTGAGGATGTGAATAGCCCCGTTTTTATTAAATATGCACAGGGAATGGAATAATGCATACATACATGAATGTATACAAGATAAATAAAACTGTGCTTTACAATAACGACTTTGAATGCCCACAGCCCGGTCGCAGCGCTTTGGGTCTTATTTTGGCGTTTTGCTGTACAGCACATTCACTTTTGTATTTGTTGAGCAAAGGCAGCCATCTCAGCCGTCACGCACGGAACCTTTTTTTTTTCTCGTCTGATTTATCATTTTCTCAATCAGGACTCTTGATCGCTACCGGCATAACATTAAAATAATGATTAGATATCTAATATTCATCGACAACCTTGGAGTCTTGCACGTTCGGCAGCTGTTTCTCGATTGGTTTCAAGTCAACAAATGTTAGAGTTCTGGATAAACTTTCCTGGGGTCACGGAACGTAGTTGATCCGTGATCCATACTAATCCCCCACCCCCACCCGCCCCGGTTCAGCTCGAACGTGGACCGAATTAATGTGATTAATTGCAAAATTTAACCAATATGGTGAAAACCAGTTTTACTGCCGCCGTCACTTTTCGAAGTAATAGTTCCATTAATCTCGATGCAGAGTTGCAGTGGGAAGAGGATAAAGAGGGATGCTGCTGAGTTTTACCACGTGTGGTGAAGGAGCCGCCGCACGTCGCCGCTGTGCGTCTGCACCTCCGGCACACTGGAGCGGTCCAGAGCCGCGAGGAAACAATGACTATATTATTGAGAGATGTGGACTTTCTCTACAAAACTAGTAACTCGCTTAATGTCGAACCGATTTTCGTGGGATTTAGTTTGTTACAAACCTGAGATATCGGATATGAATCAGTTACCGGGGGCGGATCTCATCACATTTTTTCACTCACTACCCTGTTTATCACGCCTGCCTCACATTGCACTTTTAATTTAACAATTGAGTATGAAATATTTTATATATTTTAAGATTTTATTTAAACATTGGTCTTGAATGTTGTTTTCATTCAAGACCATGGGCAAAGGTTCCTCGCTTTAAGTGTTTTACAGAATAAATGGAAGGAAAAGTTTGATTTGTCTAACGATCTAACGCTTACAGTTTTTAGGCTGATCCGAAAAACGATCCGATCCGTGACTCAAAACCGTGATACGATCCCAAGCCGTGAGGTTTGTGATCCGTTGCACCCCTACTAAAATGATAAAGGATGTTTTTTTTTGGTTCTATAGGCAATACCGTACAAGACTTTACACAGTGGGAATATACCATGAAATTCATAATAACATCTGTGTGACTTTCCACTCAATGTGGGACCATTGGACCGGTCCAGAACGCTGATCTTCGCTGATTGTTCTTCGCTTGTTTCTGTGGCGATGAGTTCGATGTAATTAAGAAAAATAATAATAACAATAAAAAAAATGTCTTTTTTTTTTTTTTGTTACGGCCGCGGATAACCGCGACTTCAAAGGGTAAAAAGGCAACAGCCGGCTCAGACGGGGTCTCGGAAGCCGCCAGTGGAAAGGACGCGCAGTCACCGCGCTCGGTCGGACAGGAATGGCCCTGAAATCTCTTTTGATATCGAGCAGCTCATCGGACACATTTCACTTTGAGCCCTTTGATAGTGTCAAATCAAAGCCGGGGCCTGACTCAAAGGAAGCATCTTCTGGGAAATACCGACAAAAGACAGGGGTTGCTTTCCTAAAACCAGAAAGGCAAGACAGCAGCGGGAGGGGAGACCCAGGGCCAAGCTCCAGGCTGGCTGCCACTGGAATGATACTTTACAGTACGTGAGACTTCTGGTTTCCATGTTGTCGGGAGAATCTATAATAACTGTAAATTGGAAGTTTGAAGTTGGGGGGAGAGGGTTGGGGGGGGGGCCTGGTTCTCCGACACGCATCGCTTACTTTTAACGAGACGCATTACCATACTCTTAAGACCTTTTTCCCCCCTCGGAAACTGTATGCCAGAAATGTCTACAGCGTGTGCAAATGATCGCCCGAGGTGAGTTTGTTATGAAAAGTGAAACACATTCACTGCTCGGCATAAATATAGATGAAGATGAGCAGGCGCCAAACAGTTTTGCTTGAAATATTAAAAATTAATAAAATATAAACAAATAAGGTGAGCCGGTATGGAGATGACTCGGCGGCAAAAAAAAAAAACGTCGCCGCGCCCTTCTCCACCGGCACCTCGAAGCCATCATTGGATAATTCCGGGACTCTTATGATTCTGACGCAGGACACTCCTGCTATGATTGAAATGGCCCCTGCAGTTGAGAAAATATCCATTTCCTCCTGAAGGCCCGCCAGTGGACGGAGCAGCCCGTGTGGTTGACCGGATTGCATTAATTTTTTTTCTCATCGTATGCTAAACAGTCGACGGGAACCCCTCCCGGAGGACCCGAAAAATGCCAAACTAGGTTCCAACGGGGGACGAGGAGACAGAATCGAGAGAGGCTGAATTAATCTCCGCCGAACGAGGTTTGGGGATTACTCCAACCTGAAGCTCATTGAGATGAAGGTATGCACAGGGGGATTCACGAAGGGATCGCGCGGCCTTGGCGCCAACGGTGAAATGCACCGATGACTGCGCTGTAGAATAGCGTCTTGGTGCGCCGGTGCTATTTGCGCGTATTAGATGAGGTGTTATGCATACATCTGGTGCAGAATTGCAATGCAATTTCTATGCAAATGAGCGAAATTAGTGAAATTATTATCGTCTGCAGGAAGCTGGTGGTAACTGTGCGAGACCACGCAGCGCTGCGTGATATAAGGGGTGTCACACCCAGGCTTTCCATTGATCTGAAAATAATATTTTGACATTATTATTATAATTATTATTACTGTCACGGCATCCGAAGGTAGCGGAACGGGAAGCGGCCCGTGGTGGTTTTCAGAACACCCTCCATAAGCAACTTGTTGAAGCTTTAAATAATTTGTTGTACCAAAAAGGTGTTACAAACGGTGCCAAAAACGTTTCTCTCACTGCTATTAAACTGAAAAGATATAGAAAAAAAACAACTAAAAGTTATAGGGAATAGCGATAAAGTGGTCAAAATTAGCATCAAACCTCATGGGACCATGGACAGCTCCTCAGCAGCCTAGAACTTTGTTCTATAGCAAAATATATGAGATAAACTGTCATCATCCCTACATTGTATTAAGATTCAGTGAGAACTACAAACATTTTAATATATAGACACTTTTCTCATGAAATAAATGAAGTATGTGGGGAGAGTAAGTTGAATTATATATTTACTCATACTATTTGAGTGTTTTATAGTCACTGCACATGAACCTCAAAATACTGATTACAAGTTCCTTACAATTTTACATTTTCATTAAACATTTAAAATAGAAAAAAAAAAACTACCGTCCGACAATTACGTTTTTAAATTTTTTTTAATATATATTTAAGACTGATAATTCGTAAAAAAGGCAAGTGTAGAGCAGTGGTGTAAATGCTTACTGACTCTCCAATGAAGCCCCGCCTGCTGAGACACAGATTATTTACTTTGCCACATGGATAATTGTGATCAGACGCAAAAGAAGGGCAATTTGCACTGGGCGGTAAAACGTAATGGCCCTGTTTGCGCTCTTATCATTAGAACAAGGTGTTTCCTGCAGCTGATGACGGTGCAGATGGAGCGAACAACCGATGCACAATCCCCGCTGCTGTTGGCGGCAGCGATTCCATTTCTGTGTGACTTCGCCCCCGAAACGGAGGCTGGTTCTGTGAGTCAACATTCAATAACTCTCACAGACTTCAGTGCGATGCCTCCACATGTCCGTGTTGGATGTCAACATTCATTCACCTTTGGAATACGTTTTGGATTTCAGGGGGGGCTGGTGAAGGACAACAAGCAAGCTTCATATCAGAGCCTGGAGGTAATATTGTACGCGACGCTTTTATTTTCCGACAAAGGAGGAGATGAGTTTGGGCTCTGTTGGACCAATAATGCATTCATCCTGCTGAACATTAGATAGATCATGTATAACGTGTTATAGCATCCCCATACCTTCATTAAAATGGACGACCCGTTCTTCTGTTTGGGCACAACAATATACAAGGTGGATTTGTAGGTTTATTGCAAAATTCTGAATTTAACAGTTGTCCCCCTCAGTTAATTCATGATTTGGAGCGTGGGATGTTCATTTGGTCATGCCCCCTTGAGATGTTAGACTTGAATTTGAATTTAAACGAGAGGAAGAGCGATTCCATCCATTTCAAGTCAAACAGTTTCCGTTGAAGTCACATCATTTTGGAGAACAGAATGGGTTTTTTTTGCAGCAAAATACTTTAATGATGATTAAATAATTTATTTCAGCAATTTATTCCCACTCAGTCACCTATCTTGTCACAGTCACGCTTAGTCACATCACATCACAACTTCTAAATAATGACTAATGTTGTTTTTGGTTTCAACCTAAATCCTAACAACTAAATAACGGATAACATAAATGAGAAAGATTTGTTGTAAATGCAATTATTACATTTTCCAAACCATTCCAACTGGAATACTTGAATAATGTGGTGAAGAAACCCACCTTAAAATCATCTCCGGTCGTGCTGACAATAACGGTTTTGTCAAAGGTACTCAGAAATGTCGATTTTGTATTTGGCAAAAGAACGGCGCTTCTACCATTTCAAATGGATTTGACAAAAATACAATTCAGCAAAATGAAGGACCTTCGTCAAAAACCTCAAAAGAAAGAACATTAAAAAAAAAAAAAGAACATAAAACGTGAGCTCTCACCAGAAAAAAAAACCGTCACGCGTGTGTGTCGACGTCTCAAACGGCTGAAATTTCGTCCGACTTCTCTGTAGTCGGAGCTATCGATGTGTGTGACAGCACGTGGGGCGCGGGGCGGGGGCGTGTGTTTTGTACCTCGTACTGCGTGATGATTCCAAAGGTCTGCGCCGGCTCCCTCCACTTGAGGATGATCTTCTGCTCGTAGGCGCTGCCCTGGATGGACTCCAGAGGAACGGCCCCCGGCACTGCGGGGGACACCATCAAACAGCCTGATAGAGCGACACGTCGAAAGGGAAGGAGACAGGCGCCGAAAAACCACCCGCACACGGGGGAGACGTGGGAAGCGTTTGCGTCCGACGGGGGAGGCTTGGCCAGGCGTGGGCCTTCCTGCCCAACTGTGTTGCGTTTCCCCCTCAGACCGCGCCCAGTTTTGTTTTTTTTCTCACCTTGACGCACGCAGCGCGGCGATCAGTCGCAGCACTTTGCGAGGACCAAAAAGAAATAAATAAATACACCCCCCCCCCCCCATTAACGCAAATCGGCGGTTGAAAAAACACGACACTTTACTGGCGCCGGGGAAGAGAAAAACAAAAAAAAAACAAAAAAAAAGTCCCGCAAACAAAGTGTCTGCGTTGAACCGACAACCCCACGGGACGGGAGCGGGAGTTTCAATCTCCCCCCGCAATGTTTACTCATGCAGCGCTACTTCCAAGGAGATGTGGAACCCCCGACGTGCTTCACTTTCATTCTGTAAATGGAACAGAACGAAGTGAAGTTGTTATGTTTGTATATAATGTTAAAGATGGCATCGACGGCCACGCCCTGTCTGGGATGTTCGTTCCCACGGGACCCGTACAGTGACGCTCAAATATTGTCACAAACGAACACACACACGCCCACACACACACACACACACGCGCGCACGCGCACGCACACACACACACACACACACACACACATACGCCCGCACACACACACA
The DNA here is from genome assembly GCF_960531495.2 of Zeus faber. Taxonomy (NCBI): domain Eukaryota; kingdom Metazoa; phylum Chordata; class Actinopteri; order Zeiformes; family Zeidae; genus Zeus; species Zeus faber. Next base: position 20,548,121 of record NC_137196.1, on the reverse strand, counting down.
CACACACGCACGCACACACACACACACACGCACAGGCGGGCGCAGTCACATAGTGGGGAAGAGTTGCTTCTTTCAAGTTCCCAACCGGAGATATCTGAGGCAGACATGACCAGACTCTCTCTCCTTTTCGTCAGCTGAGTGTGTTTGTTATTGAGGCTCCTTGAAAAGTAGCAAGGAGTTCATTTCCTGAGTGTGCCGAGGCAAGGCAGCACACCTTTCATCTTCCAAGACGGGAAAACAACAAGAGAGGGGGATGGGAGGCTCCTCTTCCCATGACTCCCTGGTTCTGCTGATTCATTTATTTTTATTTATCAAAAAAAATTTGGTGGGGTGATGTGGAGAGGTATATATCTCTCTATAGAGACCTACGGTATATTGGGTCCAGGAGTAAGGAAGAGGGGAAGTGAGGGCCTCTATCCCGCTTTCCGCCTCTCTACCTCTATCTCATGAGGACCTCCAACCACTCCTTTTATGTTCTCCACCTCCACCTCATAAGGCTCTCTGTTCCCTCCTTTACTCGACCTCCATGTCTATTCCCCCATTCAAACTATTAACTATCGAATACTACTGACGAATGCTTAATGACATAATATAATGTTGTGTGTGTGTATGTGTCTGTGTGTGTGTGTGTGTGTGTGTGTGTGTATATATATATATTTTTTTTTAAATATATGTCTACATCTTGCGCCGAGATGGACACAGCACTCACCGTCCTCGTCCGTCTGCACCTCCAGCTCCCCGCTCTCCTTCACCCCCTCGGGGTTGCGCAGCACCAGCTTGACGCTCAGGTTGGTGAAGGGGGTCAGGTTGTGGATGGTGTGCTGGGGGTCGCGGCTCTGGGTGTCGTAGCACACCTCCTCGCGGGTCTCCTCCTTGCCCGCCACCCGGGAGCGGTACTGCACCGTCAGGTTGTAGCTGTGGCAGCGGGTGACGTTGTAGCCCAGCGGCTCCCAGCGCACCGTCACCTGCTTGGACTGGACGTCCAGCACCTCCAGCCGCCGTGGCCCGTGCATGGGCTCTGTGGGTGGAGGGCGGAGGGGGGAAAGGGAGCGTGAGCAGGCATGGCGATGGCCAGTTAGACCGTGGCGGAGCGCTCGGCGGGGCTGAGATTGTTTTAATAAAGTGATGTCTCTGGAACGCTGTGTGCTGAATACCAACTGGAACGGACAATGAATGATCGATTTTTTATTTTGTTTTCTTTCATAAAATGCATCAAAAACACCTCCTCCTCCATATATCGTACATATTTAGCAATTTCCCTTGCAGTTAATTGACGCTCCATATACCTCATTTATTGGACTAACCATGAGCTGAAACCTCCTCGTCGTCCTGTCAAAGACGTTATCAAAATCAGAACGTCCACTCCGTCAAATTCCCTGACGGCGCCGTCATTTACGGCCGTTAATTCAATGTTAAAGCAAATGGCGCGTCCTCCTTTTTCAGCCAGTGCGAATCAACATGAGTTACGGCGCAATCATTTGACTTTGACATCTTCGCCAATGTGACCATTTCCGGGCGGTTTTCTCACTCCATCGTCAGAGTTTTCAAAAGAGACGATATCAAAGGTATCTCAAAAAAAACGTGCGCTATCAGCAGGAAACGCGTGAAAACGGCGGCGCTCCGCGGCGGACGGGGCCCGAAACTCCATTTTTCCCGACGTCTGGTCTTTTCCAGGACCCCGACCGGACGTACAATATCGCACCATAACATGAAAGTTCTCCCGGTGTTTCTGTATTTATTTATTTTTTTAAATCTCTTTCAAACTCGAAACCTACAGGGTCCGAATTCAAAGCCGGCGCCGCGGATTCGCGGCTGTGGCTTGCCGCGTGCAATCACCGCTGCCGGCTTCACAGCGAGCCGCCACAGGTGTGTTTGGGGAAGGCCCTCGGCGGGAGGCGTATCATCCCTTCAGAGCCCGCTCCCTCTGCCCCTCCCCTCCCCTCCCTCCATCCCTCCCTGTGCACCCGCTTCCTTTTCCATCCCTCGCTCGGCAGCAGACGCCTATTAGCTCCGGTCCACACTGATACGCCGGTGTCCGTCCATCCGGGCAGGACACCCTTCCCCCCTCCACCGCCGTCACCTCTAATCACACACACTCTGCACCGGCCTTCATACCTTCCTTCTTTTTCCTTGCTTTGTTCACTCACTCCATTTTCTCTCTCTCTCTCTCTCTCTCTCTCTCTCTCAGATTCTCTCCACTCATCTCCCCATTCTCTCTCTCATCTTATTACCCTCACCTCACCTCACAACAACCTTCATCTCTCTTTTGCCACTCTCCGATTCTCTCCGTCTCTCTCTCTATCTCTCGCTCTCTTTCTCCCTCTCTCTCTCCGGTTCCTACGGGAGGAGAGCAGCCGGAGCACAAGGTAATGGGATCAATTTCCATTCCAGGTTAAATTCGCAGTCCATTTCTCTGGAACTTAACACTTTACCACCTATTAGGGAACAGCCAGGGTTCAATTTCCCCGGCTCCCCGGGAGACACAGAGTAGCAATTCGGGAAGCAGCCGCAGTGGCCATGTTTAACATTCTGGCGGTGCACTGGGTAGGGGGGCAAAACTGGACACCCATACTCCCCGCCTCGCGGTTTTATTTCGACAAACCGCACGGCGGGCATGACTCGCGGGCGGCGACGCCGGGAAGATTCCGAACGACGGCGCCTGACGGACAGGGGGGAAGGCCTCGGTGATCCGCTCACCAGGGGTGGGGGTTTTCGGAGCTTAAAAAGCACCTCAAAAGCGCCTCGAAATCAAGGACGTTGGGTTTTTATTTTGTTTCGTTTCGTTTTTTTCTCACAGGAAATTAGGTCACGACACGCGCCGTGACACACGCGGGCACGGGAGGAGTGAGGAATAAAAGAGCGGAAAGTAGGTAGAAGAGAATGACAGGCGGAGGGGCTGTTGAATGAGTGATGAACACTTCACAAGGAGAAAGATCAGGAACGTGATTTCTCCTTTTGCCTTCCGTGGAGGAGATGAAATAGCGCCGAGGCCCCGCGGCGACAAGCCCATCGAAGACAGAACGGGGGGGGGGCGGAGTTTGACGATTAACGAGCATCATCCGTGAGGTGTGCAGGGAGCCGCCACCAAAAACCACCTCCAGATCACTTAATATTAATGATAAACCCACAGGGTCGTCGAAAAAAAAAACGGCGGTCTCAACATGACGCCGAATGGAAAAACATTCTAATTGGTGCTCTGCACCGGCCAGCACCCAAGAGTAGTCAGTACTCTGGTAGCTGTGCATGTAAATCTAGATGGATAACCCTTAAAACGGGGCGGGGGAAGTTGTTTGTTGAATCCCATTAGGATTCTATTGAACTACATTTCTAATGAGAATTGGGGAAAACCATGTCGAACAATCTTCGTAAACGTAGAGCATGTAGAGCGTCACTACGTCGAGAAAAAAAAAAAAGCTCGGGGTATCCTTCGAGCAACCTTCCTGTGAAGCCGGCGGCCACCCCCTTTATAATTTAGAACGCTGTCTGATACATTTGCCACCTTGAAAAAGGAGCGGGTGGCGGCTGAAGAGGCTCCGTTGCAAAGCTGCTTGGACTCCATGGACAGATTGCAAGTCACGCGAGCGGCCCTTCAGTTAAACAATTCAATCAAACAAAAACCATAAATCTAAGAAGGGGGGGGGGAGTGGTGGGTGCAGTCTGCAGTGTGTGTTGATACTCGTCGGGGGGGAATAGACCCCCCGGTTTGTGTCACTCGCAGTCTTGGAAAAGCCATCCAGAAAATAGAAGTTTAAACCCCTTTATTTGCGGAACTATCTGTTAGCCGCACTCCGTGAGCAGCGGTTACACTAAAAGCACAGTGAATTGCAGGGTGGCCAAGCACAGAAATCAAATTAAACCGGATGCACTCAAAGTGACAAAATGCACTAAAGTGTGAATCTCAAACCGGGCGCTCGCTGAACGCCGCGGTGGGGGGCGGTGGATTTGAATCCCTCCAACGTCACACTTCCACGTCTTGGTGGCGCGCCACCATAATGTCGGACTCAGCCAAAAGGGGAGTCAATGGTGGGAGAGTTCCAGGGGAGAGCGGCTTGTCCTCTTGTGGGGTAAGTGTCTGAAGGACACAAGCGAGAAACAAGTTAAACGGGAGGACGATCTGGTCTCGTGCAAATGTTAATGGTTTGTGCTTGAGTGTTGGGTGCTTCACGGGGGGGGGTGAGATACCGAAGACACGAACCAACATAAATGATGAAAGCGTGCTGTCCATTTGCTCAATGACTCACTTGAAAATTCGACAGCCTCTTACTCTTCAGCTGAAAAAAAAAAAAAAAAAAGCCTAATTGTTATGCGGCCACGCCGACTCCCTGCGGCCAAAACACCATCTGTCAGCAGGAGGACGTTACAAAGACGGGCAAGGTGCGGCGGACGGCCAACACCGCTAAAGGGCGGGTGATGCTTTCGCGCAGGGCCCTTCGCGGGCGGCGGCGCGCCCCCCCCCCCACAGCCTCACCGTCCGACGCAGTGTTCTCGCGGAGCGGCGGCGGAGAGAGGGAAAGCGCCGCGTGAAACAGGAAGTAGTAGACAAAGAAGACGGCATCGGAGCTTGTTTACGCCGAGGAGGGAGTGCTGCTCCTGGTGGTCAAACCGACAAAAGCCCCGAAAAGGAGCTGGTCTGTCGGCCCGCTTACTGGAGTACGGAACGGAGCCACAATGTGTAATTATTCTCCCTCGTTGCAAGATTCTCCAAAAAGAAACTGCACATGAATACCAACGCTACCTTTTATTGGTAAACTGAACTTTACAACGACAATTTACAGTAAAATCCCCAAAGCTGAACAAGCTGTTATCTTGACTATTTTGTCTCCGCGTCAAAAAGTCCTCGGCAGCCTTTGAATTTAACGTCTGACCCGTGCTGCGGATCAATTTTGGCATATCAGAACTGAAACAGCCAATCTCCCATCCGCCAGCGCCTCGCCGCCCTCACGCTCGCCGCAAGCGTGAAGCGGGCCTAACACGCCCTGACTCAGAACAGCACGGCGCGTCGGCAACCGACCAGGGGCCCTTCACGGCCTTCTGCAGCGACTCCCGTTTGACTTTGAAGCGAGAGGAAAGAGCTAAAGGTTAATAAAAAAAATATATAATAATAACATTCTCCAACCCCCCCCCCCCCCCCCCCCCCCCACCCCACCCCTCCCCGCCCCTCACTTACCTCCACCCCCTGCCTTCCCTCACCCACAATCTGAAATGAACCGGCCTCATTGCGGGGGAGATATGTGGTATAAATCCTTCAGCGAGCGCCGGGAAGCTGCGAGGCCCCTTTTCTAAATAGGTCCATAGGCGCTTGAATGGCAGCTGATGAGGTGAAGCCATCACTCCAGCGCGCTGTGACCGCTGGCTTGGATTTATTGACTGAGCAGCGAGGGGGCTCAATATCATAAGCGCGAGTGCAAATCACAACAAGGGATGACATAAGAGGGCTATCTCTCGAAATCCATACTATTCTTTTTGAGTATGCAACAGGATGAAGGCTTCACTCGAGCAAACATACTGGAAATATGACCGTAATATCTTTCCCCAGCATAGCATATTTCTGGTGGGATAGAGTTATAATGCTGGCAATGAAAGCATCCCTCAGTGAGGGAAATTGCTCAGGTCTATCTTATGCCAGGGCACAGCCATATTGGTATTCCAAGCGGTGGACAAATTATCACCTGCCCACTCTCGCCAGTTTAATTGAATAATTTGAATTTGACATTTACATAGAACTATTAGTGGGTTTTTTATCATTATGGGTTGACATTTAAATAATGTTTTTTGAAATTATCAGCACATTATCGTTACCTGTTAATATGAAGGGGCGCGCTCCCTCTAACCTTTTGCATCCAAATGGATAACATGATTACCCCCAAATAAAAAAAAAATAAAAAAATAAAGAAAATAAAAAAAAAGCAGAAGCAGTAAAGCGACAGAGAAACCCCGTGTTGCAGCCTCCCGTCCTAGAGGAGGTTTCAAATGGTGCACTCACCCCTGGGCAGCGAGAGACATTAGTCCTGGTTGAAAGGAAGCAAATTGGGCATGTCCAGAGCATAGCCACTTTACTGGGAGACAAGTGTGTGCAAATGTGTGTGCGCGTGCGCGTGCGTGTGCGTGTGTGTGTGTGTGTGTGTGTGTGTGTGTGTGCGCGTTTGTATGTGTGTTTGTGTCTGCGCGCGGTTGTGTGTGTGCGCGCGCCCTTGCACGGCCCTAGCGCGTAGCGGAAGCTCCAGGGCCCCGTAGCATGTACATGTACGAAAGAATGATGTGGCTTATCAGATCTCCCCTTCGACGAGCCTCCTTTTCCTTTTCTGAAATCAGATCAACATCGATTCAGATCAGGAAGCGCTGCAGCTGGCACCCAGCAGCACCCAAACGGAACGGGGGACAAATTCTCAAATGATTAGGACCCGCCCGCCCCCGCCGCCGACCGGTTGGACTCCTAAAACCCCGTCATTATCTAATCAGAGGGGAACAGCGTTCAGGTTGGAGACAGGGAGGCGTCGTGCTGTTGAAATGAAATAACAAGGAGGGGAAACGACGCTTCATCTGCTGCATCTGGACGGGCGGATGTACCGCGGTGAGTCCGCACCGCGGCCCCGAGTCCCAACACGTATGTTTTTTTTCATTTGATATATGAAAACGGACTGAGCCCCACAGCTGAATAGAATGCATGTAAAAAAAAAAAGGTACGATGTCAATCCCTGAGGGGAAATCCAAGTGCTACAGCAGCAACATACAGTACGTACTTATTTGGGGTGTCACGATTCCGGGTCAGAAACGGTCGAAATTCAAACTTTGAAATCACAAGTAGGTTCCGATTCTCCCAGTATTTGTTGGTAATAATTGTCGAACACGGTGGCCATATTGGGAAGCTCAAGATCGGCTGGTAAACAAATGCAGTGTGCGCTGGGGGTTTCGGGCCCCCAAAATTTATGACGTTCTTTTGTTATTGGAATTCAGAGTCCATGTATGCTATTCAAACACATGTACAAACTGGGGATGTTAAAATGTGCCGACTGAACAACCGACTGTCTTTTTTTGTCATGGCCTATTTAAACTGTTCTCAAAACATTTCTGTTTTACTAAATTGCCTATTCAAATTGTTCAAAATAATATAAAAAAAAATATATGGGTACTGTTTTCAAAATGGAAGAGGGAGCAGCGTGAACCTGCACCGCCGCCGCCGCGATGTGCGCAGCAGTAGCTTTAGAAAGGTTGCCTGTAATTTACCGGGAACTGTGTGTGAAAGGGGCTTAACAATGGGATAGCGGTCTGTGCTGAAAAGACATATGTTTAAATCGAATGGAATCATGGATTTCGGGAATACTGACACCCCTAGTACATATACTGTATATTAGGCCTGCTTGTGATTTTGAAGTCGAGCGCTCATTTTGATAAATCTTTGATTTTGAATCTGAATCGTGACACCCCTAATATATATATATATATATATATATATATATATATATATATATATATGAGATTGGTCTTTTGTGTGTATATATATATATATATATATATATATATATACAAAAGACCAATCTCAGTATATAAAGATTAGGGATGCAGCGGTACAGTGGGCTGATGGTTTAAATGTTTTAAGGTAGTCTGCCACAAATAATTAGTGTAATGCTGTGTGTGTATGACTGTGGGGGGAGGGGGGAGACGGGGGTTCAAGTTCATTGGTGGGTTGTTATAATTTATATAAGTTCATCAAATCGGAGGTCGGGTGTCCCAGATAGGGGATAATTCAAATATTAATTTCTGTTAATTATTTATTAATGTAATATTTTAAAAACGTTTCACAATGAAAAACAAATAAAACCAGCACTAGAGTTAGTTATTTTTGTGTAGAAACAGGTACAAACAGTATTTCTCACACACAAATAATAATAGTAAAATAAAACCTCACAGTCAGAACCTGACGTGACAGTGGGTGGGTGCACTCCTTTCAGCCAGGGCAACTCCCGGCGAGGGAGGAGCAGAGGATATCTCCTACATGGAGGGGGAAACATTTGCCGGCGGCAGGAGACGACAACTTTAACAAACAACACAACATAAAACTGTAAAACTTGCCAAAAAAAAAGAACAGCCCATCACCCAGCGAGACTCTGCTCCCTACAAACGAGACGCTCAAAAGAACCGTCCAAGAGAAGTTCGTAATAAAGAGGGACACGACCATCCCAGGGGGTTATTTTCCGAATGGAAACCTTGATTGATTGCACTCAAACTACACACGAAAACATTTGTGTGTAGTTTTATTTCTGTTTCTCTGGAAAAGCCTCGCGTAGCTGTGCGCAGCTGAAGAAATAGACCTCTCGTGCAAAAAGAAGAGTACCGAACGGTTAGATAACATACCGTGTGCCGCTGCATCCCTAGTAAAGATACTTGCAGACCTGCCAACTTTGGGAAAATATTTTGAGTACCACAAAAGTGTAAGCAGCTAAATGACTCTGTCAGTTTTTCATACCGTAGCCACCTCCTAATGAGGTCAATCACATCCTATGTCAGCTACTACAGCTAAATATACACAGTATATACAGTATACTAATTCATATCATTAGGATATAGCGCTTGAAATGCATCATCTGGTAAAGTTACCAAACATGTTTACCTACTAGAGATGCACCCATTGCTATTTTCTTGGACGATTATGAAAAAAAAAATCTGACCTGCTGATTCTGATTTTGGCATGATAAAACATTGACTCTTAAATAACTTATACATTTGGTCTCGTTGGGTATATCTGCTGTACGTCAATGACAAATACATCCTGTGATCTGATCACGCTCACCTGATTGGACAGCTTCACACACAGACTACTGCTGCATATTTCAGTTACCACAATAGTGAGATTACTCATTTTGACACTGTGTTTATTGTTGTTCATTATTCACTATGGAACAATAATAGAACATGAAACTGTCACAGAGTTCTAATAAAATAGAATATGGACTGTCACCAAGTTTCAGTAGAATTCAACCTGTAACTCTCACTGAGTTTTACTAGGACACAACATATATCTAACATGGAAATGTCCAGTTCAAACTTCAAATCAAAGTCTCTTTCACTTTTAAGTTGCAAATATACATTTATATTATATTTATATGGTACTTGCATTCCAAAATAAATCACAATCATTGAAAAAAAAAAGTACTAATAATAAAATGATCGACTGTTCTCACTCTCGTTCACTGGAGCTCACCGTGCGTGAATACGACCGAATCCAATGGAACGACTCGTTTTACTGAGGGACTCGTCAGGAGTCTCAAAAAGCTTGTGCACGAGGGACAACCACAGCAGACGCTCCTCTGCAGTGACAGCGCTAAATACGTAGTCTGAACAATTTTGTAATATTGTCAGGCGAATATTATCAGAATATTTATCCAATAAACAGCCAACATTTCCTTCCGCTCTCTTTTTTGAGCGTCAACTGCGCAACCACGTTACATTACGTTGGTATCGGAGCATTTTTACGACTACTGTACATGAGCGCAATATGGGGCGTGTAAATTTGACCGGCACAGAATCTGAAAATAATCTGATCTGGCCGGTCCACCGGTCGTGAGCGATCAAGCTGAAAACCGGCCGATCGATCGGTGCGTCTCTATTACCGACGCTTTCTAAGGTAACATTACAGTCACATTTTTGTGATTATGACTCCCCCACTTCCCATTTTACCTCAGCAATGCGGCGTCGGTGGATGATAAAGAAGAGAGTGAGAGGGAGGGGAGGGGGATACAGAACCACAGGTCGTAGCATCTGGCCCAATCCGAGGGGATGTCGTTTAAACACCCAATGAATGTACGCCCTTGTTTTGTCTGGATTGATTGGTTGTTCTCCGTAATTAAATTACAATAATATATTTATTTATTTAGTTAGTTAGTTATTTTTGCGTAGTTTCAGCTGGAAATTTCCTACCTGCGTATTTGGACCAAGGATTGCGTGGTTGGGAACACAAAATGCGTGCAGGTTGGCAGGTCTGTACTTGTACATACCAACATATATGTTACGTATTCATACTTCTAACCCTCTCCACATAACTATATTATATACATACTGTATATCTATCCATTCTTCTGCAAGTCTTCAAAATGGGGCACCTTTTTCATCCAAATAGATAGCATGATTACCCCAGACTCTATGCACATTACTGAGACAAAGGTAGTTGTAGTATTGTTTTTTTTATTGATACTGTCTTTTTCACATGAAGAAGTCATTACTTTTACAGGTCTTCCTAGTCACATATTATTCTCAGACTAGTCATTTTCCCCTTCGGACTGCCCTCCAACGAGTCCACTAAGAGCACGAACAGGCGACATATGAACGTTGTGTGTGAAAACCTGTTTGACTCATGAGATCCCGGTTTGGAAATTGGGGTTATTCCACATAAAAAGCTCCATTCCAGGCCGCCACTTATGGCCCTCTGTTTCCGCACGCCGCTCACTCCTGTTTCGCGGCGAGCCCGGCCGACTCGGACCGCGAGGCGAGCAAATTTGTTTCCCTCTCTCTTTTGTATTCCATCTCGGCAACGGCGCCGGTGCCATTGAGGTAATGACATGGGTTTTACACTTATGAAATCATTTTCATATCACGCAGAGGCAAGCCACAATGATAGCTTTTGATAACCGACAATCAAAGCTCCATCACCCTCCTAGAGTGCTGCTCCGCGCAATCCTCCGGAGACGCACAGGGAGAGAGAGAGCGGGAGAGGGAGAGAGGGGGGAGGGAAGGTGGGTGGAGGGGAGACAGGGTTTGGGGGAGTCAGGAAGAGAGGGGGGAGGACCGCTGCCAAGGTTCTCCAACCTGGGTGGGTGCTCATTACCATCATGCAACAAGTCAAACAAGAGCAGAAAAGTCCTTGGTGCTGACATGTGTACACAGCTTTGAGTGATGACACTTTACGATGCCATACGTGGACCACGCCCATTATGCCCATTAGGACACACACACGCACACGCACACGCACACGCACACGCACACGCACACGCGCACACGCACACACACACACACACACACACACACACACACACACACACACACACACACACACAAGCGTGCACACCCATACAACTTAGAGGCGTGGATAATCACAAGGATTTATTGAACCGGGGTGGTCCCCCCTCACTCTATCAAGTCCGTCTTTATGGGCTCTGTGATTAATGAGCGTGCCTGGGCGGGTGAGGATGTGGGGCGCAGGGGATGGGGCGGGGTGGAGGGAGTAGGCCCGGCGCCCACGCAGCACCGGGACGGGGGAATGAGCCCCAGCGCTGGAGCAGGGCAGGGCCGAGCTGCCATAGTGTCAGATGAAGCCCCCTAAAGCTGTGGTGGGGGAAGATGGAGTGGGCACCTGCTCACGCCATTACAGAGGGAGGGTGGGGTGGGGAGGGAGGCGGAGGGGAGGGGGAGCTCTGCCAATAGGTGAGGATGATACATGGCACGACTTGAGACCATCAATTGAGATCAAATCAGAGCGCCTCTCTGTTTGTGATTGACACGGCTCCTACGAAATTGTTGACTCGGCAGAAAGTGGCTTATAAAGCAGAGTCTGTTTGTTTTACACTCAAACGTTGTTGGAGCACTAGATTTTGTGTTATAATGTATTAAACGGTGGATGTTCATTTCTTATGTTTTATTCCATTATTATTATATACTATGCCTTATTATGTAATCTGTACATAATTGAAATAATAATAAAAATTATTATTATTATTATTATTATTATTATTATTATTATTGTTGTTGTTGTTGTTGTTATTATTGTTATTATTATTATTGTTATTATTATTATTATTATTATTATTACTATTATTATGACTTATTAATTTATATAGTGCCTTTCAAGGGACCCAAGGTCGCTTCACACACACATAGTCACATAGTTGAGAAGGACCAAGGCACGTAGGTGCACACACACAGAGCAGCACAATAAGTGCCTCTCGGGGGCTAAAAAGCGAAGGCGGGAGCCATTCTGGAGTCTCCCTCTGCCGTCCAGATGAAAACAAATAGACGGCCAGTTGATGGGGAGAGCAGAAGAGAGACGGAGGATGTGGGACCCGGGGAAAAAAAAAATCGATCCTTCATTTTGTTTCCACCGATATGCTGCTGTGGTGATTGGGGTCAGGCCGACAGGTAGAACGCATGCGCGAACGTGCACACACACACACACACACACACACACACACACACACACACCCTTCTGACAACAAACAGATGTAAAGATACAAAAGAAAACACGACACACACCCATCCATCCCCAGTCGTCTGCAGCACTGTGCTTCTATTCCTGGCGACAGCTTCGCAGATAGGTCTGACAAACAGCAGGGACGTAAACCTTCATTTAACAACGGGGACAAAAATCTCTACAAGAGCAGAGGGTGGTTACCGAGGTGATCCTTCAACTTCACAACTCCCCAGATGGCCTGCATGCCGTTGCCATTTGTCCCCCCCCCCCCCCCCGAAAAAAAATAAAAAAGCTCGGTGCTCGGCTCGGGGTGGCGCCCAAAGTGTAAATCATAGTGAAGCGCTTCACTTTGCGAAATGTTTGCCTCGTCTATTTTTTTTTTTTTTTTGAGCCACCTACTTAGGAGATATACAGTGCGGGATCAAAAGACGGAGCTTCCGAGACGGCCGAAAAAAGGGGGGAAATAAATCGCCGCCGGGTTCCCGGTGACCCCGTCCTCCGGCGGCGAAGGAGAGGCGGGGATGTTCCCCTTCAGTCAGAGTGATGGAACCAGACGGAATGAGTGCTTCCTGGATGCCGGTGCAAGGGGGGGGGGGGGGGGGGGGGGGGGAGACATCTATAATTCAGCAAATGGCTGAAGAAAATGTGACAAAAATTACACGAGATAGACCATGCATTATTAATCGCGGAGAATGGCAACATTTAAAGACCTTGAAAGGAGTTTTCTGTTCAAATTAAACGCCAGAAGATAAAAAGCGACGCGCGCCGCTCGACGTCCTCGAGAGGGTTTAAGTGAGGGGGCCGGCAAAAAACAGCCACAATAACAACTGTTTGTGAAGTTCTCGAGTGGAAGCTCCGCCGCTTGGGGGGGGGGGGGGGGGGGGGGCTCTCGGCTCCGACGTGACGTGGGAGTCTCGCTCCGTCGCTTCGGGACGAGGCGGCAGACGGAGGTGACGGAGGTGACGGAGGTGACGGCGAACGGCCGATAATAAGGATAAAAACAGCTCGGGAACCGGGGCTCAGCGACGACGCCGTCTCCCCCGGTCAACAGCGGACGTGGACCTTGAGAGGGGACGCGATTCGCACTGCTGTTCTTTAAACGGGTTTTGATTGTGCCGCTCGGGTGACCTCCCCGGCAGACACAAACCCAATCGGCCCCGCGCCGCGCCCCACAAAGGAACACGAATTCAATGCGCCTCCGACGAAGGCCCCTCATTCACCTTGCCTGCCGCAGACAATATACAGGCCCTCGCCGATCGCACGGCTGGCAACAGCTATCGGCGCCGGGCCGGGCCAGAGTTATCAGAGATGGTGGAGCTGAAGTGGCTTCTCCATTCACACCTCAATGCGACAATGGCATTAATTAGAAATGATGTCAGGCCAAGTAATTTGCTTTCCCTTCCCCTTTATTTCCTTTCCAGAGCCCTGACACTCGGGGCTTAATCTCAGAGCTGCCAGGAGGAGGATGGATTGTACTCCAGAACTGTCCGTCATGAGGCAGAGGGCCTTTTTCTTTTTTCTTTTTTTTTTTCGTTACGGAGCGATTCACCCGGGAAGATCAAGTTGGGAGGGGGACGGCGGGTGACGTCAAGTGTCAGAGCGGCGGCGGCGTCGGGCTCCTTTTCCCACCGAGGTGCCAACGCCCTCGAAGGGAAAAGGCCGTTGGCGCGTGCGTTTTCTCGACAGTCCAGAGACACGTTCATGAGAGACCCCGAAGCGTAAAAAGCGCCGGGGAGCGCAGTTCCCTGAGCCCCACTTGTGGAGGAGGGAGGAGCCGGGCCAGCCGCGCCGCCGCGCGGAGCGGTGGGCGGAGCCGCCGGATCGGCGTCGCATACATTGTTTCGTTTTCGCTCTCGTTTCTCTCTCGTTCCCGTTCATTTCTTGACGCTTCAACATCTGTAGCCAATGTTATGAATAATGTTGCCGGGCAACATGGAAACTAACCAGCGCATGTCTCTCTATAAATTTTGATTCTCAATAACATGGTTATCAAGTAAACAGTTTTTTTTGTTTTGTTTTGTTTAGTTTTTTTCGGTTTCCAGGCAGTGGCGGAAAATGGCAACCTTTCAGTGCCCAAGAGCTTCAGATCCAGCTCTTTTTTTCCGTATCTTCACAGGGACCCGATCCTACAGAGAAACCGCTGCACTGTTTTTGATTTCTATTCAGGGAGCGTCCTTATGCTTACAGTGGCTGCACAAGCACACGACCAGTAGCGGCAAGCGCAGCGTACGCCAAACTGTGGGTGAACAACTGCAGTATCTACTAAAAAAAAGCTTTGTGTGTGTTTATGCATACATAAACATTGTGTGTGTGTGTGTGTGTGTGTGTGTGTGTGTGTGTGTGTGTGTGTGTGTGTGTGTGTCTGTGTGTGTGTGTGTGTGTGTGTGTGTGTGTGTGTGTGTGCATTTATGGCACCTCACTGTGCCTCTTATACAAATGCGAGGGGGTATTTTTCTACCTGCGGGTTTGTATCAAATCTCTGCGGAATGCTGAATTTGGGCCGCACTGTTTTTATTTATTGTGTCACGCAATATCTGAGTTTGAAAATATCTGAGGGAAACTCGTTACCACAATTTTTTGGTATTCCCTTAATTGTTGTGTGTTTCCTCTCGGACCTTCAAAGTCAAATGGTTCCGTTGCTCATCCGTAACTCGCATGTCAGCTTGAAAAGCAACACGTGGACTCTTTATAACAGGCTTCCAAGCCCAAAATCAACATTTCAAAACAGGCCATTACGAACTCAACATCTCATCATGTTTGGTGAAAGAGGCACAGTTCATGTGTATTACATGGTTAGCTTTTCCCCGTGAGGACCTGTAGATATTTACCAGAACCCGGGACCGTCCACTCCACGCCTTTTGAGATCAACTGAAATCATTTCCAAGTCGACATCATTGTCCGTCTTTGCTAAACTGGGGTGCGCTTGCTTCTGACTGCGGAACCGCGTGAGTTCTCCCCGAGCTCGCCGCAACGACAAAGCGCTGCGACGTGGCGCCGTCGTGAGTCTGATTCGCGGTCGATTTGGACGAAAGCGCCTATCACACCAAACGGCGTCGTTCGCATTTGAAGACTGCATGAATAACAACCTTGGTTGGAGTGAGCGCAACGTGCGGGGCGCCACTCTGCTCTTCAGACTTATAATGGGATGTTGAAGCGAGGGCTGAGCCCTGATTACTTCTGGTTCCCCTGTGTTTAATAGCGCTCGCTGCGACGGCATGGCGACCGAAAAAACAAACAGATGAGACAACTCCCACGCAGCACTGGCGCGCAGATGGACAAAAACTTAAAGCCGGGGACACGGAGCTGGCAGAAGGCGGGCTCGGAGCAGGTGTTTGGACATCATGCAGGGGCCACTTGAAAAGGAGTCCAGGGCCGACGGGAGCGAGGGGGCCAGCGAGTCGAGATGATGAGCACATAACAGAATGTTTCCCGAGCCCTTGAACGGCGGCCATCGCCGCATTTCAGATCAAGATCAGTGCGGTATTTTAAAGACAACACAACGCCATATGCGCGCCATACTTAGAGCGCGGCGCAGCCTGTGATTTAAAACAAATAAAATAAAAAAATTAAAAAACACCACCGAAGGAAAAATGGGCTTTGTCGGTGGAGAGCGGTATAAGTGAAATCGCTGGCGTTCATCGCTATGAAATGAATCGCATCGATTTACATACAATCACAACAAAACCAAAGTAAAAAAACGTTGCAGAAAACAGATTTTTTAAATTGATCTCACTCTGAGGTCCGCGGTTGCACACCCCTTTGTGCACTGGGATAAAAAAAATAAAATAAAATACAATAAATAAAAAGCGATCTGACCCTGGTCCCGGTACTTTCGGTCGTGAATGGACTGCGGGGTTGTTTCGGGCCAGCTCATCTGCCTCCCCGGCGTCGGGGCTGGAAATGGTTTCTCTGTGTGAGACGGTCTTTCAACGGCGCAGCCCGAAAATGCGCCCACCCCCCCACCGGCGCGTTCCGAGGGCACCACCCGATAAATACGGTGGCCTCCCTCGCCGAGTACTTACCAAGCGCCGAGTGCCGGAGAGCGGTAAACAACTTCACACTCAAATTCACAAAGAGCCGGGGCGCGCCGCTCGGCAAAATGTCACTCCGTTTCGACGGCGAGAAACAAGTAACAAGTTGAACATTTCTAAACTGACGGCCCAATAATACGAGAACTTTGAAATGGAAAGAAATAAATAAAAAAATGGCTCCGAATGATTCTGTGAGCCCTTGAGAGCCGATAACTACCCCCCCACCCCCCCCACCATATTGACATTCAGTGGGAAAGTAATGGAATGGTATGGGGGCGGGGGGATAAAAATCTATTCAAGGCTACACCTTTTCTTCTGCTTACAATCTAATTCAAATGGTCGGTGTCCTTGTATTAAACATTCTCCGGGTTTTCACAAAAAAAAAAAAGATTTCAATTACAGCAACCTTTGTCATCAGAGAAATTGCTCAGTTTGCGAAATGTCCGGCAAACGGCTATGAATAATTAGGAAGGGCGCCCTGCCGTCCCACATCTTTTCATCACAGCCTTGGGACGAAGAGGCAGAGGAGAGAGAGGGAAGAGAGAGAGAGAGAGAGAGAGAGAGAGAGAGAGTATCTGGGCCTGTCTATATCAACAGTGATGTATCACAAGGCCCCGCTGAGCTGTAACAGTTCAATTATGAGCGCCGCTGAGGCCCCGGCCCCATCGCCAGGGTGCGACCAGCAGAGAACCGGACAAGATCAAGAGCCGCTTCCTCGAACGCACTTGGGCGGGCGGGGCCCATCCGTCTCCCTGACTGGGGCCGGCGGGGAGGCGGGGGGTGCCCCCCCCCGGCCGCGGCCTAGGGGCCCGCTCGGGAAGACCGAACTGGTCGCGCAATCCATTCCGATCAGCCGGACTCTAAATGAAGGGGCCCGCGACCTTCACGGGGCGGTGCGGACGGGTGGAGGGTGACACCCCTCGTAAGGAAGGAGGGGAAGGGAAGCGATGGAGGGAAGAAAAAAAAAGAAAAATCCCATTTCCATCAGCACTTCTACGGACACCGCTGAACATTAAGGCCGCGAAAATGCTGAGGCTAGATTTGTTTGGTTCTCTGAGTTGGCATCCCGGTGCAGCGCGGGAGTTTAGCTGGTTAATGTTGTGAGAAGGGCAATTTGTGTCATTAGGAGCTCTTAAAATGTCTACGTACATGTAAGAGGTCCCCTACGCTGGCAGTGAAGAAACAATATAAGCACTTAAGTGTAAGGTGCCGCCATGCTTTAAATGCAATATCAATCAGTTTTGCTGATTAATTGGTTGTGTGTGTGTGCGTGTGTGTGTGTATGTATGTGTGCGTGTGTGTGTGTGTGTGTGTGTGTGTGTGTGGGAGGGGTTGTTGACGCCGAAGTATTTCAGTGAATGAGCAGTTATAGAGTTAATGTGGTAGCACAAATTAAAACTTTAAGCTGGAGCCGGTGCTTGCCATAAATCATATCAGTTCTCATCGTCACGCCAATCTGTTGTGTTAACTTCACACGCTTAATGAGTCGTTCTTTGCCGTTTTTGTCCTTTAAACGGCCCTATTTGCTTGAGTCGGGACTATAGCCTAAAAAGAAACATACACAGATCGGCCACAACATTAAAACATTAAATAACATTGATAATCTGGTTCCAATGGCACCTGTCAAGGGGTGGGATATACGAGGCAGCAAGTGAACAGTCAGTTCTTGAAGTTGATGTGTTGGAAGAGGGAAAATGGGCAAGCGTTAGGATCTGAGCCACTTTGACAAGGTCCAAATTGTAATGGCTAGACGACTGGGTCAGAGCAACTCCAAAACAACAGGTCTTGTGGGGTGTTCCTGGTATGCAGTGGTTAGTACTTACCAAAAGTGGTCCAAGGAAGGACAGCTGGTGAACTGCCGACAGGGTCATGGGCTTATTGATGCTCATGGGGAGTAAAGTCTAGCCCGTCTGGTCCGATCCACACAAGAGCTACTGTAGCACAAATTGCTGATAAAGTTAATGCTGCTGTGATAGAAAGGTGTCAGAACACACAGTGCATCACAGCTTGCTGCGTATGGGGCTGTGTAGCTGCAGACCAGTCAGAGTGTCCATGTTGACCCCTGTCCACCACTGAAAGCACCTACAATGAACACATGAGCGTCAGAACTGGACCATGGAGCAATGGAAGAAGGAGGCCTGGTCTGATGAATCATATTTTCTTTTACATCATGTGGATGGGCGGGGTTAGGGTCCAAGCCGGTCGAGTAGGTTTTGGATGTGCTTGAACAACAAGCCTGATCCATGGGGGCCCCACCTCACAACTTCCAGGACTTAAAGGATCTGCTGCTAACGTCTTGGTGCCAGATACCACAGGACACCTTCAGAGGTCTTGTGGAGTCCATGCCTCCACGGGTCAGAGCTGTTTTGGTGGCACGAGGGGGAGCTACACAATATTAGTGGTTATGAGTGGTGGTTTTAATTTTGTGGCTGATCTGTGTGTTTTGTAGCTGTCAAAAGCTTTGATGGGGATCTATAGATTAAAAGACTGTTAAGGAAAAGAACACAGTGCAGTTTGTTGTGGACCTGATTTATCGCTTGAGATAGATTTCCCGATGGACGCTGATGGCTGTTTATTATGTTTATTACGATGTTTCCCCGATTCCATTTGAGCAAAATCCCAGCGCTTTGTCCCCACTGTGCTTTGTAGCACTGCAGGTGTTTCAGTGATTAAAAAATGTCACACCGGGGATCGATAAAACAACACAAGAGAGATTTAGGGAAGTTGGTTTTGGGGTGGATGACTTTATCAGCAATAACAATGTTTGTATGATACTTCAGTTTGTTTGGAGGGCCCTTGTGTACAACATGATATAGTCATTATAGTAATAATTAATAATAATTGTGATTTATAATAGTAATAATTTACAATCGAAACCTACTCATTTATTGTTATCCATGTTATCCATATCCAGTACAGTATATCCATCAATATTTATACTATATCTATACAGATGATATACCTACAGCTATACTATTAACCATACTGCAGAGCAGCTTTATGGCATTTTGAAAATGCCGTACATTTTTGCTATTTGGCTGTATTTGTCTATTTTCTTTGTATAATTGTTGATTATTTTATACATATCTTTTTTTTCCATGACTGTTCACCTGTTTTCTCATTTGTGCTTTTTGCACAAATCTTCAACTGATTCCTCATACAGTACAGTACCAGTCAAAGGTTTGGACACATCTACTCATTCAAGGGGTTTCTCTTTATGTTCACTCTTTTCTACATTTCCACATTTTCTGCAAAATTCCATACATGTTATTTCTGAGCTTTGATGTCTTCACTGTTATTCTACAAAGTAGAAAAATAAAGATAAACCCTTGAAAGAGTGGGCGTGTCCAAACAGTTGACAAACCAGAGTACTCAAGACCCCCCCAAAACGCAAACGACGTCCATGTAAGAACATGTCAGAAAGTAGAACTCTGAACTCACCGGCACACCGGGTCCTAGCTCGGAGCTGGGGCCCGGGGGCCCCTGTCCCCCCCTCCAGGGGCCTGGTCAGCAGGACGCTGATCTCGTACTCGGTGTCGGGGTCCAGGTGGCCGATCTTGTGCGTGGTCTTGTCGACGGGCTGCAGGTCGTACATGGTGCCGGAGACGGTGCGGTACTCAACCTCCCGGTCGATGATGGGGCCGTCGCCGTTGATGGAGTTGGCGTTGAGCTGGATCCACAGGTAGGTTGCGCCCACGGCCGTCAGCTGGGGTGGGGCGATGGGAACCGGAGGCTCTGAGGAGGAACAAAGAAACAAACATCTTATTGTCTCCAAATGCACTGTCAAAGAAAATCACGTGACAGTTAGTCAGACTGTAAAAAAATGTTACAACAAAAAAATAATATTAATAAGTCTTGCGTTGGCTGCCCAGATTACCCATCCGGTTGGTTTCACCGCTCATGAAAGATAAAGTAAAATAAAAGAAAATAGTCAAAAATTGTATTCCCTCAATTGCAGGATTTCCTATGCAAGTTCAATGATTTCAAGATTTTTATTTAATACACTTAATTGAGACCCGAAAAGTGACCTTCAGCCCTGTTTCCCAACAGAAGTGAAACATATAAAAGGCAGCACGCTATTGACTTTAGTGCTTTTTTTTTGTTTGTTTGTCTCTTCCGCTAAATGATTGTACGACTTTAATAACACACAAAATCACTCCGCACGACTTGGAGCTGACTCCTCGCGGTTACTACCAGTCGTAGCAACCGCGTATTGTTCGCCGGAGAATTGCGGCCAAAGCACAGTGGTGCATTTTTGATTTGCTGGCAAATGATTGCCGGGTTCCCACACAACACCGCTCTGAGTGAAGTGCTGGTATTTGAGAATGAGAGCGTTTCAGATCAATCGCTGCTGTAAACAATAAACCACGGCGGCAAAATCCTCTTCAGGTGCATGAGCAATGTCTTTGTGGGCTTTCCAACAAACCAAGCATTTCAGAAAATAACACACACACACACGCGCGCACGCACATGCACATGCACGCACACACACACACACACACACACACACACACACACACACATACACACGCAAACTAATCAATATCTGCAGCTTGTAAAATGGGAATATCTCATTATCAATAGTAAAGTGTGGCTGCGATGTAATCACTGGTATTAGCAGAGTGCCAGTGGCATCAGACGGGGGAGTAAATGAAGTCACCTGGACCTTGGGGAAAGCTGCAGGCCTTTGAACAACATATTGATTTCAATCAGAGCGCGACTACTGTACACACTGTGATAATTGACGGCTAGCACCGCTGTCGCCGTGATTGGGGAGCCGGATCAATCCCGAACCCGGCGACCATTTTCCGCGCAGTCCTGCCGAACTTCGCCGGCTTCCACGCCGCGTACGGCGGCGGCTGTGTGGCTTTGTGACTTTATGACACTTTTACGTGCAGCTGCAGATGAATGGCTTGTGACCTTAAACGTGACCCGGAAAAGAAAAATACAAACCTCCCCAAAAGTTGTTTTCTTTTTAGAGGTTTTTTTTCCCCGCTGATTGACCGGCTCTTGTTGGATTGGGAATTTTTCATTATTACTGCTCTCCAGACGGGGGCCGTGAGGTGCGCGGTGATCTCTATCTTTCCACTTCCGTGTACGGCGTATTCTCTGGATGTGACCTTTTCCTACGCGAGCTCACCCATATTTGCCTATCCAGGCTTAAAGCCCAAGCTCTGTCTGCTCTAATGAAGTCTCAGGAAATGTCACAGGCAAGTTATTCCTACTGCGGAGTACTACATAGAAAAAATATATATTTTCCTAGGAGCTCAGCCCTCTGGAGTGTGCCATTCAGCTTCCCACCGCACGCTGCTCTCGCAACACGCGACAAATAATACGTTGAATGTTACATCAAATAGATGTAGCGCTCAATGAGGGCCAATAAAGTGTTGCTTTTGAACTTTATAAATGTGCCTCCTTTGCTGAGACTCATTTTCTTTATTTATCTTTGAACGTGGCCAGGTTTATGAAACCCACATTTAAGGCGCAGCATCAAGTGTTCCCATTTCATTTTAAAAAGCTGAAATGTCGTCGAAATGTCGTCGACAGCGTCAAAGTGGAAGAAAATATTGGGATATTATTTTGAGGCAATATCACTCAACCCCAATGTAGATATAATGTAAAATCACAATACAGAAATTCTATACAAATTCTATTTTTAAAGTGCCCTTTGCAGTATGGAAATGAGTGGAATCATAAGTGTAATACCAGCATAATAACTCTGGTATTATGGTACATACTGTAATGAGCTAGTTAGTACTGTACATTTCATATTTATATTGATATTTCCATAATAAAATTATTTTTATTGTATATTATTGTATATATTTGACAAGATTCATGTATTAATGAATTTGTTTATTCATTTTTATTATTATTCTCCATTTTTAAAAGGTAAAGGTTTTTTTTCCATACTAATCTGTAGTGAAATGCACCAAACCTCACCAGAACAAATTCATATGTAAATGCAACCTGGCTGAATAAACTGATCCTGATTTAATGCGACAGAATTAATCGAATTCCTTTATTCACAGTGGTACTAATGGGATTCCTCCAGGCAGGGGACACTGCGCAGATAGACTAATCAACACCAAGAAGAAACAGGCACACTCCACAGGTTTTCGACTCCGACTGTCATGGAGATGATGGCCGTGCCTTTTTAGCCGCCCCGGCGGTATCAGCCACCATCTCCGGGTGCAATCAGAGAGCGGACATTGTCAGCGGAGAGGAATGCCCCGCAGCCGAGCCGCAGCTCAGGAATCTGCACTTGTCACACTCTACAATAGTGGCGGGTCCTGGGGGCCCGGGGGTGCCGGGGCGCGGCGGCGCTAACGAGAGCGAGCGCAGCTGAATAACGCCATTAGTCGCCTGGCTACCTCTTCTGCAGTTGTCATGGCGAGGAGGAGGAGGAGGAGGATGAGGAGGAGGAGGTGGAGGAGGGCGGAGGAGGAGGAGGAGCAGTGCGAGGTGTTGTGTGGGGAAGCGGTGGCTGGCTAACCAGATGGTTACCTCAGGGTGACCTGGTGACAGCTCCCTAAACTCCCTCTAATCCCAGCTTCCAGTGTTTCTGTCAAACATCACCTAGAGCGCACCGGCTAATCCACAGCAGCCTCCACCGGGGTTTAGGTGCAGTCCGTCGTTGGGCGCCCGGCAGCCAGACGGCAAAATGAGGTGACTCCCAACCAGGGGGGCGTCTCAGAACCGGCTTGGTTTGATGGCGTTTTATTGAATTTGGCTGCCATTGTCTCGCAGAGGGATTTAAACCGAGTTGATTGCAGTTTATTTTATTTAAAACAGCCACTCTACCAATAAAACCTCTTGATGTAAAATACTATATATATATAAATATATATATATATATATATATATATATATATATATATATATATATATATAAATTTTTTTAAAGCCTATAATTTGTGGTCTCGTTTTTCGGGCTAGTAAAATCAATTACAGATCAGTCTAATTTAATTTGGGAGCAGTGCACACATTAAAGGACTGAGAGGATTTGGTCACCAAACGAGGCTTAAAAAAAAAGAAGAAAAACAAAGTAAGACATTTCATCTCATTTAAAGCGGTCATCGCACCACGTCCACGGTGACACCTGCTGTGACACACAGGAACAAGCGGTCCTCGCCGCGCCCCGCAGCCTCGAGCAAGTGACTCACGCAGCGTGACGCGCTCGCGCGGCAGGAAGTCGGGCAGTGCGAGGCGCCGAGCGGACGAGCCTCCGTCCATACTGCTGAGTGCTACGTCAGGCCTCCGGGCCAATCCCGTCATGTTGCAGAAAGTCGGGATGATTTCCACGACTCAAAGCCTCGGTTTCCCTGTGTGAACGTCCCCGGAGCCGCCGTGTGTAGCGGTGAGACCAAGCGGGCGACGTTATTAAGTGTTTCATTTAACTTTCCAAAGTTTTGCCGCTCGAGAAAGGGAAAGAAAGGAAAGAAACGGAAGCTTAGCGCTGATGAAATAACCGCTGCAGGTGCAGTAATCCCCCGCCGCAACGACCGCAGCGGAAGCGACCAAATAAAAAAATAAAATAAAATAAAAATGAAGGATCAGTGTAAAATACGGCCAAAGAGCTGGAACCCTTTGGACCATTAATGACTCATTTCCAGCTCTGCTGTAGAAGGTCACACGCACACACACACGCGAGCACGCACACACACACACACGCACACACACACACACACACACGCACACACACACACACACGCGCGCAAGCTCGCACACACACACACACGCTGGCTGGACATGGGCGGCCCAGAACCGACGGGAGTGGCGGACCACACCGCAGGGTCGGCGAGCAGCTGTTGTCATGATGTCGACCAGACAGCCAGACGGCCCGGCGACAGCTGTGCCCGACTCCACCGCAGCACCTGCACGCTGCTAGAACACACACGCACGCGCACACAGCAACACACACGCACACACACGCACACACACACGTCTTAACTTATTTATATATAATTTCTTTATCTATATCTTTATTTATTAAATCTTGATTTTAAATTGTTATCATTAGTAGTAGTAGGATTATTATTATTGGATTTCTTATATATTATATTATTATATTATATTATGTACATATTATTAGGGGTCAAGCCCGAAGGGCAGGAACCCTATTGTTTTTGTTCAGAACAAAATGGCGGTCGAAGTGTCTGCCGCTCAGAAACCGCCGAACCCACGGACACGAATCATAGATACCGGTAGTTGTATTCAGGGAAGTCCAGAGATGCCGCTGTCCAAGTTTGATCCACATCGGGATCCCACAGACGCAGCGGCTCGGTGCTCTCAGTTACGCCATGGACACACTACACGAATTTCAAAGTCGTAAGATCCCTGTACGGTTTCACACTACACGACTCTCTGTCTTGGGAACCTTGCAGCCTTCCGGTTTGCACAATTCATGACTGACCGGCGACAAGGGGTCACACATGACAAGATCTTGTAATCTTGTATCGTAGTTTGGAGTCTGTCGGGTTTTGTCACAAAAACACATGCGAGAAGTGACACGGGAAATAACGCGATGCCATGTGCGGGACGGGATTCTTTTCTTCCAAAATGGATGTCCAAGTTGTTTGATTAGTTATTATTATTATAATAACTAACAAAAAAATCCCAATTATTACATAATACAAATAAAATAATAAATAATATAATAAATTACAAAATTCTTATTCTTATTATTAGTTATCGTTTTATTAATACTAATTGTTTAGTTGTTTAGTCCATAAAATGTCAGAAAATGGCGGAACATCTTTGATCTCATCTTTTGGGCGTCTGCTCTCAGCAAGCACAGATTTGAGTGTGATCTGGGGCTTTGGTCGGCGATCTGTGCGTGCGAGTGGAAAATCAGGCCAGAATCTGTCTGCACTCGGCATCAAACAGCAGCGTTTCGGTTATTTTGTATGTATTAAGTTTACTAGTTCAAGCACTCGGTGCACCTACGCGAATAAGGCCGACTTAAAGAAAGCACAGGCGGCGCCAGAGAGCGGCCTCGGTGCGAGGCTCCGGGCTAAGCCACACAGACCGGCCCCGCCCGGTCGGTCTCGTCCTTACAAACTCCCGGTCACTCGTCAACTGGGCTTTATAATGCAGACCCTTCTTTATCACATGTCTGGCAAGGCACGCATGCATTTGTATCAGTCCTTAGATATGAAGCCAAATTCCAAATGAATGGTCTAGTCGACAACGAACGTTATATTTCATAGTCAAAGCCAGAGTTGTTGCCATTATAATATACAGTAAATGTGTCTTCCATTACAGACAATTAATTTGCTTCTATGTCATCTTGAATTGTATTTAGTTAAAACATTGACCGTAAAATATTCTTCGGCATTGTAAAAGGAGCTTGTACATGGTTTTGTCACACACGTCACACCAACCAACCTGGACCCTGTGCAGTGCTGCCTGCAGCTATATTTTTTATTATTCTTATTATTCTTATTATTCTTCTTCTTCTTATTATTATTCTTATTATTATTATTATTATTGCATTATTATATGTATACTATGTTTATTATGTATATTATATTATGTATGTATTATATTAATTTACTGATATAAACAGGCACAGTTAATTTAATTTTGTTACCAAAAATTCTAGATTTTCACTGAAGTTGATGGTTTGGGGGGAAGAATAATAGTGTAAGACAGCTCTTTAAACTGACTGGCAAAACTAGAATTATTATTCCACTTGAAATAACCTTACGGAAGACAAAAAAAAAATACAATTTAAAAGGCAGATTTATTTAAAAGGCAGGTACTTTTTTTAAGTCAAAGCACCTCATTATTTTTTACATGTTCACATTTCGCTCACTGTCACCGTGCATCGTGCAGGTACCCATGCACACGTGCACGCGCGCGCGCGCGCGCACACACACACACACACACGCACACAAACACCAACATCTTAATCCCGTCACGCTCGGCCATTTACCACAACGGAGATAAAACAAGGACCTGACACTCCTGTTTTGTTGTTAGTGACATGTCAGTGCGACTGCGGGTGCCGAGCCGTCCTTTATCCGACAATAACATCCACTGAGTCCCTCTTGTTAGGACGCCAGAGGTTCTCGTTATGTCGTCCACTCTCCTAATTGGGCCGCCGCAACGGAGGAATTGATCGGATCTTGACACGAGAGGGGGACGGTCGCAGGAAAATGATCTGAGCCTGACGAGGCTTGGGGTTTTTTTTTTTTTGTTTGTTTTTTTCCTGGGCGGCTTCCCTCATTAGCGGTGACACTGTCGCGGCGCGCCGGGAGATAGCGCCGGGCGACGCCATGTTACGCAACCGGGCGGGCCGCAGCCGGGGCCCGCCGTGCACGTTGAGCGCACGCCAGCAGATTCTGGGCCCGGGCATATTCACAGGCGCCCGCCCGCGACTCGGGACTAGTTATACGCCTTTCAGATTTCTGAGCTACCAGTCCAACTATGACAGGGGAGGGGGAAGCCACAGCCAAGTGTGTGTGTGTGTGTGTGTGTGTGTGTGTGTGTGTGTGTGTGTGTGTGTGTGTGTGTGTGTCGGAGGAGGAGGAAGGGGCGGGGGTT
This sequence comes from Zeus faber, assembly GCF_960531495.2. NCBI lineage: Eukaryota > Metazoa > Chordata > Actinopteri > Zeiformes > Zeidae > Zeus > Zeus faber. The sequence goes on along the minus strand of NC_137196.1, from coordinate 20,521,361 downwards.
GTTCCACGCGGCGCTCTGGAAGTACATGCACTCTTCCGCTTCCACTTCCACATCCACTTCCACGCGGGCGTATAAATCTGACGGAACATTGGCACAAAAAGGCAGAAGTGATTATCTGGGATAATCAAGCGTTCATTCTCCTCCTGGTGAAGCCGAAGACGGCAGTGTTTGGTAATGAGCGTGTGTGTAACTGTTGAAAAGCTCATAATCCACAGAATTACTCCTTGGTCACTCCTCCGAAAAACGAGTCACATCCAGCGCGGCGGAATACGCGTTTAAGAGGGATTTATGAGTCAGATACGTTTCGGGCGGGGTGGCACTGGGGGGCGGCGGTGGAGGGTATTAAGTACTTGTTTCATGGCTGGAACAATAAGAGGAGGTTCCAGCCTTTATGCGCGACACTTATCTTACGACTGGGGAAAATGTCTTCCCCCCCTCCCCCCTCCCTCCCTCCCCTCCTCTTCCGACGTGCTGACGAGGTGTTAAAATCTCTGCAGGGTCCCGAATAGAATCCTGCAGATGCAGCGAGGCGGGGATCCGATAAACGCCCCAAAATGGAGGAAAAATAAGCCGCACGTGAAGTATTTATGACGGAGGCACTTTGCCGCTAACCGGGTTTGTCGGCGTTAACGCGTCTCCGACAATCAGCGAGGACGGCGCCGGGCGAAGACGAGCGAAGGAGGGAGCGAGCGAGCCAGCCAGTGGGCCGTTGAGCATATGCGCGTGTTTGTGTGTGTGTGTGTGTGTGTGTGTGTGTGTGTGTGTGTGTGTGTGTGTGTGTGTGTGTTTGTGTGTGTTTGTGTGTGTGGGTGTGTACAAGAACGTGCGAGCTGTTTGTTTGCGCTGCGGAATTTATGCACGAGTGTGGCTCCGAGGGCCTCCTCCGTGTCTGTAAATTTCACTTGAACATGTCCCTGAAACCCCTCTGAAACACTCGGGGGCGGGAGAGAGAGAGAGAGAGAGACTTAATCTCTCTCTCTCTCTCTCTCTCTCTCTCTCTCTCACGCACACACACACACACACACACACACACACACACACACACACATAAACACACTCTGTTAAGTCTGGGGGCCCCAGCCATTTTCGCATGATTGACAGACCTCGATCCGGACGGCTGGGATTAAACCTATCCATCAAATAAAGCTGGGAGACAAAAAAAAAAAAAAAAAACGTATCAGAACGAAACGAAAAAAAAAAAAAAAGAAAAGACGCGGGGCAGTAAATTCAATTGAGAGCGCAGGGGGGGGGAATTGAGGTGAAGAAATATAGAAGGCCATTACCGGGCTACGGGGGCTATCGGAAAGTGAGGCCTTGCAGGATTTAACTTCCGGACGACTCCATAAATTCCGATCAAAATGACGGCGGGAGCGTCGCAGCAGAGAGGCGGCCGTAAAGCCTTCGCGGCTCCTTTAGCCGGAGCCGTGCTCAGTCAAGGGCGGCGGCGGCTATTAAAGTCCCGCGGGCAACAAATCAACATGAAAACAGCTTGTATTTTTAGTAAAAGAACCCTTTGAGGACATTTCTATACGGGGATGAAAAAATATATATATAAACAAATAAATAAAACAACAACAATAACAACAACGTTTCCTATTTGTCTCCCGCTGAGTTTGCTGGAGGTCGCCGCGTGGACAACAGCGTCCAAGGCTGCGTGCGTCTGTTCTATTTCTGTGTTATTTTTGCGTTTTGTTTTGTTTTGTCCCGTCTTTCCGCCGGCGGGGGAGAGCGCTACTCACGTTTTATGGTGAGCTCCCCGTAATTGGACACTCCAACTCCTTTGTCCGAATGCACGATGCAGCGGTAGCGGCCGGAGTCGCCCTTGGTGGTGTTCTCCACGTCGAAAGTGCCTATGAAGCGCCGGTTGTTCCAAGGTTTGGTGGCCTTCATCGGGGCCTCCCGCCCGCCGATGCCCTGTTTGGAGCCGGGACAAACACATGAGCCTCGTGTCCTAAATGGAAGGGTTCAATTAGCAAAGTGCCTTGACCTTGTGTGTGTTTCAAAGACTGGGTACCACGTGTGCGTGCCTGCGTGTTTGTGTGTGTGTTTGTGTATGTGTGTGTGGGGTCTGCTATTCTAGTCTGTTTATACCTCTTGCTTTGTGTGTGTGTGTGTGTGTGTGTGTGTGTGTACGTGTGTGTTTGTCTGTGTGTGTGTGTGTGTGTGTGTGTGTGTGTGTGTGTGTGTGTGTGTATGCAGTTTAGGCAAAACTGAGTGTGGTTGTGTCCTTCCCAACAGAGGTGGGAGTCATGTATGTTTTTTGCGCAGGCACGCACGCGCACACACACACACACACACGCACACACATATGCGCACACACACGTACACGCACACGCCTGCACACCGGGCTCTCCCCCAGCTGTCACCCCTCACAGCAGGCAGATGGGGGACATTTGTTCATTAGAAATATTTCTTCATTACTGTCATCGGGGGACTTCACTTAATGTTTGTTTTCCAGCTTCTGTGCTAATGAGGACGTGTTTGTTAAAATGATGGAGTGCCTGGCACGGGACCTTTGCCGCCGCCGTGCCCTCACTGATCACATGTGTGACAGTGTGCTTAGCGGCTGGGTCCGCCAGATGCACTACCTTCCTCCCCAGCACAGAACAAGGTCAATCCCGGGCTGCTGCCGCGGAGCCGCGGAGCTCGGTACCGTGCAGGGCGACTGTGCGGTGTCTGCACGGCATCTGCAGGGCGTCTGCACGACGTCTGCACGACGTCTGCACGACGTCTGCACGACGTCTGCACGACGTCTGCATGATGTATGCACGGTGTCTGCAAGGTGTCTGCAAGGCGAACACTCCACAGTACTTATTTGGGTTAAGAGCGAACAGCGCCCTGTTCCCAAACTGCTCCGTGGAGATTGTAATGGCTACTCTAATTATTCAATGAATTATGTTGGATAAATAGACAGACAGATAGACAGACAGACAGTCAGACAGATGGACAGACAGACAGACAGACAGACAGACAGACAGACAGACAGACAGACAGACAGACAGATAAATAGATAGACAGACAGACAGACAGACAGACAGACAGACAGACAGACAGATAGACAGATAGACAGGGGCTTTCTTTTTTTCCAGGTCAGAGCAGTTATTTGAAACAATGTGTTGATCGAGAAAAGTGTTTCCCAATCTGGGATCGGGGTCCGTCAGAGGGACTCCGAAGGGGATTGAGGGGACGCACTTCACGTCTAACCCTCACCGAGGAAACATGACACCCCTGTGACCCGCGTTCACGACGCGCTGGGCCCAAACATAACGTGATTACATCAGTTTCATGATCCTATTGGGACAGTTAGCTCCCCTCCCACACACAGCATTTTGGGAGTTTCGCTAACAAGCAACACGTCTGCGAGACGCAAAGATGGTTCTTCAGAGCCTCCCAAAAATATAAGGCTTTATGTAAGGGTATCTCTCCAGAGGCCTCCACAGACCTTAACGTGGGTTTTATATCACACATTTGATGAGCTGTGTTTGTGTGTGTGTGTGTGTGTGTGTGTGTGTGTGTGTGTGTGTGCATGTGTGTGTACCAGGCTTCCATCTGTAAGGTCTGGGTTCAAACTGCAGGAAATAACGCACACTTTGTGGTGACCGGACACGGTCAACACAAAGACATTCGTTTCATCGACGCAGCTTGGTATCTATTCCGATTATAGCTAATATTCAGAATGGGGAAAAAAAACAATCACCAGTGTGCATTATTATAAAAAATGAGGATCACCATTCAAGGTCATTCTACTTGCTGTGTATATACTGTACAGACAGTTTATGATAAAAGCGTCACCTGCAGCCAGAGGTGGAAGTTGTCCCTCTTGCGTCCGTTCACGGTGCAGTGGAAAGACGCCGTCTGTCCGGCGTTCACCTCCACCCCTTTTATCGTCAGAAAGTGCGGCGTAGTCACTGAAAAACACAGGAAGAGCAGCATTCGGAAAAAAAATCCCCGCACTCGTTCCCCGACGGGCTGTCGTGGAGAAGCATTGTTTGGGAACGTCGTTGTTTAGAGCATTAAACACAAAGAAAAACAGAACTGGCGTTTGCGTTTAAAGAATTTTCTCGCTTACTGTACCCTTTGGTTAATTGGGGGGGTTCTTCAAAAAGCATTATTCTCTTTTCTGAGTGTGCTCATTATCATCAAGCCGGCTGATTGGGACGGTCCGCGGAAAAAGTAAGTTATGTAGAACATTTTTGATTAGCACTCCTGTTCTGCTACTGCAAAAGAAATAGGGCAATCCGGCGCGGGCGACCTTGATTCGAAACATCACCAAATCTCCAAAGACTCGGCGATAGCTAATTGTATCACTTTCATCATCGACTTTCGCTCCCGCTCGAGATTTCATAACCATCGTCTTTTAAAGTAAGCCACTTTTATAACTTTGACCTATTAGTCCTCTCCCATGCCAAATGAGAAAAATCCATTTTTAATGATCGGAAGGGGAGACGGACCACCGGGCGTCCGAAAATGAAGTGTCCGTCTTCCACTCGGGGGCTTCCTCTGATCATCCAGCTTGTCACTCGGAGAAACCTGATCGCGGGTATTGATCCGCTTATGAGACTTTTTTTTACACATCGATCCGCTTTCTCATCCCCACAGATCTGACTTAAATACTATTCATCCACGCCGTCCATCCCCCATATCAATCCATCCCATCGACGGAACATTTGTGGGAATTCCAATGGTTTCCAGACGGTGACCAGGTTATTCGGGTCCGACAATCAGGGACATTTGGGGTGGAGGCAGCCCAAAATATGACTCGAACAGACGACAAAGCCTTATGATATTGATTACGACTTAAGCTGCAGAGTCGGTGTAAGTCTGACGGAGCGCCATGACGTGCCAGCCACTCAGGTTCTTGTCCTGAAGGGCCCTTCACCGTGCGGTCCCACAGTACCAGCCCATGCCAAGACCAAAAAAAGCGTGATGATTCTAAATACACCGCTGAATAGATGCTCATTAGCTCTCTCTGAAGTGCAGGCGCTCACGTTCCGCACGGATCGCGGAGGCCCCTACAAATCCAGGAGACGAGCCACTTCAGAGAACATCCTTCGGGGAGGAGCGAAATGGTGGAATCCAGATTGCAAGTGGCTTAAGATGGCACTATTTGTCTTAGCGGGAGCGTTTTCTTTTGTTTTTTTTTTTGCCTTCCTCGCGATTTCCCGCCCCCTCCCGCCGTCTGTCAGCAGACATATTTAATACGCCCGCTCTCGAAGAGCGGCCTCTTTAATTGTGTCAGCTCCATCGTTGTATATCTTAAGGGAGACGGAGAGAGAGGAGGATTCACATGTTGGATAAACGCCATCCTGCTGCTGTTTAGCCGGGGCCGGGGCGCCTTGAAAAGGAACGGCGGATATTGATATTTGCAGGGTGCGTCGGCGAGAGGACAGCGAACGTTATGATGAGGTTCTCTCACGAGAGGGGGAAAATAAAGGACTTACTGCACTGGTGGCCCTGGACCGTGACATCTTTGATGGCCAGCAAGCCGCGCTGCCCTGAGGTTACCACTTCAAACACAATCTGAGGAGGAGAGAGAAGACTCATAACAGCAGTGATGAATGGACACACGTCGCCAAAGTTAGGACGCATAAGGCTGCCCAATGCCGTGCACTCTAAGCCGGGGCTGCCTCGGGACGCCAGGGCCCCGGGCCACGGACGTTGAGTCCCGCCGTACGTCAGCCTCAATGGATGTTATGACATCCCGGTGTTACATGAGGCCCGGCCCTAATGAGTGCATAACAGCGTGGAAAGTGGCGAGGTCAGGCGCTTACACCGCGACGCTTCCTTCTGCTTCGACCTTTGACGCCATAAAGGGGAGCGTCGTTTACACGGAGACGGACCGTGGCCGCGCGGCCGCTGTGGTGCCCTGCGCGGTATTTGCTAGACGCGGATGTTGGCGGCCATCATTCGACAGCAGGAAAAACCCCAAACACAGGCGCAACTGCGGCGTGCCGGATAACACGACCCTATTTTTAGGGGGGGCCGGCAAAACAAATGGTTGCAGGAGCCTGACGGGGAAGGCGTGTCCCCCGCTGAAAGTTAAGAGTTATGTGCTTCCCCTGCTCTTGAGCGCGATAAAAAGGGAAACGGAATGCCAGACCAACCCAAACCGAGAGGGTGTGGTGCCGAGGCTGATTACACCACACGCACGGCACCGTCCATGCTTTACATGCCATCATGCCATGGTAATAACCTATACCTTTGTAGTAGATTATATATATCGATGTGCGTGTTCCTTTTACGGCATCACCCAGGGACATGTGTCCCACGTCTCTACCCGTGGCCGGGCTACACACACACACCCCTGGGATGCCTTTTGTACCCTAGGATTGTGGAAAAAGGAGATAGTTGCCATTGTCTATGGGGAAGGAGAATGCCTTCAGATAACACCCTCTAATTATAAAATGTCTTTTTTTGTCTCATGAAATATGAAAGTGAACGTCTCGGGTGCCAATTATGGCCTCATTACTGGCTAATCTAAAGAAAATTAAAAGGCCAACCACTCCATATCATCGCCACCAGACAAATGAACTGGTACCCACTTCTCTAATTGAAATCTTTTGTTTGTGCAACAGACATCAGCCAGGCGGGCTAATAGCTGTGATATAATTGATTCCCACATCAATGATAGCACAGTGCATAATTGGGCCTGACCCACAGAGCCAAAATCTTCACAGGGGACTAAAGCCGCCTATGTGTCACATGAAAGTTCACTGTCCTGGTTTGTCGGAGGAGCAGAGAGTGAATCGTAGCATTGGATTTCACCTGTCTGGGACGTAGATTAAACTAGCATTGATTTGCAACAGGCTGTTTGTGTTCTGTGGTAGATTACACAAATATGAGACTTCCATAATACATAATGTGATTCCATATTCTGCACCGTTGATTTTTGTCTTGTGAATGGACGTAGGGAGCATGTTGCATGGCGTTTAGGCAGAATGAGAAGGGCTCCGAGGGAGCTTCGGCAGTTTTGGTAAATACATGACAATCTCAATTAAAAGTTTTAGGGATGACCTGACAGCAGAGTAATTATCATAAGCTCAAAGGCTCGTTTTGACTAAAAAAGCCTTACCGGTAATTAAAAAGTAATTTCCAAGCATCGGGTGGTTTCCCTGTGACAATCACTTGGGTTCTGTGCAATTAAATATACACTATAATTAGTGCCATGCCGCTAATTAGCGACAATTCCAAGGATTTTTTTTTCTTTTCTTTGGTGGTGATTGAAAGTTCAAGTTTGGGCCCCGAACAATTACAAATAATGACATCTTCCATGGAGGGTTTGGGAGGGAAACAATACTTTGCTTTGTACCCAAAACAAAAGCGCAGTGTGTGTGTTCCAGTAAATGCTTCATAACCGTTACCGGAATGAGATATCACCGGTTTGCCTTCGGGGAGGAATTTGAGTGGCACTTGCCGACTTGCTCCATCGAGTGTCTGGAGCCGGGGAGTAAACATTTGACCGCATCCGTATCGCCCGGTTGCTGGAGCGTCCCTCAGGCCAGCACTGAATGGCACCTTTGCGATGCGGGCTCCACAGCCGCTGCCTCCCTCCTATTTTGCTTTTCATTTTGTCCGCCTGGCATCCATTAAGGTCGGAAGCGGCACTGGCTCCCACATTCTACTCAGCAGCGTGAGGCTCAGCGGTGCTCCTTGTTAACTTAGTTATCAGGGAGGCTATGATGAGCGGGGAGGAGGGCGACGCTCCGCTACCTATATGGACACAGCCCTGTCTGGCCATAATGAAATAACTCACTGGCAGAACCGGCTCCCGCTGGGAGGTTAAGGGGTCTCTCTGCCTCAATTAACATTTGGTGGGCTCCTGGAACAAGCCTGGTGAACACTAATAGCCAGGAAAGTGTGAAATCACCCGGCCCTGGCCCCCCAGCCGTGTGCATTGGTAAGTTAAAATGACTTTCAGGATTGGAAAGGAGAGAGCTGGCTGAGAGAGGAGCGAGAGAAAGAGAGAGGGAGACTGAGAGAGAGAGAGAGAGAGAGAGAAGATAACCATGGATACCGAGACACTTCCAGAAATCAATAGAACCTCTGAGTTTTTAAATCGGCTGACTGACTTTCTCACATAATGCAACACGGGACAATAAAGCTGTTGCCAGAATGAGAGGGAATGATCGCCGGCAATATCCCGGCATCCTGAATTTCTAAGGCAGGAAACAGGGAGATCGGCCCTACCTGGTAGAAGTTTGGCCAGTAGGTGCTGACGGCCAGTTCCACCTGGCCCCAGGTGCGAGTGGCCGCACCCGAGACGTTCCAGACGGGCATCCCCAGCGGACTGTTGTTCTCCTTGATGTAGACGTTGAGCTGGCCGGGGCGGCTGCTGTCGCGCCCCCCCAGGTAGTAGTGGAAAAGGACGCAGTGGGTGTCGTTCTCCTTCAGCTGGGGCGTCAGCAGCAGCGCCTTCTGGCCGGCGAAGCGGCCGGATGTGTTGACCATCATGAAGGCCGAGCCTGAAACGCGGATGATTTCACAACCTTAATTAGTTGTTGGTCTTTTATTATTATTCCGATCGGGAGGCTGCTTGGGTAGCTCACAGTCTTTGTTTATATAGATTTGACCAATGGATTGCTAAGACATGGCATAGGGAGAAAAGCGTCTATATACTCATATGAAGCTTCTCAAATATTCTTGTTCGGCCATGCTGTTTGCACCATAAAACCTCTGAGAGTACCCCGAGCTTTATCAACCAGAAATAACAAGGTCATTAGTTGGGACCATTAATGCAGTCCATCATTGCAGGCAGGCTTTTCATTTCCTAGATATATATATTTTTTACTGAGGTGCCATCAGCTTTAGACAGAAAGACCGATTGACCAGAAACTGTCAGATAGACGGCTTATTATTATTACAGGCCAGGTGTTGCCAACTCACAAAGTGGCACACTGCTACTTAGTGGTGCCTCACAAATTATCTTAAATGTGACTCTCTGGCTCCTTTTATCTGGACTGACTCTCCCTATAAAAATGCTGCATTTTTGATAATGGTCTTTCTTCCCCTAAATGACAGATCGCAGGGACATGATGAAAAATCAATAAGTGGTCATATATTTGCCAAGCAAGGCCCATTTAGATTTTATCATTTAGATTCAATATTAAAGGTTAATCTAATTCTCTCTCCACTTGCCAATAAAACACAAGTGAGAATGATTATACCGGCAAACTTATGAGGGGCAGATTCTCCTTCATCACCTCACAATGCTTGGCTCAAGAATGACGCGGTACTTAGGAACAAGGACAGAGCCAAAAAATATATCAAAATGACTAAAATAAGTTTTCTTTATTTTTTTGACCTAATTTACCTTGTAAATACTAGCCAATCAGCACGCTTGACTTTCATCACTCGGCCAAGACGAAACTGCATATTGTTCAAAAGGGGAAGAAACAGTGCAAGGGATCACCTGCATATAAGAATGAGGTAAAATAAAATGGATCTGAGCGAGGTCTGGGGGTTCCTTTCTGTGAAATTTAGTGGTGATCCAGTTGCATGACGAGGTGGTGAGCGCGGGCCCGCCCCAGCCAAACAGCCTCTCTCAGAACCCTGTTTGTTCCATCAATGGATCGGGTTTTACCCACTTGTCTTGTTGTGCCACACTTGTAACGCTCCCCAATTCCATCTGTCTGCAGCCCAAGATAACAAGGCTCAGTTCTGTCATGTTTACAGAATGAAACGGGAGAGGAGCGGTGGAGGAGGAGGAGGAGGAGGAGCGCTGGGCTGTGATGACACCCAGTCAAGCTCCCTGGCTTTGTTTGTCATGTGGTGGCAAGTCCTTCCTCTGCAGGATTTCAGCGAGGATTTGGATGTTGTTTAGTGGTCTTATTCCATGTGTGTCCACGGAATACAAGTATACATGTATACACACCTTCATAGGGGAATGGCTGGTATGGGATTGTATGGGAAGTTTTTGTTTTGAAATAAAGAACTGTCATTGGACAAAGACCCACAGTGGCAAAAACAAACACACTATAAGATTCCTGTTCAAATGTGTTGTTTTCAACCCTATCTCACGCCTTCTCTCATAGTCACGGGGTACGAGTGTCCGGGGGCATGGACGTATTACAATTTGAAATGCATAGGTTTAAATTTCATTCTATCACAAAATAAAAGCGGGGATACTGGTTTCACTTTTTCTCTATTGAATGGTCTATTAAATTCTAGGTTAATTCCCCAATAGGGATATGGGGTCATACCCTCAGTATGAATTTAGTTTATAGATACAATGGACATAAATATGAGCGTTTGCGTGCCTGGTGTACCCATCAGCCAGTACGGTAATCATTATTATATTCATTGCGTAATATTTACACAATTAGTTATAAACATTTCAAACCCTGACGTTAACCCTAATCCTACAACTACAAAAACTATAATTCCGTGCCATTTTGTTATGCATAATGATGCAATGACTGTAGTTCATGGGTAAAATAGTTGTATTATTAAAAACCTGAAAATGAAACAAATTGATGGGTGAAAAATGACATGCATGTGTTATTAGGGGTTCATTTGGTCTGGGAATATACCTGCATCGTCGGAATTTACATAATATGTCATATAGTTCAGGGCTTTGTCAATTGCCAATAACATATAATGTTATTGGCAAAGCCCTGAATTATATATTTGGCCATTTTAAGTGACCCACCCTATTGATGCTACCACCCCTCTAAAAGTTCATGCCCTGGGCTGTCCAAAACAGTTGACCTCATTTTGGTAGCTCTTTTAAATACTGAGATATAGGGCTTCAAAAGTGACCTCTCGTCGGGGTTCAAAGGTCAATATCTCAGTTTAGGGTCCACTAAAATATCTCGAATGTACATAGACTAATCTACAAGAGGAGACCTTTCCAAAATGGTGTTTGGTTTTGTTGTACGACAATGTATAATGAAAATCTGATTGTATTCCATTTAGAATGTGAATGGTCTGGGAATCTACACTTGGCCCCCCACTGCCATGGCAGGGTTGGGTTTCTTTTAGAGAGGTGGTAGCGTCCATAGGGACGCCTTAAAATGGCCTAACATATAATTCAGAGCTTTGCAAATTACATATGTAAATTCTGACTACGCAGGTATATTCCCAGACCAAGTTAACCCCTAAAAACATATGCATGTCGTTATTCACCCATACTTTTCATTATTAGGTTTATAATAATATAACTTTTTTACCCATGAGGCCATGGCATCAAGATGCATCACAAAATGTAGCAGAATTGAGGTTTGTGTAGTTTTTAGAGTTAAGGTTTAACGTTAGGATTTGAAACGTTTATAAATAATTACGTAGATATTACGCAATGTATATAATAATTTGTTTTGCTCCCGCAGAAGCCACAGGTCTCTATGATATCAACTTTGTTTTGAGAAAAACATGTTTTATTAACGATGTCATGGAGAGTGTAACAGTGTAACGGCGAAGTCTCTGACTGATGGAGCTCGCTGTTACCATGGAAATGTTCACCGCACTGGCTGATGGGTACACAGGCGCACAATGCTGATGTTTATATCCAGTTCAATTGTTATGAAGGAACTTCATACTGAGGGTATGACCCTACGTCCCTATTTTCGCCATACATTTTAAAATTTTATACATCCATGCCCACCTTGTTTTAACCAGCTTTATATCTGTTTGTTAAAATTGATCTTTTTATACACTACATTCATAATGCACATACAGAGTTACAAAGTTTTGTGTCATATACATGTTTAATGGATGAGAGCCATCGGGTGCCATCTTTGTCGGGCGCCATCATCCCCGCTGGGAGGAACAGGAAGTCCCCAGCTGCAGGGATAAACGAACTGTGGAGGATTCCATTCAGCTCCAGCTCATGGGGGGGATGTTTACTTACTTTAACAGTAATCCTTTTATAGATTCACGTTTTTGAGGTTTATTTAGCACTTATTTAAACATGTGCACTCGTGTTATTGTGGCGTTATCCCTCCTGTTTCATTTGGTCAGGTCTCTTCGGTGTGTCAGGTCGTCCTTAAGTTAACCCCTGTCGAAGTTATTTTGACCTCATTTTAGTTGGATCCCACATCATTTATTTTGTAAACGCTTCACTGCAGTTTTTGATTTTGGAACCCATCTTTAGTTGTTTATATTTTCTTGTAAATAATCCCCTAATTCATGCCTCAGTCTACCTGCGACTCCTGTGCCTGACGGCTCGGCCTCTCACGGGACCGCGCAAGGGTCGTTGTAGAAGGTCCGGGAGGTCCCCAGCCGGATGATTAATAGTTAAACCACCATTACGGGATGTACATTAATGCCTGTTCTGATCCTAGTGTCGCTGTTATCTCTCTTGGGTGTGGAAGCTGGGACTAAATAATATCGAACAATACAAAACTCGTTCTCAGATCGGGCTCCCCAGAGGCTAAACCCTATGAAATGAGGTCGGTGGCCAAATATCTATCAAATAAATGAAGTCCTCGATGTGAAAAAGGTTGGGATCCACTGTTTATAACGTACAAAATAAACGCCCATCTCTCTCCAGGAAGTGGCGTTAACATTAAAGAGGGCAGCGGTGAAATGACATTGAGACACTTGTTTGTACAACTCCAATCAGGCGGCTCTCAACGAAGGCTTTGAGGTTCCCCTTAATAACAGCCAACCATCTGTTCAGGCGGCCCAAACAATCTCTGTTTTGTTTTTTTGTGTTTTTTTTTTTTTTTTTTTCTCGTGTTTTTTGGGGTTTTTTTTTTCTGTCCACCCACCCTTGGTGTGAGGCGAACCAGCACTAATAATCAGATGATGAATTGTTCAATTGAAACTCAAGTTACAAAGACAAAGATGCCGGCTCGGCTGCTTTCCGCTGTGATTAAAACGGGTTGCTTATTCATGTGAAACAGTCGCACCGCAACACGAGATTCATGCATGAGTGTGTTCCCTGTTGGTAATTAGAGACGCACTGTTTGTACATTCGTGCCACTATGTTAATGAAATATTAATAAAACAATAGGTACACGGTGTGAGGAATCGGCGCCTGTTTGATACGGCTCAAAATACACCTGTTTAAATTTACCTGGAGTTGTTTTGGAAAAACACTGATGCAGGTGCTGTGGATATAGGCTAGAAAAGGGTCTCTGGTGATGTCCCCAATGCTAAACTGCGGTACCATGAGCTTTATGGTGCATCAAAGACACGGGCCACATGGCAAAAAAAATATTGGCATGTGAAAAAAATATTTTAAGCGCAGAATTACATTTTTTTTCCTCAGAATAAAGCAGAGAATTCTGACCTTTTTCTCAGAATTAATATCAGAATTCAGCCTTTTTTTTCGAGAATTTAGCACAGAATTTGGACTTTTTCTCAGAATTAATCACCGAATTCTGACTTTTTTCCCCAGAATTAAGCACAGAATTCTGACAGATTTTTTTTCACGTGGCCCTAATCCTCTTGTGTTTTTTGAATTTTGACTCCGGTACACTCTTTAGTTCTTGATTTGAAATTTCCACATCATACACCATAATATTAACGAAGCAACTTTTCACTACTGTGTCCAGGGCAGTAGCAGAGTAATGAACATCCTGGGTAGAGACTTGTCATGGTGGTCAAAGGCTGTAAATTCCTATCGCGTTAGGTCACTGCAGCCAAACAAATCCCGAGAATTTCTCCTTTCCCTTCATTATCAACCGCCAGAGCACAATGAAGGGTAAGAATAGAATATTTCAAGTCAAACTCTGACAGCTCATCCCGCTGCCGCTGTGGGTTTTTTTTTTTTTTTTTGGACATAACATTAAATTACATATACAGAAAAAAAAAACCCTCCTAATGACCACGTGGAAAGCAGGACAAACTGCACCCCGACAAACTAATTAGCCTACTACTATAAGAGCAAATTATAATGAGCCTGTGTTAGCGCTGTCCTAATGTAGTGATGCAAGATCTCGCCCTACCCCGCCTCCCCCCCACCATCTCCTCCCCCTTTTCATGCCGAGTGCCTTAACAATAACATATTCGGGACTAATTAAAAATAAAGAGCTCTTCTGCACACTTGAGGCCTTGTCTCTGCTCCATAATACCGCCAAGAGCCGAGCCCCCCTCCGTATCGTCAAAGGTATTCGGGAGTACATATGTATTATTATTATTATTATTATTATTATTATTATCATTATTAATAATATTATTAATATTGTCATTATTATTATTATTATTATTCCCTATGTAGGCCACTTTCACCTTCAGTTAAGAGCGGCGGCAGGTTCAAAGTGACGCGCGGCGGCTGGTGTGAGACGGGAATCGCCCAAAAGATGAACCGCCGCGGCCTCCGGGACGAGGCGGGGCTCTTTATGGTCTTGCCATTCGCTCGGACACATGTCCTCCGTCGGGAACGGTGCCGGCGGAGCTCCGCGTCGCCGCAAAAGACTACACATCGCTATAGGACAAAGGAGATGCATCCAAGTAGAAGATCATAGTGTACAGCACCAACACACGCTCCCTGAAACACCCGTGTCGGATGAGCTTTTCTTCCTGGACCTCCCGTTTAGTATTCAAGTGCAGTATGTTCCGCGTTTTCTTCCCCAAGCCATTTGTGCTCCGTGACACATAATGCCATGACGTGCGAGTCCGGCGACAGCGAAGCAGACGTGGACGTGCACTCTGTGAGCGGCGCATTGTTCGCCCTCCATGTTATTTGTGGTGTTTCCGCGTCGCGATCGATCCCCACTCCGCGGGGTTTCTTGGTATTATCGTGGTCTGAGCGCGAGTCACGACCTCCCCCGGTGCACCTCATATATGTGAACGGGCCGGCGCTGTATGAACACGCGGCAAAAGTGACCAGTTTGAATACGATACTTACTGCGACACAAGATTATATATATCCTTGCACCAATTTATTTATTATTATCCGCTCTTAAATCAAAGGAGGAAAACGCTGGTCTGCATCCATCAGCCTGCCGCTCCAGAGGCTCCGCTTGTTAGATGAGCTATTGCTCTCGTCGTACAGTGGACGTCATCCAAAAATGCTTTTACCAAGCACGTATGAATGGCCTCAATTCATATCTCTCTAATAGGGGTAAATAATTCTGAGCGGCTGAATGGGAGTATGGGAAGCACAGAGGGACATGCCCCGGAGATACCGGGAGGGAGGGCTTCAATTATGTTAATATTCTCTTATCAGCTCACTCTTCCTGGCAAGCCGAGACGTATTTGCCCAGATTTTTGGGGTTTTTCATGTGCGATGGGCACGAGCTCCCCCGCTGAGAATTGGCCCGGCTGAGAGATTTCTCAAAGTGGCATCTCT
>NC_137196.1:20441126-20501126 GCF_960531495.2 Zeus faber | reverse complement strand
CTGTCCTTGTTTGTTTGGACGAAATAAACAAGTGCACCGGCGCTCCTGGTGAGCGCGTGGGCTCGGCCGCGCTCATTAACCTCCCGGGGACTGGCTCAAAACGGGGGGGGGGGGGGACGGACACCTCTGAGGTATCCATACGCACTGGCCACGTTGGTCCCTGGGAAATGACACCGTAGCGGGCGTTGGACCGAGCTGAATGCACATGAATGCATTGTGACACCTTTGGCGAGACAAAAAAAAGAGGCCAGAAAGAGAAAGAATCAACAGCCCTGTGAAGACCCCAATTCTCCCAGTCCCCTGCTATTGTCCCGGTGTCGTTACCACCAAGGGCAGGCAATCAGCACAAAGCCAGAATGCAGCACCAAGACAAAATATTGCAATTTCTCTCTTTCCACCTATTTAGAGGCAGACATTAAGAAACACACAATAGACCATTCAGCTGTAGCTGCGTTTGCTATTCTACTTAGCATAATACAAAAACCCTAATTAATCTCAGTTAGAGGACTCCATTCTCTGCCTCCTCTTGCCATTATTTCTCAGAATGAGTCTCTGGGGATAAGCCCGGGAGCAGCGGCCTACTGTTGGCAACACAGTTGACACCATCAGGGAGGTGGCTGCCTCTGCACCAGCTGGGGCTCGCTGGAAACAACCACCCTTTAAAAGGCATCTGGACCAACACAACCCCACAGCAGCCCCTAATACCCCCAAACCGAGTCAGCCCCCGCCCAGTTTCCCCCCAGAACGCGCTTGTCTGGAATTAAGAGCGCGGTGAAGAATAAACACAAACACATTTCCGATGCGCTATTGCGGCCATTTCCACACTTCCGCGGACAACACGCGCCCGTGCCCAGGGCCCCGATTTGTTCCCATTTTTTCCTCTCTTTTTTTTTTTTTTCCCCCGCCGACAGAAGCGTGGAACTCAGTCCAACTGGGGTCTCATCGGCGGGCCGAGTGCCGTCTTGGCTGAGACGTTTCGTGTTATTATGATCCAGGACAGATGAGGCTTGTTGCCGTTGACGGGACCGGCGGTGACAGTTTCGCCGGGGGTGACTCCAGTTGGCTCGGGAAGGGGGGAGCGGCGGCCGGGGCGCCGACTCGGAGCCACCCGGGAGAGGGGAGCCGCGGCGCGCAGTCCAGTGTCGCGCGTGGGCGAAAAAAACAAGGGTGCGCTCCAGATGTAGCAAGTTAGGTAGGGTTAGGGATGTTGGTGAAAAAAAAAACAAAAAACAACCAAGACATTCAAGGCCCCCTAACCCCCACGGGTGCCGAGTGCTTTTTGCGGATCCCTTATTTCCACGTTGGGATGGAACAGGGCCGGTTGGTCCTGTTTGTCCTGCGCCATGAGTGAGTGAGAGGAGGAGCGTCTGACAAGGCAGGGAAAGAAGAGGACATTGGGTCCAGAGCCTCAGAAGCAGCCACCAAATGCATCCTTTCCGCCCCGTCTGAGGGTGTCGTCGACCGGTTTCATAACGATCTGAAGCAATCCCAGAGTTGGGAATTCATTTCATGGAATCTAATTGGACGGCAATATAAAAATATTGTATTGTTGTCATTGCAGTAAAGTTGGGTGTTAATCGGATGCATATACTCAGAACCATGTTGACATCTGTCGAGAGCCCCTCTAGATCTCTTAAATCTGCCCACACTCACCAACCAAAACCACTAAATGATGTGAGACCGTTTTGAGTATTTACCAGACTTTTTTTTGTCTAAACTTTGGAAAGTCAGCCAAGCGGAACCATGTTGAAGTAATCACCTTGAATCTCATATCCCCCCCCCTTGTAAACAGCTCTATTTGGATAGATAACGTGAGCGACGGCTCTTCGGCGCGTTTTCGCCGTCTGGTCGCAGCCGCTCCTAATTCCATTTCCGTGCCGGCACAGCCGGAGCGGGATAACAATCTGCTCCGTGGACGCGATAAGGTCATTTTGTGGTGATTCATAAATAGGGCTGAGAGCCACACAACAATCAGAGGTGAGATGGCTCTTTCCACCTGGTGTGGCTATCACAGAGAGTGCGTTTTTACTCATTGACCCCTCCACCCCCCACAACCCCATCCGTCCAGTCATCCTAAAACAATTTCAGCCGTCGAGTGCGCCGCGTTCCCACATCGCTTCCAAAGCGGTCGGTCAAAGAAGAGAGATTGCCGTTTTGTGAGGCGGGCGGCGAAAAAATTGAAAACAGGAGAGAGAGAGAGAGAGAGAGAGAGAGAGAGAGAGAGAGAGAGAGGCTAATTACCTGCATTTCAGGCTGCGAGAGGAGGACGTGCGGCTGACTGAAGAGCACTCTCACTGGAAAGCACAATCAGGGATGCCTCTTAAGCAGACATGGGATTTTAATCAGGTATGTTAAATTTAGATTGCACGCGAGGTGTTAATTTGTAGGTTAAGGCTTTTTCAAGCTACCGCTTTAACCTTTGCCCGGTCTCTGTGTGTCTCGACATAAATCAATTGCAATGAAAAAAGTAGACAACCCCCTCCTCCTCCTCCTCCTCCTCCTCCTCCTACCTCCTCCACCACCACCACCGCCACCGCCCGCACCCATCCGCCCACCTCCCTCTGTGGCAGGCAATTTCTCCGGGGCGGTTCACCACCAATCTGACACACACACCCGTACAGGTCTGTGCATCGGCTGCTTAAAATTAGTGAGGGCCCGCTAATTAATTCCCCCTCTGTCACAGAGGGGCCGCACCGCAATCTATCTGCGATGCGGCTCCGGTGAGATTGAGCAGCGGATAGGAGGCGAAAACAATACCCATTAGTTTACGACGCTACCTTTGTTATAACGTGGACAAAAAAAAAAAAAAAAAACCCGTCCCATTAGTCTAATTCTTTTGGTTTCTGCAGCGCGGGGGCCCCGTTGCATCTCCTCGTTTCAAAGCAAATGAAAAGCGATCAATGAAACATTAAAGAGACAAATCGGACGAGGCAGACACAAAACGTGACAAGGAAAGCATTTTAATGAATCTTTCTGTCCGCGGCTCATTGGAGAGAATTCTTTAATTGAAATGGATTCGAGAATTTTAATGTCAAATGAACTGTGGACGCTTTTTTTTTGTCTCAACTCCCATTGTTGTTGTCACAAAGAACCTGGAAGGCGGATATCGATGTGCGCCGGGGAGGCATCGGCATCTCTCGTCGAGGATACCAGCGCAGCGAGGGTCTCCAAACTATTTTTGGAGTGAAATTGCGGCTTTTTGTATCGACAAGCAAATTCAGAGGCTTATGAGTCTGAAAGACAATTTTATATTCCCAATAATAAAATATTACTTTTGTGTCGCACATTTTGAGAGGCGTGGCTTGTGGAGCTTGACAACTAGATGGCGCTTCCAGGCCCTTATTCATATATATCATATATTTAAACAGCCAGACCCTCCTGCCCTGCCTGCTTTGCTGCCTGCTTTGCTGCCTGCTTTGCTGCCCGCTTGCTTGCTGTGTTGCTGCGCTCCCTCCACCTCCCCTGCATCCACCTGTTGGGATCTACTCTTCTGTCCTTTGGGGGGATATAAGCTCATCGCTCCTATATTTCAAGCTCATTAAAGCGGCACTATGTAGCTTTTGGTATCTGGGATTTGACGCCCCTACAGCTTCTGAGCGCAAATGCACTTTTCCACCACTGTTGTAAAACTCGGGCCGGTGTCCGAAAATAATTTATTTTACCGTACAAATTTGAACCTTATCAATAACAGTCTATGTGACAAACGCAGATGTAACCTACACCTAGGTTACAGCGGCCCTTGCAGGGACCTCGCTGCTTCAGCGTGCACTCACTCCACGTGGAGTGAGTGCACCCCTGCTATCGGTGTAGGTGCCAGATGTGCCTGGCCCGCCAGATCGGCTTGCACGCGCGAGTTAGAAGGTGAAACAAACCCCCCGGCGCAATGAAAGCGAGGGCCGCCGCCGCCGCGCCGGCTGGGGAGACTGGCCCGTCTCATCCGCGCCGTCGGGGAGGTGGGGCGGCTACGTTTTGGATGGGCATTATTACCGGACATTTTGTCCGGCAGGGTTATCATATATCTGAGTCTAGTTTATCAGGCCAAAAAAAACAGTAATTTCCGGAGCCAAACATCAAGGCCGTAAAGCGTAACACACCTTTCCCGGGGATTCATACCCGAACACCAAAGTTACATAGTACAAGAACAAGCTGCCATTCTCCAACCATCAAAATGACTCTGAAGCTGTTATTTTAAGGTGAAAAAGTTGCTTTGTGTTGCTTCCTCCCACTGTATGTTTTCTGGACACCTCGCCGGGAATGATGAGCAGTAGAGCCCAGATGTGCAACCTCAAATGTTATGAATAAATAAAGGCACTTTTGTAATTAAATCTAATAGTTGTCTGTCGGATTGTTTTTTTCCCTTAAATTGCATGAATTCATTTTGGGTTCCAATCCACTTCCTGTTTATAAAATAAACAGGAACAGTTCTCTTGCAACCGGCTTTTCCTGCCGGCACGGTGATTTCAGTGCAAAAACGGCGCTACGACACCACCGACGTGTTTTCCTTGGGTACGGCGATGGTGACGGCGCCCTTACTTTTCGGCCATTTCCCAGGGCGTCCCGTTCCTTACCTGAGGGCATCCAGGGGTCCGACGGCGGCTTCTCCCTGGTGTTGGCCTGCTCCCAGTCAAGGTCATCCTCTCTGCCTTGGCTGTAGCCGCACGTAGACAGCGGCTTCTCAAAGTCACAATCGCCTGGGACCAAAAAGAGGAAGAAATTTATACTGTTATACGGCTTTTCCATTAACTTGGTGCCCAAATGAATGAACACATAAATTACAACCACCCTCCCTCCCCACATCTTTCTTTCTTTCAGCGGGTGTATTCATAATGCAATATGGCAGACAATGAGATGCATTTAAGTGAGACAGAGTGAGGGATCGCTGAAGCAGGCGAAGCGAAACATACATTACCATCATTAGCAACACGGCAGTCCAATTTCACAATGACAAGTATGAAGTGTCCAAACTCCATCATCGTTAGACATTATGTTCACAAACTGAACCGCCATCTCGGGGAAATTGATTTATTTTCCCCGGCGCCGGGCGCAGAACTTTGCTTGTTCGGGTTCCCTTTACTCCGCACAGGCGCTCTAATCCCTTTCAACGAGCTGCCTCCGACATGACAGCGAGGAAGCCATTAGGGCCGGGCTTCGGCCGGGGCTTACCGCCTGATCGATTAGTACAAAATGCCCCTTCCTGTTCCTGTACACCTATATGCCCGGGAGGAGAACGTAAAAGAAGAGCCGCGAAACCCTCGACGCGTCTTTCAGTCCGTCTACGGCTCCGATGGCTGAAATGTTTGACATGCGATCCATACGTTTTTTTTTGTTGCCAAACACCCCTGGTGCCGCTGTGCGGCTGATCCCGACCAGCTGGCTCCACGCCGGTTCAGGATCCAGGATTAGCGGCGGCTGTTTCGTGTTACAACTTGTTTACAGGTTGTTTTTTCGGCACGGCGCTGTAAGCACCTGCGACGCGGGTGTGTTATTGCCTCGGGGGCGGCAGCCTTTCAGCCACAATCTATAGGCGGACGCACACCAATATCTCATCTCTTACGAGCTCTCCCGGTGACATTCTCCGGCGTAGGGGCTGTGAGCCGGGGTCTTTGTTTTTCCATTTATCTCCGTGGTGACATTTACAGTACATGTGCAAATGAGTGGCCAAACGAGGAGAACACAGGATAATTAATATCCAGCTTCATAGGGCAGCTGCTAATGATATATTTGCCGCTTTGTCTGCTTTTTGAGTGGGTGAGCGCACAGCGGAGAGGAGGGAAGAGTGCCAATATATCATTACATTGGTAAAAAGGTTGCCGATTTGTTCAGATCTTGTCTGGGGACCATCCGCGGGCTGGCGGTGAGAGCTCCGGTCGGTTTCGGGAGGCGGAGCGCGTGCGTGCGTGGGCGACGGCGTGCTACGCCGATCTCTGAGACGGGCAAGTCAATCATCCACAGCGCGCTCTTGTTACCCTCCACCCCTCCTCCCTCCACCCGGTGCTGTGCTGCAGGTGCCTGAGAATAGCAATTGAAAATGAATTGCAACAATTCCGCCCACGCACTTAAACTCATTTTTTTAAATGTGAAGACTTTTTCATTTTTATTTATTTATTTATTTTAAACGCGTGTGTGTTCAGCCACTAATGGTGTTCACCGAAGCGTACCGGGACACATTTTCCACATTACAGTATTATTAGCATGAGTATGTACAGTCACATCTTATGACATCCTGTTGGGGAGAGGGGATTATTTTAGAGGGGGGATGGTGACTAAACGTAACATAATTTGGTTATTTTTTTCTTGGTGCAGGTTAATGAAATGTAAATAAAACAATAAAAACAAGATCTCCTTCTTCATAGAGTAACACGAAGGCAGAGAATAATAAACCGGAATTTTATTTAGAAACAAGGTGTGCATCCAGACACCAGTAGTGACAATATGACTACGGGCATAACCATGACAACAAAGCGTAAACATAGGACTACTGCTCCTTAAACATGTGTTTTTTTCATGTAACACGGTGCACTAAGGCATTTTGAGACTGTGGTTTTGCCAGGAGCCCCTTGATTCTGGGAGATCCGGTGTAGGGCTGTGGGGCAATAACGACAAAATCAAATGTAATCAAATAATGATCACAATACTGTTGGACGAAAACATCAATATCGATCGTTTTAACGATATTTTTGGCATGACTACTGGTGCTTCCATAAGATATTCAAACACAAGAAATATTTGGGAAACGATCAATAATAATGTGGATATTATAACCAAGCAGGTAGAGGGATGATGATAAAACGACATAACTTTACAGTAACATCACCTTAAAGACAACATCTAACTATATCGCAACATAAACATCACCATAATGCAAACCCAGACTATATTTAGTCTTATAGCATTGCTGCTGAGCACTTCCTCCTAGGCAGCAATGGCTGATCTTCAACACAGTAAAAACACCCCCAGCCCACCAACCCACGCTGGTTCCAGCAGAGCTGCTCGGACGGCACTGGGAGCAACTGGTTGCTCTGGAGTGGGAGCAGTTGTCAGTGTGTGGAACTCTGTGAATCTGAGGCCCTGCAGCACTGAGGAGCAGCAGGTGTGCTCAGGCAGCCTTCTATGGACATATCAACTTGGAGTCCTGTGTATAAATAGATGGAATTACAACGATGTGTCATTCATACTGTATATAGATATAATTTTACAACTTTGCCAGCAATGCACACACTGACACAATATAGTATTTACTGTATATATTGCATATATATTTATATACACATATACTACATATGAAGGCTGGGTGTATATCGTATAATATTGATATCATGACATGAGACCAGATATGAATTCCCACCTGGGGATTAATCAAGTGTTAGCTTATGCTATTTTCAATTCTATGCTATTTAAACTCTCTTGATTATATTTTGATGGAGCGAAATGTGTATTTTCTGAACTTCGTAGATCAACACCTCTACCTGCTTGGTTGTAATATCCAATTTAGTGATAATTCTCTTTCCAGAGAAACAAATAGTCATCCCCAAAATATCCCCAATTACATTGATCGATTGATCGATCAATCGGTAGATAGAGGTATCGACATTCTTTGTCTTTAAATATGCATATTCACTGTGTGCGTGTGTGTGTGTGTGTGTGTGTGTGTGTGTGTGTGCGTGCGTGCGTGCGTGTGTGTGTGTGTGTGCGTGTGTGTGCGTGTGTGTGTCCGTGTCTCCACATTTGAGTTGGAGCATATTTGCGTGGATCTCCGGCTTGGGCGTGGGGGAGACCGGTTTAGCTGCATCAATATTTTGACTCGATAGCTCTAAGATCCTCCGCTCCCTCATTCTTTTCGCAGCCTAGCAGGGCTCAAACAGAACCCAAGGAGGCAGCTTTTATCGGCATTTGATATTAAAATCCATAGCGTTGCCAAGAGAGAGCAAGAGAGAGCGATGCATTCGGTGTCAGCGGGTGATGAGAGACTTTGGCAACGTCGGAGGGAAAAGACCCTTCACAGAGGAAACATGCACAAAGCGGAGCCCGACTGCCGTTTAATTTCCAGCAGTTTAAATTTTTCAAATGTCAAGTCTTGTGTTTAATAACGACTTGAAAGAGTGACACGGGAGAGACGCGGCGGTTTGAAGCTTCAGAGCCTTTTCCGGACTTCACAGCCGCACATCCTCGCGCTCTCCGATCCTCCATGAATTATTCTGTTTTCCTTGAGCGGATTTGAACACAAAAGACATTAGGCGGGTCCGCTGGCGGCGCGGCAAAGAAAGGTGCCAGCGAGATACCGTCGAGATTTTTTCCAAACTCATTTTTGTGCCATTTCCGGTAATTAAAAAATATGAGATATCTATGTTTTTGCTCGACTTAAGTAATAGAGTAATATAGTAATAGAGTAGGACAAGGTACTAAAGTAAAAGGAGGAAGAAAAGAATGCTCATTAAATGACTTCAACTGGCAGGCTCTCTAATGTGAATACTGATGAAGAGGTATTGAACTGTTCATGTTGTAAGAGCTGCATCTCATTAATGCAACGTATTATTATCACTTTCCAGAACATTTTAGACCGGCACAGAGACTCTATTCCTCGTTTCAGAGCTCCAGCATTCCTCTGGGGGTGGAAATTGGAACGTCTTGACGTCAGTTTTAACTGCTTGTGGTCATCTTGGTATGAGTTAGGGCTGGACGACGTGCTGTGATGATATCCACATTGTGATATACGACTAGATATCGTCTGGGATTTTGGTTGTTGTAATATCGTAAAATAGCGCAATTTTCTGAACTGAGTAGAACATTCAAGGCCTCAATACCTGCTTGGTCGTAATATCCACAGTACTAACGATTGTTCCTCAAAATAATCCTTGTGTATTAATATCTTATATATCTATATATATCTATATATCTAATATTTGTCAATTTCGCCCTCGTTAATCTCGTAAAAAGTCTTCAATTAAGATTCAAAATGGCTATAACGAGAAGCTCAACGGACGGCCTGGATCGAAATGACTTCAAAATACCGTCGTATCCAGTGGCACGTTCGTCAAGCCTGAAACTGGGGCTCGAAAACCATCAGTGTCACGAATTAAAAGAAAAAAAGAAAAAAAAAAAAAAAAAACAGATCTCTGATGACATATTGAACGGCTTCCAAACAAACCCGCGTTCCTCTGACAGAGGCTTCGACACGTGCACACACACACACACACACACACACACACGCGCACGCATGCAAATGACCAAATCAATCAATAGCATCATCACAGCGCAATCACCCGGGGAGGTTTCTATCTGTGCCAGCACGCCGTGCAACCCCAATATAATCTGCGCCGACAGCCGCCGAAATTGATGCCACTACAAGAGATCTCCGGCTCTGAAGGAGATTTAACTTTGTGTAAAAGCCTCGGCGAGGTGCGGGTAATCTGGCAGGCGGAGGATCAACGCACCGCCCTGTCAACATCCCCTTTCAAGGGAAGCGGGGCTCCTTCCCCTCAAAGCTAAAAAGGTGCTCCCTCCCCACCCCCTCCCCCCGAATATGTCATTAAACAATTTATTTCTGAGCGCGGACACCACAACCGACTTTATGTTCTCACGCAGAAACCATTTCAAAGAAATCTATCCATCTTTTTACTGGACGCAGCCCCCGGGGGCCCGGAGCCAATATTTCTCCGAAAGATTTTCGAAGTCTTCGAGACTTAAAAGGCCTTTTGTTATTGCGCCTTTAACAAAAGTAAACTTTTGATACTAAAGGCCGTTTGCGCGCGAGAAAAAAATAATACATAAAAGTTTGCCGCCGGTACGCCCGGAACGGGCCGCCGCGGAATTGTGGAGAAAATAAAAGACGAAAGATATTGAAAGTGTAAATCTCTGAATGGTGAAGGTTTGCCACGGAGACAAAAAAATAAATAAAAAATGAAATAAAGGAGGTTTTTGAAACGAGGTGACCCCGCCGCCGTGCCTGTGATTGTAAATATAACGGCGGAAGGAGGCCGCGCAAATAAACGCTCTCTTCCGACCTTGTTTATAGCCCTGGTTCCTATTTTCATATTCCGGTTGGGGATGAATCTCAGGCGGAGGAGACCAAACACATTTATAAGAGCGACCAGCCACACGGACCATAAACCTGCAAAACGTTATCCTCTTTACTTTTTATCGTCTTAATTCCCCCCCGGCACGTGGAAAAACCAGAGAAAAAGGGGGAAATATTGTCGAGGATGACACGTTGCGTAACACGGCGGATCGCATACGATAATAACTCCGTAATTATGACATATGACGGCAATTATTGCACGATTATCCAAGGGTTAAGGCCGCGCCACGGAGGCTTATTCTGAGAAGGGCAACGAGGGCCAAGCGGCGACGGGAAGGGGGAGGGATCGCATGACGCCCTGCGCCGCTAGCGAGGTGCGCCGCCGAGTTAGAAATGCGCCGTCGCGCGGGGACTACGGGGGGGGGGGGGGGGGTTTCAGCCGCAATCCACTCCCTTCCTCCCGTCCCCGGGGCGAATATTATCACCGGAGACCGGCACCCGTTGCCGATTCGGCAATTACCGGCCTTCAAGCCTGATCTCCCTCCCCCGTCCAGGAAATGGCAGGTCTGCTCTTCACCCCGATCAGCCTCAATGGCCGCACTTGTTTTAACAAACATCTTGTCCGCCCCCCGCCCAGACAATCTCGGGCAATTTAAAAACAATGTTGACTATCTCATCCCAGCACGGCTAGTTTGGAGCTTAGAATCCTGCGGCTAAGCCCCTTAGGGACCGAGAGGCCTTTTCGCTTCGGCCCTATTTCACTTATCTATCGGAGGCTCCTGCCAGGTCCTATCTCGGCGCCGAATTGCGTGCGTATATACTGTCTGTTCGGGGACTTTCAACCCTGGGAAGGGATTTAGACAATCAATCTCAATATCATGATCAATCACGTCTTGCTGTTCCCCCGCATTGATTCCCCGCGAAATAAAGAAGCCGGGAGTGGAGATCTCCGCCGATAATCCGCCCCGGCTGAGCCGCGCACTTGTCAGCGGCGTTTTGCAAAAGCAGAGCTGACTTAAGAGCCTCGCATGTGACGGCGGAATATTGTGATTTTTAAATAACGCCGGCAGCTGACAGTGCAGAATGCGCAAGCCCGTGATTGTTTTTGCTTTGAAAATATAGCACTTAGGCGTGGTGTCAAATAATCGGCTCAGAACGCTACGGAGGACCGTCGCGGCGACGGGAGGGCTTCGCGGCGAGAGGACGCAGATCGTCCCCGACCGAAATGGCCGTACGCCCGACGCTCCGTGCGCATCAGAGACGGCAGCCAGCCTCCTGCTTAGAAATGCTAAAACCATGACGGATGATTTTCGAGCCGCGCGTCGGAGGAACGAGCCTCCCGACGGTTTTTTTTCCTTCCACCGAGCCCCGACAGGAATATCTGCTAAATGACTTCAAATCCATCTCCATTTCGCATAATGTGCCAGGCAGCGAGTGAGATGAATGTCGAATCAAACCGGGGAGACGGCAATGATCCTCTAACGTCATTATTCCAAAAGTAGCGGGGGAATACGCACTTCTTTTAGTTAGGCTCGGTAGAACTGAGCCCGCGGCGGGAAAAAAAACAAAACAAAAGACGACGAAAAACACAGGGGTCGACTCGTCGCGTCGGGGAGGTCCGTTTTAGCGTCGGCGCTTGACAAAAAAAAACGCTCGGGCAGATTAGGGCGCGACTCAAATCACGGTTTTGATTTTCGACAGGATGAGCAATTGCTCCGGCGGCGGCGACAGCGGCGTGCCGGGGATCAGATTTAATCTCATTGGAAGACTGAGGACAACCACCTGCTGTGCTCATGTAAATGCATGAGGGAGGCGGAGCGCGGCGCGTCGGAGGTGTACTCCGGCTCCGGCTCGACAGAGACAACGCCGGCCTGACAATGGCTCTCCTCCCCATTGTTCGGGGGCGTCATCGTTCCCCCCCCTCTTTATCGGCGGAGAGAGGTGCTGTCTGTCTCGCTGCCGCCGGCCTCCGGAGAGAGGGAAACGAATTAGGCTGTGTTCTATTCAGCCTAATGTCTGTCGATGCACTGAATGGCAAAGCAAGACGGTCGGCTCTGCTCTGCCCGGCGTTCCACACGCCCTGGAAATCATACGGTGGCTGGGTACAAAAAGCGGCATTCCCGACATTAAAATCTCCGCTTATTTGATATAATGTTAAAAATAAATAATAATAAAAAAAGGGGGGGGGTGGGGGGGGTGCCACGGGGGCTTCCGACATTCAGTCATTTAATTGGGGGAGGAGACCGTGTTTATGGAACTCCAGTCCAATGCCCCGCCCTGTTCCTTGCTCTTCCGACCGCTGTTCCCCATCCTGGGGTGTATTCTACGAGGGCGGGGCCATCACGACGAAACCAAATATCACGATATTTTTGATGATTGCCTTGACATTCACAATTTTATCGATTTTTTTTTTTTTTTTGGTGCTTTTATTTTGGTGCTTATATTTTCACGATGACCAAAATCCAAGATGATCTTGTCTCGTATCTTAGCGAAGATATTATGTTGGTAGATCAGGTGAGTGGCACATGCGTATGACGAGACGCAGATCGAACAACTCACTGCAGGTGAGATGCAAAAAGAGCCACATGCAAGACATGGAACGAGCAATTCTACAATTCTTAATTGCATGCCTTCTTATTCACATTTAGAACATTTCACAAAATGCATGGGTGAAATCTAAAAAAAAAAAACAAGCAAACAGGATTTTGAAATTAAACAATAGATCTTAATTATCTTCCCCCTTGAGATAAACCGATTGTTTTTGAATCCACCACTTGCAAAAGAATAATTGACAGAGCCATCCACTAATCCGTGTTTAACTGTCACTGTGTCGCTATTTATTCTGACAAAGTGGCTGAAAAGAACAGCGCTTCATAACTCACGACACCAGGAAAAAGAGGACGTTGGGGGACTTGTGATGCCAACACACGCTCTCCTTAACCCCTGGAAAGTGGTGTTATACGGGAGGACTCTACAGAAAGTAAGGGAGGCGGGACTTGGCATAATTTCGGTCAAACGGTCAATCCCTCCACAGCTGGATATCATTCCTTAAAAACAGATATTTCCAGCGATTTCTGCCGAGCGAAATGGTAAAACCATTTTCCCACGTATCATGATTTCCGCCCGCGGTGAAGTCCACGCTCGTTCGTTTTTATTTTCGGTTTGTTTTTTTTCCCATCCTACTGCCACGCCCATCTGAATGGGTTTTCCCCAACGAGGTTCCCAGCTCGACAGCACGCATCTGGAAAACAAAGCCTCCTCCCCGCGGCACGGCGTAACGTTCGATCACGTGTGATGGGCCACCTGGCTGGAGCCGCAGATGAAAAGGGGCTCAATGGAAGTCGGGGAAGGGGAGAAGACTCCCAGGCCTCCCTCGGAAAAAAAATGGATCCGCACCTGGCCAGAGAGTCTGCCGGAAAAAAGACAGAGGGAAAACAGACTGCGCGCAATGATGAAAGCTCCCCCGGCACCCCCCCTCCGCCCCCCGATAGAAAACAGCAATCTCTTCCAACGGGGGGGGGGGGAGAGACCTCTTTAGATTGAAGCCGTTCAATTCTCCCCAAAATCTGATAAATCAACACGCCTTTGAATTCCGCCCGAAACCCACCTAAACGCGCAGCAGAGATTAAATCGCCGGCGGTTTTTCTCCCCCATTTCTCCCTCCGAGTTTCCCGGGCTCCAATTTGTGAAATGTGCAAGTAACAATGCCAGAAATTAAGCTAGATTGAGTTTTCTTTTTTTCTCCCTAGAGGAGGAGGAACAAACAAGAACATTAACATGTGTTGTTGGTTTTGCCTGGAACAAATGTTTTTTTCATAGCGCGGAAATAATTCAAGGTCGCATGCAAAAGCACCGGGAAAACCATTGTAGGACGCGAAGAACGGATCCACGTGGGGAAACGTTCTTTTTTTCACAAGGCTGGAAATAAAATAGGGGGGAAAAAAAACATCAACACTCCAGCGATGCAATTCAATTCAATTTTTTCTGTTTCTGTTTCAATTCTATTGTTTCCGATATGAAAATTATAATATTGACACTTTGTTTGGAAGATATGCAACCACTTTTCCACTTAAAATAAATACCACTATAGTAACAAATATTTTTGCAATCCATTTTATACACACACTTTGTATATTCCGTATATTTTTTATGTTCATTTGGCTGTTTCTGTTCAGTATTTAGGCTGTTAATATATGTTTGACATTTATTTTTTATACTTTTCAAAAAAAATTTTTTATGCTAATTGTCTGTAGAGAAATGCAATCATCAGCCAACCGACCACAACCACCATGACATACTGTATGACAAATTCCTCGTATATGAAAATGTACTTGGCAGAATAAACTCATTCTGATGCGGATTCAATATGTATAACATGTCAATATATTACTATAAATTTGTGTCGTGAGCCATCGCACTAATATAGGATTAAATTGAATTGAATCGTGACACTTTATATTGAAATCTAATCGAATCGTGAGCTCCTGTCCAACAACCCAGGCCCTAATTAGTTAAAAAATAAATAAAAAAATGTCTTAATCTGTCACTCATACACACAGGGAGGGAGGAGAGCCGTGTCCGTCCGCGGGGGGTGAGGGGTCGGGGGCGTGGATACGAGCGCCGGCCGTGGCAGGTGTGGGCCGGAGAGAGATTTCTATTCCGCCGAGTGCTCGTTCAAAGAGCCGTCTTAGGGTCTTCCCCTCCACACTTCAAACAGCGCCCGGGTCCTTTGTTTCTCTCTGCCCAAGCCCCATAAATCTGCTACCTGAAAGAAACGAAAAACCCTGTGGCCAGGCTTAATCCTCCTGGGTCAGGAGGGCGCGGGTGTGGAAGACAGCGGCACATAAGCCCACTTTAAAAATCAGTGTGTGTGCCGGCGTCTAGGCGCTCGCCAACAGGGAAATCTGCTCGGCTTCAGGTCGCCGGAAAGCCCACAAAGGTGCTGGACGACGGATGGTCCTTGCATTCATATAAGCCCAAAAAAACCCCCAAAAAAACCCCACTTATGCAAGGATACTTTCATCTCGCATGGCTCCCGATATTATCCACATTAATATTGTATTGCAGGAAAAATAATGCTGTATATTGGACACGCCTGCTGTCGCTCTCTGTCCTGTGGAGTTGGAATATAAAGTGTCATAGAGAATATAGAGTGTTTCAGACCCGGCGTGTGTCTTCTGAGGTCAGTCTGCGGCTCGGAATAATCCGGACCGGACACTTTTCTTTTTCTTTTTTTTTTGGGTTCTCTGGGCAGTGGAGAACGCATTATTTTGATTTTGAAAGGCGGCCAACAGCAATATCTTGACTTGACCGTTTCATATCTTATATCAAAAATGCTGAGTTAAAAGGTCGCCCACCGCTCTCAAACAAACGCCTCTGCCAAGCTTTAGTATTATTGCACATTAAGTCCTACCTGTAATACTTCCCAGATGTCAAACCTTGGTCTTGAATCACAAGACAGGTTTCAATAATCAATATAATTCCTAGAAAAGTTTTAAATTTTAATGCCTGCTCCTACTGTGGTGTGTATGTATTTGTGTGTGTGTGTGTGTGTGTGTGTGTGTGTGTGTGTGTGTGTGTGTGTGTGTGTGTGTGTTAATAAGCCTCTGTCCTACACACTAGCTAGAATACAAACATACACAGGCCTGGTTCTACAATGCCTTGATTGGTGGGGCAGTAAGAAATATCGATTGGATTATTCACATGTTGGCGGGTGGGGGGAGGTGAGAGAGTGACTGAGAAAGTGTCCCCGTTACGCAGTTAGGAAACGGAGAAATCAAATCAGAAATCAGAAAGAAAACAAAGTCTGTTTGCTCATTCAATGAGGAAACGGAGAAAAATAATAGACCCTTAGATCCTGCCCACCGCCCATTATTAATATTCCCGCTGAGAGTCACGATCAAATTATTCACGAGAGCGGCACATTGTGAATGCCACATCATATCCTTCAGATCGATTCATTTTAATAAAACATGGGGAAGTGAGACACAATGCAGCCACACAAATGACACCATTCACCTGATTTGTTCTTTATTCAAACAGTCAGATGACATGAATAAGTCTTCAACGGAGAAAGAGGAATTCACCTGGGATGCTTAATGCCTCATTAATATTTTTAATTATTAAAGCCAATTATTGCATGAAGGCTCCTGACCTATTTTATTTCGCCACCGACTGTCCCGCCGTAACCTCCAGCGCTGAACCTCCATTTCATTTGTGCTGAAAAGCTGTCGAGCTCCGGCAGGTTGTTGCCTTGGGAGATTTGGCTTTTTCCTAACCTTGGCAGCGTTCTATTGTGTCCCTTGCAGGATAAATTTATGGTCGAGCTGCGGCACCCGGCTGAATGGTCACCGGGATTAGGGAGGAAGCACAGAAACCCTCTGGAGCAGAGCGACGCCGTGATCTCTCGTTACACTTTAGGATTTTCCATTATTACTGTGACAACAGCCACGAACAGTGAGACGGACACGCCCTTCCAGTGGTCGAAGCCGGACAGAATACTGACTTGAGCTTAGGGCCTTTCCAGGAGGCTACCTGCACTAAATAACACTGTCGTAATGAAAAACTTAATCAGAAAGTACATTGGCCTATTTCTCATATACATTATATTCCAAAGTACTGTGGAATAGAACCACTAGACTAGTGGGCCACTCGACGATATGAACCAATAGAGAAGTAAAAACAACTTCATAATATTATAATCTTTACTTGTTGTGAGGCACATTGGTTCAATCCTGCACTGCCACTGCCTACGTGTATGTTATGTTTTCTTATTTTAAGCACATTTCTGTACATAAATATAAATATAATATAATAAATATTATTTTTTTATATTTATTATACACTTTATTATATTTCTATTGTTTTCACATTAAAATGATGAACACTAGGCATCACGCCACATCATCATATTCATATAGCTTCAGTTACCCACCAGTACCACATTTTCTACATGTAAGTAGGGCTAAAATGACATACACTGTCTGCAAAATAAGAGCATAAAAACAAATTGCACCTTTAAACTGATACTAGACAGACAGACAGACAGACAGACGGACAGACAGATAGACAGATAGACAGATAGATAGATAGATAGATAGATAGATAGATAGATAGACAGACAGACAGACAGACAGAGGGGGAGGGGTCCATTTTCGGGGTACATTTTGCACACCTGTCTCACTCTCCCGATGGCACCGACGATGCGCACACCGTGCCACAACATTGTGTTCTTACTTTATTTCCCGTCTCCCCCTGGAATGAAACAAGTGCGTGTGGAGCTGAAATGGAAGGAAACGGTGCCTCGTGGGGGAAACTTTCTCCCGGTTGAAATAGAAATGTAATAGATCATCAGAAATTATCGCATATCCAGTTTGATTTGGGTTAAACCTTGATGACCTTGTATTATAATAAAAATATTGAGAATCTTTTCACGTCCAAGGCCAAACAGCTAAAGTGAAAACACTTTTTTGTACCAATCCTGGCTGAATGGAGGTCTGGGGGGTCTTACATAGGCAAAACATGAGTACATTTTTACCCCAAACTTTTTTTTTTTTTTTTTTTTTTTTTTTTTTATCGCAGTCTTAAAAGGAAAAATGTGTCTGTCTGAACTCGGGGGCCTTTTCAAAAAGTTTGTATCAATCAAAGGACCGGGAAGGTCACGATTCTTGTAGAACTTCAACATTTCAGCAAAAGTGTCTCATCCAGTCAAACATCACTTTGAGCGGCGTGGTCGGCTTGACCATCTCCGGGGCCCAACGGGGCCGCGTTGGCCGCGCCGGAAGAGATAAATCAATCATGAGACAAGGAAAGCTCCTAAAAACAGCTTTCACACCCCGACACTAACGCAGCTCACAGCTACATACAGCACTGTTTTGACACAACGGACCAAGATGTCACTGGCACGCTGTAGGCCTGGTGTGAATTATGGACCAAATAACAACTACATCTGTAATCAACTGCCGTATTATTGCATATACTGTATATCTGTTATTGATCCAGTACAGTAAATGCATCTATAGCATATTTATGTTTAGATTTTATACCCACAGCCATACTAGCAACCTGTGAATAGAATCACATTTAGTATATTCTGTATATTTTTGTCAATTAGGCAATTTTTTTGCTTTATTCAAGCTATATTTTGTATGTTTGGCTATTTTTCTTTTTTTTTTGTATACTTATCTATTTTTCTTTTTATTTTGTTATTTGTTATATATTTGGCTATTTATATATATATATATATATATATATATATATATATATATATATATATATATCTGGCTATTTCTTGTGTATCTGGATATTTTTTTGTCTTGCTCCAAACTGGTTATGATAATTATCTGTTCAGAAACGCACCGATCCTCACCACAACAAATCCTTGTGATGTATGGAAATGAATGTGAATGTACACGGCTGAATGAAAAGATTCTGATTCTGATTCTGATTAACAGGCAGCGTGTGATAAATTCAGTTCTATGGGCGTTGTATCCACGAAAAATAAAGCTGCTCAACATAGAAGCCATTTTTGAATATTCTGATTATAAATCCTGTGGTAACAAGCTCGGTTTGTGTCTCCCAGAGAACCAGGCGAACTGATAACCTTTTTGACGCCACTTTAATTCCCGCACAGTTTACACACAGCTGCAAAAGACACTGTAGCACCTCCGGGCATTTCCACGACGGAGAGGAGAAAGAGAACGACAGCAAGGATAAAGATAAAGTAAGGAGGAGTGACTGCAGTGGGGATATTGTCCTCAAACGAAAAGTGATCGCTGCCAGCTCTGGGGACGGCCGAGACGCTCACGTGTCGAAGGAAAATACAATACCGCAAGGGCACGGTTTCAAAAACGCTCCCCTCATTTAGGGACCGCGGTGAAATTAACTGCGATGGTGGACACCCAAGGCTTTTCTAAAAAAGGTCTAGAAAATAGTGTATTGTTAAAAAAATAATAATAAAAAAGCATATGCAGGAAAAAAAAAAATTTAATTGCATTATATAATTGGTGGAGGTATATATTCAATCAAAAATATTGAGATATAATAAATAATATTATTATTAATATAAACAAAAAGGTGCATTTTAGAAATATTGAATCATTTCAAATGTCTGTTTGGGTTCAGATGGTTTTTGATAAGCATACCCCTTGATTTTGTGGTTCAAATCATAAAATAGCATGGATGAATTGAATGATAAAAAAATATTAAAAAAACATCAACAAATCAACAGATGAATCGATTCGCAAATAATTGTCCACTGCAGCCCCGAATTCAGAGCGGATTCAAATTACGTGTTTCCCATTAGAGGTAATACCGCGGTGATGCACGGCCTTGTTTGAGCGATGGGAGGAAACGGCCATCCAAAAAAACTGTTTCACAATTTCGACAAGTACGATTCTAGATAATTAGTCGACGAGCAAAGAAATAGGAAACACTGACTCTTGACTCATGAGATGGAGGCTGGAGGAAAAAAGCTGTTTGCAGGCAGAGTAATGAGGTAGAGTGGAGTAAAAAGGATGTTTTATGCAGGCATTAGGCCCCATGTTGTCTCCTGCCATATGCTGAGACAATTTGGGAAAAGTACAGGGCATCGGCTCCACGCACACAAATATGTCCGGCTCAACGTGGATTCGACGGGAAAGTTCCGGATAAGCGAGGGCCAGCCACCAAACTCACCACTAGGCTACAACCATCTGCTGGGCTGACCTGTCATTAGACAGGAGACGCCGCAGCAACAGCACAACCTCAGCATTTGCATGTTCAGCAATTACATTTTTTTTTTTTTTCAATGCTCTTCCCGAACCAACTCCTCACAAACACACTGGTATTTTGGAAAGAAATCTCATGCATACACAAACAAACGCAGCAGAAAGTCCCACAAGCTGAGAAAGTTGGCAGACTTCCCATGCATCTACAAGACAAATCAGAATGTGATGAGAACAAGAGGCGCTGAAGCAATTTCTTCCCCCGGAAAGAAATACAAATTAGGCAACCCTGCTATGGCTTTATTTTTCCAGTGTGCATACAATTTTCGACTGCTGTGTCACTATGACACCATTGATGAGCTTTGGTTTTACAATTTTTATGCTGAGAAATCGCTAGATCCCAGGGCCTCGACTCCTCATGAATTAGGCGTCTGAAACTTTTTTCAAGAGGCATCTACGGGGGTGTAAAACACAACGGCAAATAACAAAAAAACGCAACAATTCAACGACATTAACTCTAGGTGCCTATCAACAAGGAGGATCGTTGCTGATTGGATGATTTAGGGGATATGGTCACGTCTGGTCACCCCCAAACCTCTCATAAATACTGGCCACTGCGCATGTTACTCAAGGCATTCCCACATATACCGTGTTGGTGATCAGACATGCATCTGCATGGTTGTTATGTTGGGCCGTCGAGATCTGCGAGTAAACAATATGGTTGCCACGGTTACCCGTGTTAACGGTGTTACACGATGTTCGGACAAAAACCGATTACATTACTCGAGCTTGCCTTCACACACGCAATCCCGACAATGCCCGGACCTGATTGTCTGGACATTGTCCGGATTTACCCTTTCACACATGTGGCAAAAAAATGGAGATTTTCCATGTCAGATGGGTTAACACTACCTGAGAATAATCTGTTTGGTTTCGTCGAGGGGCTCAGCCTGGGTAGAGCGCACAGGAGGCAGGACGTGACGCAAGGAAGCTGCAGAGTTTTACAGTACACCCAAATTGGCTAAAAAAAGGCTACAGACTCAGTAGTTGAGCTTTTTTTTGCATTGATACTCGATGTATTTGCACGTATCCGCAACAAGGGAAACAAGGGATTGGAAAGGAATAATAAAAAAAGCAGAAGCGAGTACGTAGCAGCTGCGCTCCGTGCACGAAGATCCGCACAAAGTTAAATAACTGGCGCATGATAAAGACGTCATCAACACGCAACACACCCACTCGCTTCCTGTGAATGATCCAGACAATTACCTGCTCCGTTCACACAAACCGCTCAATTTGACATTACCCAGACTTTGTACTAGGGTGCTGGCTGGGTACAGTCTGGGTAATGTCCGGGTCAAATGATTCTGAGATTTGCGTACACACATACAGCTCATCAAGGGAAAGTCCAGATAATTTCAGGGTTGCAGTGCATGTGTGAAAGCAGCTTTTGCCCCAGCCCCCACCGTGTTTTTTTTTTTTCTGTTTTTTTTATAGAAATAACACTTTTTAACACTTTACTACATTTTCGTGTATCGGTGCCAACGTTCATCAAATAAAACAACAGTCATTTGTAAAATACTAAGGGTGTTATTAATACTTCTATACTTCTATACTTCTGAACGGACGCTACAAAACTGAAAGTGAAAGTGTGGTGCGCCCAGCGGAGTCGCAGCGCAGTCTGTGGAGTCACATTTCACTTGTCACGGGAGGAGAGAAAGAAGGCCACACAATAGAAGACCTTAGATCAGGTCTAGATCTGTCTCCCTCTCCATGCGTAATTTGCGGCTGCGATCTCCGTCTGCTGCTCTCCTCCCTTTCTCTCAGATAACACATTGAGAACGTTGTGTTTTTTAGTTTAGTTGTATTTTATTTGACTACTTTTTATTTTACTTTTGATTTTGCTCGAAAACAAAAAAAGCAGC
The DNA here is from genome assembly GCF_960531495.2 of Zeus faber. Taxonomy (NCBI): domain Eukaryota; kingdom Metazoa; phylum Chordata; class Actinopteri; order Zeiformes; family Zeidae; genus Zeus; species Zeus faber. The sequence continues at coordinate 20,479,485 of NC_137196.1, read as the reverse complement.
ACCATGCATAATGGGGTCACTCCCACTCGACGAGACGTCCCTACGAAAACACCACAAACTTTCACTTATTCACTGAAACCTACTTGTCATATATATTATTCTTTTGATTTGATCTAAATTGTATTCTAGTGAAATGTTAATTAAAGCGGCTGCACTTGTTACTAATTGTTCACGAATGGAAATTATTCGAGTTCAAGTAGTAATATTCAATATATTAATTAGTTTATTTATTTTTAAAATAGCTTAACGGGACTTATTTTATATTATAATCTACATGCCTCCACGATTTAATTCCTTATATAACCTGCCTAGCAAATGTTTTTAAGCTCAATAAAAACAGATAATATTTGACCAAAATCTTCCCTATTTGTCCAGGAAATTAAAAAATCTCCCCGGACACGTGGACGGGCACCAATGTTTTCCAACGGAAACTCTGGTTAGAACAGAAAGGAGGGTCTCACAAAGCCCTGTGACAGATCCACTGTGTACTGCACTTACACGGTACACTGTTTCAATGCTCGCATTTTTCCTGGCGGATGAAAGAAATAATAAAATAATTGTCTGTCATTAATGTCAACTGCCGATCGGTGGACTCGGTTATCGATTTATGTAACTGTCATTCTGCCCAAGCCGACTGACCTAAATCATCCAATCAACAACGATCCTCCTTGACAATAGGCACCCACCTTTTCCATCAGGTAAAGGAGTTTGATGTCATTGTGTTTTGTTATTTGGCGTTGTGTTTTGCATTTCAGGGCCACCGTAGGCATCTGCCATTTGCACACACACACATTTCATTAACCCGCGGTTCATTCATTATTGCTGCGGCTATGAGGCAAGAAAGCGGCGCCCACAGATATAATTGCGTTATCCAGGTTGCCAGGGCTGAGGCTAATTACCGGCTGAGACACAACGCAGCAGCCACTTAGACATGAGACCGATGGAACAAACCAAAATGGCTTGCGACAAGTGCCGCCCTCCCTCGAGTCGTCAGCGGCACGCTGGGGACTGTCAGTTTTTACGACCGAAAGTGGACGCGCGGAGGCATTGCCTAACAATGGAACAATGGAAATTGATATCTGACAGGGTGCCTTACACACACGAGGACGACAGAACCTTGACCGAGGTTCATAGCTACACTTCAAGACGCTGGACCATAAACATCACTCAGGATACGGAACGTTTACGACAACAGCTGGGGCTGAAGGACGGCACGCAGTCCGACACAGGCCTTGGCAGGGCTACCTTGCGTGTAAATCCCGACAAACACAACTTTAACTTCCTTCCAACTAATATGGGAGGACATTTTTCCAATGGGGCATTTTGTTATATTAAGTCCATGGTAAAACAAAGGAAATGCATGAACGTTAATTAAAGGGTCACAATTGCGTCGTTGTACTACAGTACGTACTGCAGCGTGGCTAGAACTATTCTCTCCACACGCAATCAATTTAAACGAATCAATCAAATAAGGTTTAGGTTAAAATAAATAGTTTTCCTTTATTAATAATAATAATAATAATTACATTTATTTGTATAGGATCTATCAAACAGGACATGTAACAAAGTGCTTTACACTAAAAGGCCATCACATAGTAACAATAGAAGCAAAGCAAACAAAGCAAAATGTACTCACAAAGTCGAATAATTAAATTATTAAAAGAGTGAATTAAATCAAAAACGGGGTAAGAATAAGCAAATGAAAGCAGATTGCACCAAGGCGCTGCTGATCACGCGGCCTTCCTCATCTTGTCACATCGAGTCTGACTCAACGCGGCTCTGATGTTCCGCACTCTAGCGCATTTCCTCGCGATCAGAGCAAACAAACGAAAGAAAGGGAGGACGTCCACTCCGGAGAGCTATCCTCCTTTTTAAAAATATACTTTTAAATCCTCTTGACAGCTTGTCTCGATTTTTCTTTTTTAACACCGCCCTCAACTCCTGTCTGTTTGTCTTTCATTGAATCAGCTGGAGATATATGTCCTACTCATTGACCTTGAAAGTGGCGACTGAATTTTCAGAATTTCTGTGTGTGTGTGTGTGTGTGTGTGTGTGTGTGTGTGTGTCTGCTGTGTGTGTGTGTGTGTGTGTGTGTGTGTGTTGCTGTGTGTGTGTGTGTGTGTGTGTGTGTGTGTGTGTTTGTGTGCGGGCATGAGCGATTCAACTTCAGGCAAATCTTCATTTCCCCAAGGTGCGCATGAAGGGGGGAAAAAAAAAAAAAAAAATAAATGATAAAAAGGGGATTTCGGCGGTGAAAGGGAGTTCAGAAGACTCAGTTTGTGGCAACTTTTTGCAGCGGCTCCTCCTCTCCGTCCCCTCACCCCGGTTAGATCCCCGTCCACAAAGGGCTCCGCTGTTGGTCTCCCGGGCAGACTATTTTATTCCCCCCGCCACCGCCGCCGCCGCCACCATTTTCTTTTTTTAAATCTCTCTGTTCACATGCTGTTCAGTGTCCATTTATCCGTGGTGAGGGTTTTCTCCTTGGCACTCGCCGTCACTTTCAACAACGGGCCCTGCGAATCGGAGCGACGTGACGCTTCGCTCCGGTGACAACTAGCGACTACCAATGTGTGTGGGCAGGTTGCCAGTGCATTGAGGAGGGCGAGGGAGGCGGGGTGGGGTGGAGATGGCTGGAGGTGTGTGTGTGTGTGTGTGTGTGTGTGTGTGTGGGCTTTATCTTCGCGGCAGCGGCGGCGCTATCAAACCCCCCTGCATCACATCATATCACCTCCCCTCAGTTAAGAAACAAAGTGTCACTGACGTTATTTGCTGCCAGATTCGGATCAATCCGCGCTCCGACTCCGACTCCCCTACTGTACGTCCGGGAGCCCGGTGATCTCGGCGTCGCCGAGCCCGATATCCCCACTGAGGGAGGTGAGGTGAGAGAGGGGGTGGGGGGGAGGGCGGTGTACGATCCGCCCAAAGACTCAACCCCCTTCCCTTCCTTCCCCCTCCTCTCCGTCGGCTCTCCTCCCGCCGTCGGCAGCCTCCTCGAGGTCGGCGGGGGTCAGCGAAACTTTACTTGGAAACGTGTTTTTTTGGGGCGGCGAGGCTGAGGATAAAAAATGACTATGACCATAAATAAACACTAATTGGTAGCTAATTTTCTTAGTTCTTGCCTGGCTGATTTATTGCCTCGAGGGCGACTATGAATTATTCATCCAAGTAGCAAAACAGCTTTATGTAGAAACCTACAAGGCACTGCATTCATTATGCGATCATGCCAAGTAATTCCAGGCACTGACGGCTGGTATTAGAATAATATGCATATTGGGTATTCTCTTTTTTTTTTTCTTTTCCTGGGGCATTGGCAGGCAGTAATAGCACTTCCGTTGGCAGGGACTGAGAGGGATGCAACACCCTCATGGCTGACAACACCCCCTTTGACTGAGGATCCAGAGCAGACGGGGGGGGGAGCGCTTCGGCAGCTCAGCCCCCCCACACAGCCACCGCCCCCCTGGAAGTCCTGCTGCCGGGCACCGAGGGAGGCAGGGAGGGAGGCAGGGAGGGAGGCAGGGAGGGGGGGGAGGGAGGTAGGTTGTTTTATCATGTCAAACATCCCTGCCCATGGTTACCACCGATCCGCACTGCCGCGGGGAGCTCATCAGCCTCAGCGCTCTCCCTCGAGAGCGAGGCAGCTTCCCCACTTATCGCTCTATGGTTTGGCCGAGTCTGGCTGTCTGCGGCGGAAGGACGACCCGAGCGCCAGATGCACATGCGAAGGGGTTGAGTGTGTCCTTGGGAGTAAGCTCCCCAGCCCCCACCCCTGCCTCTGACATCTCTGTGCCTCTGTGTACTGTGTGTGCGGTGGTGGTGGTGTTGTTGTTGTTTTTTAGGTTTTTTTTTTTGCCCTTCCCTGACGCCATGCCACAACAGCCCCAGCAGAGCGGACGGGGACAATGAGTCAGATGAGACGAGGTAGAACGGAAATGTCAGCTTTCGCAAGGGGAAGGCTGTTAAATGGCGGCGGGCACCCGAGTGAGGCGTCGGTCCGGCCAAGTGGTTCCTGTCTCTGCAGATCTGTCTCTGCGCCGGAGACACCTTTCCTCCTTACGTGGCGCTGTCCTCGGGCAGACGCCACCATCAGTGTGAGGGGAATGCAGGGGGAGCAGGGAGTAGGGAGTAGGGAGTAGGGAGTAGGCGAGCAGGGAGTAGGGAGTAGGGAGTAGGGAGTAGGGAGCAGGGAGAAGGGAGTAGGGAGCAGGGAGCAGGGAGCAAGGAGTAGGGAGCATGGAGTAGGGAGTAGGGAGTAGGCGAGCAGGGAGTAGGGAGCAGGGAGTAGGGAGCAGGGAGCAGGGAGCAAGGAGTAGGGAGCATGGAGTAGGGAGTAGGGAGCAGGGAGCAGGGAGTAGGGTGTAGGCGAGCAGGGAGTAGGGAGTAGGGAGTAGGGAGTAGGGAGCAGGGAGCAGGAAGCAGGGAGTAGGCCAGGCCCCGCCGCGCTGTCGGCGCCAGGTCCCGGGAGCCATGATGTGGCGCCTAACGATGCGCCTTCAGCTGATCGCATTTATTTTCGCCGAATTCAGGAGGCGCTTCCGAGGCGAGGCGCCCAGATCCGGTCGGTCGTGGCAAGAGTTTGGAATTTTGTATTCTGTAAACATCGTTTTAGAGTCTTTCCCATCTTTAAACTCTCAAGTACATTTTTTTTTAACAGTTACACGCAAAAAATAAAATAAAAGCACTTCTCTCAGCAAGCGACAATAAAATGTGATTTGTCTCGTTTTGGGGGGTTTATCAAGGGTTTCTAGTGTTTTCCCTCATTATGCTGAGTATCATACACTGTGCTGTGAGATATTATGGAGCATTACCATCATGCATGCTCAGTGGCTTGGAATCTGCCGTGTCTCTGGCTTGAAGTGGGGCTAGAGGAAGGCAGCGTGGGGCCTCCTGAGTCATGCCATTTTAGGTGATTGTCATGACAGTAATTGCAATTAACAAGATAATTGTGTTTTGTTGTTTCCTTTTATGCCGCTATGATAGTGTAAGCCCACGATAAAAAAATCTGTTTGACGGTTCCTTTTCCTCAACTTAACCGATGGGAACGCATTCCCCTCAAATTTGGATGGAATCATAACTAAGTAATCCGGCTATTTTGCAAAAGGATTTCCAATAGTCCCAATTATGCAATAATTGGTACTATTGTTATCTGGTGCTAGGTAAGGCAAGTGGCTCGACAACCCAAATACTGCCTATTCAGACCCTCCTGCACAATGGTTCAATTGTATAATACAGTAATTGTAGTTTTCCTACAAGGCCCACTTTTTGCACTAAAAAATTCAAGAACCAATTTTTGGGGGGATGAACACAAATGAGAGGGAACGATGTTTCCATCAGAATTAATTTGGCTCCAGCTGTTGATTTTTCTCCTTTTTTTTTCCTCCCTGGGAGAGCAGTTGTGTCGATATATTAAACATGTTAAGCAAATCTCTACATATTCCCAAGTAAATTGAAAATATGTTTAAAAACTTATTAACGGGAAAAAGGATAATATCCCTCCTGGAATTAGGGATTGACAGAATTGGAGCAAGTCGGGCAAAACATTAATTAAGCCCGGTGTTGGAGCGTTGCAGCCAGAGGACTGCCGGGCGCTCGCCCACCCCCCACCGCACGCCACCACCGCGCAGACCTAACGCTCACATCCAAAATGTCAATGCATATCCACGCTACGATTACATATTTCTAACGTTTCAACACACATCAACCGGCGCGTGACCAAAATATTCGGACGACTCAATCTTAATTGTCTGAAGGCGAATCTTGCGGGGCGCGACAGGAGTCGTGCACAATGCGGCGGTAATGAAAAATTCCGATGGAGGGTGGAGATAAGAGAAATATCATGAATCCAGTGGCGGAAAACCAAAGGTGAATTTGCAGAGTAAATGTCAGCTCCTCCCACCAGGAGGATAAGCCTCTGGGCCGCGCTACTGTGGCTGCTCGCGACTGTGTGCGCTCGTGGATTAGGCTGAGATAAGGTGTTCACATCCCGGGGTGTTCCTCCTAATCTCCCAAAAAAAAGAGGAAGAGAAGAAACACCCCCCCTCCCCCTTTCGCGAGCATGCAAGATGAACTTCCAGCTTGCCGAGGCCACTTGCAAGGATTGGAACGCTTCTTTTTATTTTGTAAATCCTGATTTCAGATAATAGGCCGATGAGCACACAAAACAAAGTGCCCCGCCCAGTTGACCCCTTTTGGTCGCGGGGGTCTCTAACGACGCGCCGCAGCACAGACAGGCTTATTAAAAAGATTCTTCTCTCTGCCCTCGCCCACTCACGCGTCTCCCGATGCGATTCCGTCGGCGGTAAACACCGCGCCGGCCCGCCGTGCCCGGCGCTAAGATTCGCCGCAATTTCACGCGGTCTCGCGTGCCGACGTACGCGCGCCTCGCCGCGGATTCCTCCCTTCCGACAGGGCGCGACCAGCTCTCTGCGCCGAGCACCGACCGGAATAAAGGGAGCAAATTAACCTAATTTGCACAGGGTGGAATTAAAGGGGGCCGCCGTGGAAGGTGTGTGCGCTATGGGGGTATAAAGCAGGTAGACTCGGGCGTACGGAATTAGGAGGCCAGCCATCAAAGCAAACTATGTAATTATCCGGGAGAAAAACCGACGTGGAGGAATGCATTAGCAGAAATTAATAAGAGTAATCTACGATATCTGCGACGGTGCTCACGAAAATGGGATTTCTTCAATTAAAAGTGTGACAGTAAAGTTGAGACCTGGTTAGATGGAATCTAACTTGCTTTTTTGTGTATTTCATCTCTTAAGTGCTTCATGCCAAAAAATAAATAAATATATATATATTTGGGGGTAGGGGGTTGTTGTTGTCATTGCAGAGGGAGCACTAATTAAAACTCATACATAATCTCTTATGTAAATGCTTTTGCCTTCTTTGATCTCGGCAGGCAGTCGAGGACAGCCGGATCACAGGCGCGAGCTAGATCTGTCGCGGAGTCAGGAGCCGAGAAGCGAGGTGGAAGGGAACGAGATCTGTCAAGGCGTTTGATCGGGTCATCGCCCGTGGTGCTGAATGAAAACACGGCCGCCCCCCCCCCCCCCCCCCCCCCCCCGCCCGCACCCCCCCGTTCCACGTCGCTCATTCATTCCTCGCCTCCCGGGGACAAAACACGATCGGGCTCAGGTGAAAGACGGAAAGTCCTTCGGTCACCTGGGAAGCCATGGAGATGATTCCTTTTTGACCGCGCATAAAGGACTCGAATTGGGCGGATGTTCTCAAACTCGAGGTCGCGGCCCCACGTGGGGTCACTTTATATAGTATGCACACGGGGTCACAGCATATTTCTATTGATATTTTATAGATCGGGAGAGAGAGAGAGAGAGAGAGAGAGAGAGAGAGAGAGAGAGAGAGAGTTAAATCGCTTTGAAATACATAATAATTTCTCGATAATCCCTTTGGGACTGGGTTCAGGCTCGATGATGTGATAGAAGCACTCAAATTGCAATACTCAAATTCACATGAAACTGCTCCAGAATCACAGCTTCATTGGCCACGTGTGCTTACAGACACAAGGAATTTAACTCTGTTTTTTTATTGACTCTCAGAACATATAGAACTAATAAATAAAAATTTTAAAAAGTTTAAAACATATATATATATATATATAAAATTAATTTTAAAAAAGTAAAGGAAAATAAAAGATTAAAGACAACTTTTATAAGTTGTAAGTTTTCGTTTTCCTCATACGCAATGTGGAATATCTGGATTTTGACCAGTAAATGCAAGTCGTCCGTTTTTAAAGTGCAGTAAGAAAGAAATTCTTATTGATCCTCAATCTGTCACTCATTGGACAAAATGTGAATTGTATAAAATACGCATAAATCATGTGGTCCTGGCTCCAAAACAATAAATGAAGACAGTTTGTCACAGTCTCCATTTGTCTGTTTGGGGGCCGAAAAAACCGGGTCATGGGCCAAGAAAAAGAACATGAGCTGGCCAAGTCCGGGGTCTCGCTCTTTATGGGAAAGGAAACACGGATGAACAACGCTGCGCTTCAATGCCGGCGTGGGAAGGTCCCGCACGAGTCACCAAACACGACCGGAACACGGAGGTCCGAGACGGAAACGTTCCCCCTCGGAGCACCGGGGGGGAGGGCGGGTCAGCGCCGACGCCCCGGTGGGTATTCGCATCGAGAGAGAGAGAGAGAGAGAGAGAGAGAGAGATCCCTCCCAGGGCGAGACGGGGAGAGCTCCGGACGACCCTCGGACGTTTCGTTGTCGGTCCAGGGTTTTATTTCGCGGTACCTTTATCGTTAAACCCCCCTCCCTCGCCCCCGATAGGATCTGCTACTAGAGCGCGCCCCGCTGATTCTCGCCGTGGCCCCCGCCGCGCTGAATAAAACCTACAAGCCGACCGGGGGAATAAGGGAGGGAGGCAAAGGTCAGTCCAGGAGAACATGGTCCATTTAAGCTTTCAGGGGAAAGAAAAAAGAAAAAAGAAAAAAAAAGAAATGTGCTGACGGGGTAGAGCCCGACGGGGGGAAAAAAAAGAAAAATGGAGGAGATTGAAACTGGGAGACTGAGGAGTGAGGACGGAGCAGAGAAGGGGAGGCAGGGTGGTCCGGTCCGCCGGGATCTCCGAGGTCCATCAGTCGTTACCAAGAGTGCGGATGGATGCACCCACCGGCCGCGTCTCCCCCAAAATGAACGTGACAGGCTTAATTCTCGCGGCGGGAGGGCTGGACCCGCTCGTTACTGCCTCTCTCGCTCCCCATCCCCGCCCCCACGGCACCGCGGCACCTTGCAAATTAGCAAGGGCCCCGGTTTCATTAAGGTGTCCGTGCTGCTGCCCTTCGCTTTGCTGTCACATCCCTGATAATAAGTCTGAGGCCAGTTCACTTAACTTGTCGCGCGGGGAGAAGGAGAAGGCGTGTGAAGAGGAGGGGAGAGGAGGGGATGGAGGAGAGGAGGGGAGGAGGGGAGGGGAGGGGAGGGGAGGAGGGGAGAGGAGGGGATGGAGGAGAGGAGGGGAGGAGGGGATGGAGGAGAGGAGGGGAGGAGGGGAGGGGAGGGGAGAGGAGAGGCACAGAGGACACACACACACACACACGCACACACACACGCATACACACTCACGCACATACACATACTCAGGCACACACACACACACGCACACACACACACACACGCATACACACTCACGCACATACACATACTCAGGCACACACACACACACGCACACACACGCGCACACACACACACACACACACACACATGCACACACACGCACACACACGCACACACCCACACACACACACACACACACACACACACACTCCCTGTAAGTATGAGCATCGATGCAAGTGGGAGCCTGCCTATTGACACCCACACACATAGACACACACACACACACACACACACACACACATTAGAAGAAGGAGAAGCGCACATCTGTTTAAAAAAAACAATGAACGCACTCACAACTCCACTTTGAGCAGCACATGAGCCCAGACGCGCCAGCCCTCGCTCTCCAGATCCAGTCGATCCGTCACCCGCTACTTGTGCTGATGTGCATTCACCGCCGTCTTTTGTCGAGATGATAATAGAAACGCAGGCTGAATACAGTGTGGAATGATGGGGGGAGGCGGGCAAACCAGGCCGGTGATGACAGGCCCTACGGTTAATTTGTTATTGTGTCACTTTAAAACGACATACACGCAAACATGCTGTTCTGTGATCTCTGCGGACACTTTAAGTTCCACAAAGTAATGCAGTCATCGAGTTAAAAGGTGGGGAACATGTTTCATAGTAGAAATAAATGAGCTCCTAATATTAACATGATTATGATGATGACGTGTATCGTTTTTTTTTGTTATTATTTTTGTTCTTTTTTATTTAAAACGGGTCTGGATCAATAAGCCGATCGCACAGCAGCTCCAGGTCTCTGCTGCAATAGGTTCATATGAAACACTCTTGGTTCGATGGAAAAGGCATCGCGTTGAGTTGCGCCGTCGGGGTGCAAAGAACAACAACATCTGCACGCTACGGTACGGCGGGGAAGCCGGTAAGCTGGAAGCGGCGAGGCGACGGAGGGACGATGTCCACGAAATCACCGATGGATCTGGGAACAACGATTAACACACAACATTCCCACTCTGCTCCCGTCGCGGCGACGCACGGGCAGCGTCCGCGGTCGATGGGCGGCCCGACGCGTGGCTCCGAGCGCCGCTTCCCAGGGCCGTCCCCTGTGGGGTTTTCGGAGGGGGACTGCGCGCTGCGGCACACGGAGGAGCCTGGGTGTGGAGGTCAGGGTGGGGAGGAGGTTACTTCAGGCTGGGGCGCGCTGCTTGAATATCAGCCTCCCGGTAAAAGAAAAAAGGAAGGATCCTGGATCCTGCCGCCGCTGCTGCTGCTGCTGCCGGGAGTAAATTATTCATCCCCTCCTGCCTGGGCGACTCGGCCCCACCAGGCCTCTGCAATCATGATCTCTGCGTTTTTTTTGGAGGGGTGTGTGTGTGTGTGTGTGGTGGGGGGGTGGGGGTTCAGCCTACCTCGACTTCCCTGCGACTAAATAAGCAGCGCTGGAGCTGCTCGGAGACACCCATGGGACATTCTGGATGACTTCTAGGGCACACCTCGCTCGCTCGCTCGCTCGCCACCGGTCTACGTGCAGTATACAGGCCTCCTGGCAGCTCCGGAGTTAATTCATTCTTGACAGGTTTTTTATTTTTTATTTATTTATTTTTTCACGGCGATACGGACGGGCGAGAGAGCCTGGTGGTTTGCCAATCAACATGTACCGCGCCGCAAGTGATTTCCTCATCTGCTACGTACAGTATTGCTATTTTCACACAGAAAGCGAGAAAAAAATACTAATAATAAAAAATTAAAAAAAAGGAGAAAATAAATAAAACAGCATAATAGATGGTATATCTGTCGGCGGAACAGCAAAACAGACTGTACAGCAGCAAGGCATCACCTGCTACCAGTGTGACCTCCTTTTAAAAGGGGATTTATTTTCTTCACTAAAATGACAGAATATCTTGGTTTTAATTCCGTATTTGTCACAGACATTTTTCCATTCTTCACCTCATTCATTTTTCATAACTCGCAAGTAAGATAAAATAATTGAAGGACCTTCGTCAGGCAAATGAAGGTCGGCGTCATGAAGGTCCTTGGAGCAAACAACCTCCTCTTTGTTTGATTGTTTTCAGGACTTCTGCTTCTCCTTCGCAGCTTCCCTCTGCATTAATCTGCAAATAATCTTGTTTTTTTTCCCCAAAAGTTCAAATTTGGAACTTTTGAACTAATTCAAAATTCTGTTGCAGTAGTAAGTAGGCGTTTGTTTTTCTGACAAAAAAAAACCAAAAAAAACAACACAAACCCCACTTTCACAAGAAAGTATAAAACCTGCCTGAAAGAAGTGGGGGGCGTCTGTGGGCCGGGCCGGGCCGGGCCAGCTCGGCCCTTCCTGCAGGCAAGACAGGCGTCCGCCCATCCCGAGGCGGGGCGCGGAGAGGGAGCGATTGTGGCGCATTTTCCACACCTGTCTCCCTCTCCGACGGTACCGGCGGTGAGCGTGCCAGCGATGGGGTAACCACAACCGGCGTGCCAGAAACAGAGTGTTATCATTTTATTTAACGTCTCCTTATGGAATGAAACAAGGGCGTTTGGTACGAAGCCGTGCGTAATGGGGACACAGTCACTCCCTGACTCTCTTCCCGATCAACCCCCCTCCATGCGATAAGCGCAGAATAACGATCTTAAGGGGTATACGAGTCGTGCCCCGTTCCTCCGAGCCCCCGCCCCCGCACTGAACAGGACTCGGCGATCCGTGGTGCTCTGGTTCTGCGGCAGCGTTCCTTTGGTCGCACACGCCGGAAGCGATCGTGTCGCGCGAAGAAAACACCCATCTGGCGATCTCTGTAATTTGCTCACGACGTGCCGTACGGACGTACTCCATCTCTCTTCCACGCGATCCGTGACGTGATGATTTTGCTACCGAGTCGAATGGCGAAATACGTGGCGGAAAACACGTACGGGGCCCAAAGCAAGCGGGGCCAATCACAGAGCTCGGGGTGCTGCAATGCCCTTCGCGTGGTTAGATTTTTGCAAAAGGTCCCTCTGCGGCTTAGGCAAGGACCGGAAATACCTCCGGCGTAGCTCGGGCGGTGTTCTGACGTGCGACCATAAATCTGCCTTTCGGCTTGTGATATTGATGCCACGTAAAGAAAAAAGAAAAAGAAAAAAGAGAGAAAAATTCACATATCCGCTTTGTTATTCTGGATGCTGTCGGTACTTTTTTAGGTTACTGCTCACCGGCGGCGTCATGCTGAGAGACATAATGTGACTAGGAAGGAAGACACGGTGCACTAATCTGCCCCAATACAAACAGTCCTGAAGTCCTTTTGAGGAAACTACAAACTCAAAAGGATTCCACCTGAATCCAGGCACTTGTTCTGCACAGCGCGTCTATTTGCATGTTGCTCTAACCCCTTTGCTCGGAGGCTGTTATGTGTGATTTATATTCATGCTACTGGAGCGCGAAAGCTAAGCGTATTATTGTCGGAAAAAATCTTGGGGACAGTGAAAGGCTTTCCATATTAATTATACCTCCCGTTTGCCCCAACAGCAATAACTCTCCAGGACCCCCACCACCCCCGCCGCCCAGGCTGCCAGGGCGCTACCATTGTAATCAACGTGTCAGATTTGCAGCGTATTGTTTATTCAGATGTGCGTGTTATTCCTAAAAACATGTGTTTTCAACCTTGTTTCCGCTCGCTGCGCTGAGCCATTCCTGCAGTTTCTAATGACTCCCGTGCCCTGTAATTTATTTAAGCACGTGGCGAACTCTGATTACAGGGTGGTAGTCGAACTCCGAGCCAAGCCGTCATCTTTTTTCCAGTTATCGTTTTGTGTTTGCTCCGTCTCCAAACGCCGGGGCCTCGCAGCTGCACGTCTCCGCGGCCCTCGGCGGCGGACCAAGCGCTGGTTAAGGGCTGATTTAACCCGACACGGCTGCATTGTTTGCAGTCGCACGGTGACACGTTAAACAGAGGCCCGCGTTAGGGGCTGATGGAGTTGACATAAGAGGCTTTTAGCTGGCGGTCAAGCAAGGGTGCGGTGTTTATCCAAGATGTCGCCGCGCGGCCCGACCGACGGGGCTCGGCTCAGGTCACGTCTCGGCGAGGCAGCGCGTTGTGCCGCGGGGGCAAACACTGGTGAGAGTATGAGTCACAAAACAAAGGGTCTGCTGGGAGGGTGAGGAGGTAAGAGGTGATCATTTTCAAGTGAAAACACCACTATTTCATCCGGTGCTCAGTTATCTACCCACCTACCCTAGGGCCGCTTTGGTTCCGCTGCATAAAGGAGCCATTCGCATTATCATCCGGATATTTCAGTGCGCGGGCAACAACAGCACATCCGTTCTCAGACTCCGTACACTATCACCCTCCACCCAGCCCCACCCCCACCAGCGTGCCTTCTTCTTTCTCCCCGTCTAGCCCCAATGTGGCCACCCTGCATGCCGCGGCGCATATACAGTAATGCTATTAAACTACCTTCCCCGGAGTATTTAGTCACGCAGGGGTTTGGGCTTCAGGGGCTGTTCGAAAAGCCGAGCCCCCGTTTGAAAGGGATCCAAGCCCAGCCTGCGGAGGGTCAGAGGGGGGCTGTTTACAGAACAACAGCCTCTTATCGGCCGCTCGCCTCCCCGAGGAGCCTCCGCCGCCAGCAGATAACAGCCTCCAAATAGGCAGAGCCGTGTGACCAATAAGAGCATAATCAGGTACATTCTGCTTGGAGCGGGAGAGGGATCATGTTTTAGAGAGAGGTCTCCGGAGAAAGGGATCATTATGATTAGGGGTCCTATTGCCCCACTTTTTTTGTTGATGAAAAAAACTGACGTCAGTGGTGTATGGATGTCGTGGATCTGACGCACTCACAGACGAGGGGAATAAACTGTGTATTCGGGTCAGTTCCAACTTGCTGCCGTCCAAGTTTGACCCAGATCGGTCCATTTTTGTGGAATAACTTTGTAAAAAACTGTATTTCTTATCATCGCCGCAACGTGCGCGCATGCGCAAATGACGGAGTACACAGGTCACGTGATAGCACTGCAGTCTAGTGATTAGTTAACAAAACCTCACCATGTACATTTATAGTCGCAAACAGACTTTAACTGAGATGAATAAAAGATATAAACACTTAACCATACAAAGTTACAAGGTGACTGGTATTAGTTTGCCAGAAGACAACAAAGCGCAGCACGTTAAATATCATAAATATATATGTTAAATATATATTCTGAGGACAACTGACACGCACCAGAGAAAGTTCTACAAAATAAAAGCCCAATAGAATCACTCATCAGAAGTTATAGACATTCCAGAGATATCAATGTATACAATCTTCCTTTATTAAAATTATTGGTCACAATAACCTTGTTTGGATGTCATTTATATAGGTTAATAAATTACATTATTATTGTGAAGGCAGTTTTCTGTTGATTTACAAAGTGCCATAAAATAATTCTGCTCCCCACAATGGATGAATAATCCAGATAAATAATCCTGATCACAATATTGACTAAAATAAGCGTGATTGTCATTTCAGCCAAAATCGTGCAACCCTACTTTAGATCGATAACCGCCGTTAGTTGCAGTGTAGGAAACCCACCCAAAGCCGTAAACACTGTCCGATCACAGAATTTCACTGTAACCAGGCCGGAATGAATGAATCTCTGCAGTCACAAAACACACCTGAACAGAGAGCCAAAGCACACCCATCCATTGAACTTGAACGAAGGGCTGACCACCCTGTACCCCGGGTATTGCTGCCTGCAGCTACATTTGTTATTATTATTGCGTATACATAAGGCTTTATATGAAGAACAGCTGTGGACGCTATGAAATATAGTTAGCCCTTTTTTTTACCATTTAACAGCCCCATTGTGGCCTAATTTATCCTCAGGGATTGCTTTGTTATTGAATGGCTAAATGGTCAATATAGGTTCATCCCAGACGGCTTTTAGCACAAGGGCAAACAGGCAGTGTAAAAGCCAATGCAAATAAAACGGGCTCTCAAACGGGGGCCTAATGCATTAATGAGCACATGACGTGCGCTAATGTGACGGCGACAGATTCAGCCTGACAGTAATGGAGAGTTTCGCCCCCGGTTATACTGGTAAGGCCTGGCTGCAAGGGAGGGCGACGGTGGGGAGGGAGGGGGGAGGGATGGTAGAACACACACACACACACACACACACACACACACACACACACACACACACACACACACACACACACACACACACACACACACACACACACACACACACACACCTGCTTGCTGGCTGAGCCTTGACAGGAGACTAATAAATAACAAGAGACAAGGTGAAACGGCGGCGTGGCAAACACCATCACCCTTACCCACCCCACCCAACCTCCCCAACACACACACACCCACACACTCCCATCGCCACCAGTTGTTCAAGAGCTCATTGGCAGCGCCAAAACATTCTCCTCAGTTAGCGAGTGCATTTGTCAAAGTTCTTCATAGAGTTAAAGAAGTGACACAGAGTCCCAGAATGACCACCTGACCGTATTGGGGGGGGTTACTTGAACCGCGATCAAAGTGGGGGCAAACACAATCAGTCCACGCGGCGACCTCTGGGCCGAAAACTGAGAGAGGCGTTAGAACAGCTGAGTTATCTAGCTGATCGCCTGGTGGGCCGGGTTCGAGGCCAATTCAATTCAGCTCAGCTCAACTCAGCTACCCAACGACCACCGAGATTGTTTTTTGTTTTGTTTTGTTTTGTTTTGTTTTGTTTTGTTTTGTTTTGTTTCGGGGTTCTTTTTTCTCCGGGAATGAATTAATATATGGACCTCTTCACAAAGAGCAAAAGGTTGACTGGAGGTGGAGGTCGGAAAGAGGATGAATTCGCCCCGACGAGCGTAACCGTTCTCTCGGGGGGGTGGGGGCCAGATAAACACAACGGTACTCACACACACACACACACACACACACACACACACACACACACACACACACACACACACACACACACACACACGCATGCACAAGCACACACGCACACACCTCCCTCGCTCATCATTTATGACAATTGAGACCCTTGGAGCCTTAATTAGCGGAATGTTCTTGCGCTCCATGGACCCTCTCAGCCACCTACGATGAGCAGACTTCTGTAAACACAATCTGCAGAATAACAAGTTGTTGTGGGTTTTTTTTTTGTTTTTTTTTAACGCAGACGAGATCAGAGAACTGTTCGAGCATGGCCACCTCTCTCCGTCTCTCCGTCTCTATTCGTCTCTGTCTCCCTCCCTCTCACACACACTCTGGCTAAGCCCCCCACCCCCACAGAGAGACACACACACAGACAAACACTCTCCTGTCTCCCGTCCGCGCTCTTCATTAGGCAGCCCCTGCACTGGCCTGTGTGTGATTCATTAGCTTTTATCCTCTCCATTTGAAGATGGAGCCGGGTATAATTAGAGCGTCTCTGTTTGTCCGGCATCGCTCACACAGTCACATCTCAAGGCCAATTACCGTGCAGACGCAAAGCTCCCTGATAACGGTGCCAAATCAGCCGCCTCGAGAATGAACTTCAAACTATTACCGTCTCTCAAGAATGTAAATAAAATCACTTTCAAATCAACAGCTAATGATTGGATGTGGAGTGCCACTCCGGGGATGTGCAGGCGACAGACTGTAGACAGTTTGGGGAGTTCATATTCATTTTGTTTGGCGGCAAACACGCTCTTGAAAAAGCCGATACTTGGACAGTTAATGTATTCCTACATACACGTAACTGTTTTTCCGGTTGGTTTAACTCAATTTACAGTAATAGGCAGAGTGATGGAACGGTAGTACAGCAAAGTGATCCTACATGGCACCATTGAGGATAGCTCTACCAATGATGGTTGGAATGCTCTGCCAATTATTGTCATGTACTTCAATTTTATTACAAATATTGTTTTATACTGTAAATATATAAAAAATAAAATTATAAAAATATATATATATCATAAAATATATTTTTTTACAAATTTCACACTACACATTTTGTACGATTTTTACATATTTCTTTTATATGTAATATTTCATATTTGACATAATATTTTTTACACTATTTGGTATTATTTGTAAATGACATCATACTCTTTTTACACTCTTGTTACTATGTTATTACGTTTTACTTGCTGCTACTTTTTCTAAACACTTCTACTTATTGTTGAGGTGAAGAGCAAGCGTTTCATTAATGTGACACTTGCCTTACCGTTACGCACATGACAATAAAGTCCTCTAACTTGAACTAAAAGAAAACACACACACACACGGATATAATATTATCATGAATAACAAAGATAACGAGTATAAAGCTTTCCTGGAACATTGTATCAGTTCAAATCCTGCAGAGCTGAGTTACTGATACAACGTGTCTCCTCTGTCTGACCAGTCTCTGCATGGTCGTGCACTTCCTGTTGGGCGCCATTCAGCCAACTGTGCCAAATCCCAATTTCATCCACTGTCAGTCCTGTTTCAGTCGAGAAAATAGACCCAGCCTCTACCTGCTCGGTATGATTGAGCTGAGATATATTGTTATAATATGGATGTTGTGATATGAGACTAGATATCCTCTTGGATTTGGATCGTATTCATGTGATATTGTTAAAGCAACACTGTGCAACATTTTTACCTTAAAATAACAGCTTCAGAATAATTTTGATGGTACACTGACTTGTCATATGGAGAATGACATCTCTTTCATTCCCACCCACCTATTATTGTACTATGTAACTTCTGTGTTTGAGTACCAAACGCTGGGAAAAGTGCATTACGCTTTATGGCACTACGTCGCTTGATGTTAGGCTCTGGTAATTACCATTTTTTTGCCTGGTAAAATAGATTTGAAAAAAAGAGCAGTTATAAACTTGCCGGTCAAAATGTCCGGTACTAATGCTCGTACAAGGCGTAGCCGCCCCACCTCGCCGACGGCGCGAATGAGACGGGCCAGTCCCCTCAGCCAGCGCGGCGGCGGCCCTCACTTTCATTGCGCCGGGGGGCTTTGTTTCACCCTCTGACTCGCGTGTGACTCGCGAGCCGATCTGGCGGGCCGAGCACATCTGGCACCTTCACCGGTAGCAGGCGCCCGATCCCTGCGCCCGCTCTCCCCGTGGACTGTTTTGAACCGTGACCGATAAGGTTCAAAATTGTCCAGTAAAATGAATTATTTTCGGACACATCTTTTCATTCTTCTCGTCAGATCGTTGTTCTGTTCACACTACACGACTTTCTGTCTTGTGATCGGGAATCTTCAAATCATTGTGGTTTCACACTTCATGACTGATCTGTGACAGAGGGTAACACATGACAAGATCTACCACCAGGAGGAATCCCAGACGAGTCTGTCGGGTCTACAAACTACATTTTGTTAGGTAAACAGAGAAGCGACAAACCGGAAATGACACGATACCATGAGGGGGACAGGATTATTTACTTTTTATTATATTCCTGATCACTGTAAAAAAGAAAAAAAAAACAATAAAAGCAGAATTTAAATAAGAAAGATAAAACCTAGAGAAGAAAAGTAAAATTGGTATGTTGTGTGTTTCTGGCCGCTGCTCCGTGCGCCCTCGTCTCTCCGTCTCGACTCCTCCCTCCTCCCTCCACCCTGTGTCGCCTCTCATTGGCTGGAGCTCGGTGCGTCACTCCCGACTCGATCACAACCAGATATTAAACGTGTTTGACATCTCGCCGGCGTCGGCCAGCGAGCAGTCGGATCGCGTCGCGGGCAGCCCGCACCGCACGAGCGCGCCGTGATTGTCCTCCGATCCGGGGCTTTATTTGGGCTTTATCTTCAAAAACCTGTCGGTGAGTGGAAAATCGGGCCAGCATCACGGAGTCTGAACTCGGCGCTGAATGTTGCCTTTAATGATACATTACAGGAAAGTTTTGTGACTTTCTGAACTTCATATACTGTTCTAATCGTCGCCTCTACCTGCCTGGCCACGGTATCCACATTGCTAACGATTGTTTTTTCAAATATTTCTTGTGTGCAAATATCCTATGAAAGCACTAATGGCCACCCACCAATATCGTTATTGAGGTATTTGTCAAAAATCGCAATGGAGGGTTATTCACACCGATATCTATACAGCAAAGAATCATTTTATTTTCTGCTCTTTTTCTTGGCTCAAGTCGTTGTTTAGTACCTCTATACTGGCGAGCGATGGGTTACGTTTCAGTCACCACTCCCAAGTGATCTCCCCCAGTTCATCGCGAGTCAATTCATGAACAACACTCCATACACGCATACATTTAAAGCTCCTTAAAGTCCTTCAGCGCATGTGAGCCGCGTCATCGTAGGAACACAAGATCGAGTGTGTTGAAATCAAGCATGGAGACTCCTCTGAAGGGCGTCACACTCCCAACCCAAAACAATGTTCCAAAGACGTCCCCGGATGGAAAATCCACGAGCTTACACTCTGTGTATTATCAAGAGAATCTGTTTTGGTTTTTTTTAAGTTAAAGCAGACACCTAAGCACCTGCTTTGTGTTACCATCCATCACCGAGAAGCGTTCCCCGCAACGTGATTTGAGTCGTCGAGACAAAAAAAAAAAAAAAGAAAACATGCATATTCAATTTCATTCTCCACTGGTTCACGCAAAGGAAACCGTCACCCTTCAAGACACCTTTCGCAAGAAAGTCTCAATTAAATGTGACTCAGCTCCAGTTTGAAAAAAATTACAATAAAAAATTCAATTTGAAAAAAAAAAAAAAAAATTATAAAAAAGTTTCACGAGTGGAAGAAATGATGTAAATGATCGGCAGACTTGGGAGGAAGCGCTGTTCGCCGTTCCTTCCTAAACAGCAGGAGGTTTCCTTTTTTTCCCCCGCCGTGACGACCGGCGACAGCTCCGCCGGGGATGCTATCGGCGTCCGCGGCTCGGCGGTGACGAAGTGGAGCTCTGCGCGGAGGGCGCGGGGGGCATTACTCTCACCACCGGCTAACCCCTTATCAGGAAACAAGACAGGTTTTATGGCTGCTTGCGGAAGGTGGTAAACATAACAAAGCGAACGGCTCCTTAGAATTTAATACGCCTGTTCAAAAGACAGAGTATAGATATCAAAGGCCAAGCATGCCAGGAGAGAAGGAAAGGAAGGAAAACAAACAAACCAAAAAAAAAAAAAAAAAGCCCTCCCTGTCCTCCTCGTAATGTGGAAAAACACGAGCGCTTCGCCGTACACAGCCTGTGATTTATTGTTGTAGCTGTTTTCTTTTTCTCCTGTTTTGTCTTGTTTAGTCCTGAAGTTAGAGCACCCAGTGGGTGCCGGGAGGGCTCCGCCGGCTCGAATCTGTCATGCCACGGCGAAGGGGAGGGAAGGTGCACGGGCCCAGTTTATGAAGCGATCCATAGATACTGAAGAAGGCGGCGATCCCCAGCCAGCCGGCGTCGGTATGCGGCTGGTGCCAGCAAAAAAAGAAAAAAGAAAAACATCTGTAGATCGGATTTCGCAGGAAAAGAAAAAAAAGCACGTGCCCGATCCTGAAATACCACGGGGACACCACGGCGCGGGGCCTCGCGCTAACTATCGGACGGGGTTGCCAAATTGGCAACCGTGCGTCGGCGGTCGGTTGCCAAGGCTGAAAAAATGGTTGCCGGATTGTAATCACGTTATAATTGAGTGATAATGATGCTCTACAATTGTGATTAAATTTCAATATTCTCATTTGATCCGTCATTTTGTTGAACGCATGAAAGGTGGCTGACAACCGGACCGCACAAGATGGCCGACCATGGCCCGAATCAAACCCATATTGTCGCGCCCTCCTGTTTGGGTTCTCAATGCTCTCATTTTTGCACGAGGTTGCACTTAAAGCGATGTTGAATTTTTGAACGTGAACTGAATACAAGTAAAATAAAAGAACTAAAGTCATCACTTTAGGAGTAGCGCAGTTTGAGCACGGAACTTTTGGACGGCCATCTTAAGCGAAGCGCATCAATACAAATGGATCATTTAAAGCTAACCCGCTGTTAAAGAGAAAGAATACTGGCTCGGCCGTGCGTCGCTATCAGCCGATATTCGCCTTGTTATCTGCCATCGGCCAATCAGCAAATAAGAAGACATTCACCGATGGCAGTAGCCGATGTTTATCCAGATTAGTGGGCGTCAAAGTATATTTGGCGACCCGTTTTTGGCATTTTTTTATTTCGATTTTTTTTTATCCATCCCGGGAGAACGACGCCATCCGCGATCGATTTCAGAAGACGCCGACGCGGCTCTCCGCGGCGCTCCAAGCGGGAGGTGATGCTGCGTTCAGGGAAACCTGGGTATCGGCGTCGGCGAAATCGTTATTTTAAACAATCTGCATCGGCCCGGAATTCCACGATTGCTGCGTCCCTAATCGGCAGGTGTTCAAGCTTTGAGCACAAGTACCGGAAAAGGGAAATGCGGCATTGTGCCATCTCCACCAGATCCCGGTGCAGCGTGATCGTGCCTGAGGACTGATGTTAGTTGGTTTTTTTCTTCCTCCTGCTGACATTAATGGAGATCCCGCAGATTGATTGATAAGTCTCAATGGAGGTCCAACAGTCAGTGGGTCAATACCGCAGAGTGCCACCTCCTGAAGTTGATTCATACTCTGCATAACCCCCCCCCCACCCATGATCCAGTTAGTCCTTTGGCTGTGTTGCATATTCCTCCTAATAAGCGCCGCTCTGCGCCTCACATTTAGCCTCCACCTCACCTCTGCATCCATGTGTGGCTAATCCGTCACCTAGTCAGAGACCAAAAACACAACCGATTGATTTATTCCTGGTTTACATATTTACACGCGCACAGTCATACAATTAGGAGCGCGTTTATTGATGGGGCCCGGTACCACCAGGGGCCAGCGGCGCAGCCCACTCCAATAAATCTCCCAGTCCTGAGGCTGCCGGCGGGCAAGACGGATAAAGCTCCCGCAAAGATGTACTTGAAACACTTTGAGCTAATGGTGGGGAGAGTTCTTGGAACACTAATATTGCCTCGTGGCCCTGATAATCTGCTGTGTGACAGGGAGAAACCTGGTGGTTCATCGGAAAATATTTGGATTGTTGTCAAAAGTATTTTTTCGTTCTTTCTGTGCTTCTGCTGTCGCTCGGAGCAAATCTGTGTTCTAATATCGATCCCTGATCTCAATACGATTATCATTGTTCTGGATGCAGTTCCGCCTCATAAGTGAAAAAAAACAAAACAAAACACAACGCCTCCTTGGTTGATATATTATCGTGTGTTTGTTTGGAGGGCGGGGGGTTGCAGCCATTTTCATTTCTTAAAAAACAAAAAACAAAACAGCTTGGTCAAATTCTGATCAAAATCTGAATTTTGATCCACGTTAGTGACCTGTGGTCCTTCACCCACATCGTGGTGTGAGCGCAGCATTATGTGTGTGCCATGCTGCCCCCTACCGGCCACCGTCAGAAGGCACTTTCGGCCTGCGGAGTCCGCGCACACACACACACACACACACACACACACACACACACACACACACACACACTCAAGCGTAACTTTGCCTTTGCACTGTTTACACTCACTACAATGTGTAATACTCAACACAAACACGATTGCAAAAAAAAAAAAAAAAATCCAGTCGTTTATGTTTTATTATATTGGCATTAGAACATTCCCCGCCCATGTTGGTATTGATTACCATGCACATACGATAACGCCCCCTCTTTATTCAAGGGTAATTCCATTACATGACCCCTTTTTAGGAATTCAACCAGTCCATATTAAGTCACCCTTTCCACAAAGGAAAAAGGCAAGTCTGAAAGTCTGAAATGAAACTTTTCTCAATGAGCCTCGGGATAAAAAGAGCCTGATAGAGATTTGCTTTCTTACCGTTTTTCGTGGGGCTATTTGCAAGTCGTGGTAAGGCGCAAATATGATATTCTGGGGGGGGTATCGCTGCTCATCCCAACTACCCTATCTGCGAGGACACAAGTCTGCAAAGACAACAATCAAACTACCGATAAACCAAAGCTGACGGCCAGCTGACACTGAAAACATGATGTTCAACCAGCACTTTTCAAAACATTCACATTCGTGTTATCTGCAGACTTGGGAGAGAACTAGAACAGAGCTGGATCTACAAATTGTGCCTAAATCGAGGACATTAGCAAAAAAAAAAAAATGGGTGATTATCGACATGATCCACTTTTCACTTCATTAAACTGCAACGCACATGGACGAAATCGTAACTGCACGTCAAGGTACAGGGATCCTCCGCTTCCTCGCCATTATGAACGATTCGTTTGTTAATTTGTTTTAATAAACTGTTCATTATTTCATTTGTTTTACCAACCATTCATTTGTTCCGTTTTCAACTTCGAGGTGCTTATTCATCTGATGTGGTCATAAATGGTGAGTTATATGGAAAATGTGGGAGTGTTGTACCAATATAAACACTTTGCGCTCTCGGCACGGCGATCGCATAGAATAGGAACGATGGGACCCCAGTGCGCGCCAACCAAATGGAATACAAGACAGTGCAAGAACAACACAAATAAACATTAGAATTGGTCGAACATGTGTTTATAAGCGCTGGGACACGGACATTGGAGTTAAAAAAAAATAAAAAATAAAATAAAATAAAGCCAAACAATCGAGGCGGATAAAGAGCAGCGTGCGAGTGTGACACTTGCGAGCGGATCGGATTCGCCTGACGTGAGCCACCGCGGGGAACGGCTCCGTTGGAAACTGCTTATTAAAACGGCTGATAAGAGGATAATGACGGCATACGCGCGTACAACACACACACACACACACACACACACACACACACACACCAAAAAATAAAGAAATAAATAAAAACCAACAACACGCGCCGAGGACAGTTCTTACCTTTAAAAACTTCTCCGCGGACGGACAGCAGCAGCGCTACCGCGGCAAACAGGCAACTGACAACTTTATCCATGTCGGCGTCAACCGCCCCCCCCCCCACCCACCCACCCCCAGACGCGGGGTTATCAGGCTGCAACTTGTGCCTCTTCTCTTCAAGTTGAATTCCCTTCTTCCCCTGCCTCGGTTGCTGCTCAAAGTGCGACGGTCTGTGCGGCGGCGGCGGCGGCGGCGGGGGGCGGGGGGCGGGGGGGACCGGTGCGCCCTGCTCCTCTCCCTGGCTGCGTGAGACCGCACTGAGTCCCGGCTCCTCAATTACGCGCAGGATCCATGTGCGGCGGCGGCGGCGGCGCGGCAGGCGCGTGCGTGCGTGTGTGCGTGCGCGCGCGTGCAGCCCCGTTAAGTCCAGTAGAGGGGGCACGCGAGCGCCGGCACGAGCCAAACTCCGGGGGACCCCCCCCCCCGCCCGCCCCCGCCCCCCAAGGGCCCCCAGCCCCCCCTCCCCACCTCCAGCAAAATGATTTAATAGTTGAACTTCTCCACGACAGGATGTCGTCTCACGGCCGTTTCGGACCCCGGCTTCATTGCTCACGCCCTAACCACTAGCTTTGGGATAAATCACGGGGGAACAGCAAGCCGTCGGGGTCCCCGAGGCGGGCGAGCAGCGTCCTAGGCGTCGCCGTCGGTCACATGCCGAGGAAAGACACCCGCAATAAACGCAACTCGGCTCGGTTCACATTTAGTCATTTAGCAGACGCTTTTATCCAAAGCGACTTACAATTGTTCAAACAACGACGGACGCAGCCATCAGGAGCAATTAGGGGTTAAGTGTCTTGCTCAAGGACACTACAGCATGCTAGCAGGAGGAGCCTGGGATCGAACCAGCAACCTTTGGATCACTAGACCACCAGCTCTACCGCCTGAGCTACCACCCCCACATTCACCCTTCCACGCCACGTCCGAAACGCCCCGCTCCGGAAGAGGGTCCATTTGAGCACCGCAGGAACGAGTCGTCAGCGCATCCCCGGCGCCGCCGCTTTTCCCTCGTCCGGAAGTCGATGGGGTTTTTTTTGTTGTTTTTTTTTGGTTCCACGCCTGAAATAAGGGCGAACGCACGCTTCGAGAGATTTTTTTTTCGCGTTTTGTTCCCTCGACATGAAAATACCCCAGCAAATACCCGGCTCGTTACTTTTGCAGCTTTTTCGCGTGCCTTAAAACCGCCGGCCGCCCCGCGCACCCGTCCGTCGCCACAGCCTCTCGTTGTGTTTGTCCTCGCGCTCCTGCAAACTCTTCCGACTTCAAACCTCCTGGGCTTTTGAGAGGTTAGCAACGCGAAATCAAGCTTAGACCGCGACGGCACTTACGCTTAAAGAAATCATGGTGCGAGAGTGGCGTTCATTTTGCGAAGATTATCTCTGCTGGGCAAAAACGTGTGGGTGTCGTAAAACCTTTGTTGGCCGCAGGGCTTATTTTCGGCAAATGATCCAAATATCCAATGGAAAAATCCCATTGTCATTTTTGGTCGAGGGAACCGGGGCGACGCTGACTTCCGGGTTGGCTGAAAACAAGACACCATCCCTGCATCCCTCCATGGAGCGCGGGAGACGGCAAACCGGAAGTCATGCTAGCGGACGCGCAGGCCGGCAGCGAAGACACGCATTAGCCGTCCGAGTCAGAATATCTAAACTTCTTTTGCCGTCCTCCTCTACCGCGCGCGTCTGCTGCGGCTGCCGGAGGTTTGGAGTCGGAGCCGGTCGATGCCATTTCCTCTGGAATATGGACCCTGGTACTGTTTGTTGTTGTTGTTGTTTTTTTTCTATTTATTAATCGCGTGGAGGCTGTTTGGTGCTTGTAGCGAGGAAGCAGATGGAGGATTTGGACCGGTACTTATATAATAATATGATTATATATGAATAATTTATAAAAGAAGGGCTTCTATTGCCAGTGGAAACCAGGTGATCAGCCATTGATCGCTCAGTTAACACATCATTGATGACCACCAGGAAACAGATTTCTATCGATGCGCGCTCTCTCGAAGCCACGTAACAATATCCATAAATATATCCTGAATGCTAAATAATCCATTGTCAAACCTGCCTGGAGATGAATATGATGCTTTATAGCCGGCTTGTGTAACGTTAACCAACTATGAATGACACCACGTTTTGGATGGGAATTTAACATTCATTTAAGTTTGCAATAAAATATTAATAGTAAGCTGCATTTTTATAGCGAACATGCATTACTAAAATTCCTTGTGTCTATAACAGACAGAAAATAATAAAGTTTAATATATTTTATTGGAGTCTTTGCACATCACCATAGCAGCATATCGTCACGATTTGCCGCGGCGCCTCCCCCTCGCCCCCCCCCCGTGCCGTTACGCCGCGCTCCGTGTGAATGCGGCTTAGTATCCGGGGGCCAAACCCGAGAAGATGTGCATGGTTAGATGCCTTTTGGTCCAAACTTCTACACCTGCCTATGCTGTAGTCGTGGAGTTTACAGCGAGACTAGGATCAAAACAGTCATTACTGCACATTCTGCCAGATCTTATATGAAACCACGGTGAAGTTTTGCTATTGATCGTTTTGCTCGGGACCCGCCGGAACCTCTTGAAGGACCCCGTGGAAGCGAGAACCGCTTCCCTCGGAAGCGAACCCGCTCTCCCCTCCTCCCTCGCGCGTCTTTGCCTGGGACTTCATTCCGTCGGTCGGCGGCGCTTTGTGAAAGCGAGGAAAGTGGAGGTGCCGTAATTGATGTTTGTGTCAAATCTGACATCTCCGCCACAAAGAAGTCCCGTTTCGCAAAGGGAGACGGAGAGACAAAGAGAGGACCGAAATAAAAAATAAAAAAACGGATTCGACGTTGCACAATGGATTTTTTATTTTAATCCAATGGGGAGCTCTCAGAGGGAGCAAATACCTCCAACTGGATTGTCGATTTGTTTTGAAGATTCGAAGATTGCCTGTCGGGATTTGGCTCGCGGCCCAACGCGATGTGCGCCTTTTTTCCCTTGAGTGTTTTCGGCCGGACCGTGCGGCGGCCTTGAGGTGAAGCTCTCGGTCCCGGACTTTCTTTTTTCTTTTTTATTTATTTGTATTTATTTGTTATCCTATAACTCAGTTGACAGTTTTTCCCCTTATCGCTGTCACGTCTTGCCTTTGTGAGTTCTTTTCGAGTTACTTAGGAAAATGAGGCTCACCTCCATCGCTCCATCTAATAAGCCGATCGTTCGTTAAGTTAACCTATCCTTCAATCCCCCCCCCCCCCCCCCCCCCTCAGGGGCTGCTCGATCAGAATTCCCCTTGTGTGTCCTCTCTGATCAAATTTGTGCATTGATCCTGTTAAAGGGAAACCAGGTCGACATTCAGGAGCTCGTCATTAGCCGCAGACTGCCCCTCCTCGGCCGCGTTTCATTTTTCACTTTTTATGAACCGGTGCCGACGCCGTGCATTTGTGTATGCAAACATCCGCTCGAAATCAACGTCCCCCCCCCCCCCCCCCCAAATTGATCAAAAACAAACAGCGCCTGCATCAGACGGACACGGCGTGAACAAATGACTGTCAAGGTCAGACAATGTCAGCGCCTTATTGTTGTTGTGCGTCAACAAACCGTGGAGCACCACTCCCACTTGTAGCAGCGCTTTCCATCCCTAATTACCATGCGGCGGAATTGACGCGTCTACTTTTAGCGGCACAATCGTTTCTCGTCGTCAAGGATAAGGCAGCAGATTTCTTTATTTTTTTTCCGAGTGCACGCACACACACGCACACACACACACACACACACACGCACACAAACAGCATAATGGCTACAGCTGTACTACGGTTGGAAAACTTTGTGGTTAACTCTGCCGTTCTGCCGTTGTTGTGGCCGTGAAAATGATGATGAATGTCTGGAAATGTGTGCGTCGCCGTTTGAACGCGGCAGCGCCAGGAAACAGTTAAATTGTGGAACAAAGTGGGCGGACGGAGAGAGACGGACACACACACACACACACACACACACCTACACGCCTACGAACTGACGCGTTATTTCACGAAAATATATAGAGCACCATGTTACTGCGCGTGAGTGCGTGTGTGTGTGTGTGTGTGTGTTGTCAAAACAATGAGGTCCCTTGGAAGAACAATGCATTGGACGCCCCCAAAGACATCCACAAGCATCTTTTCAACACATAGTGAGGAGGATTAAACACTTCAGGTATATATATATATATATATATATATATATATAATATATATGACATGTACATGACTTGAAGAATGAACAATAGTAGTAATAGCAGAGAAGCTTGAAATCACAAGATAAGGAGTGCCTCCCCTCGATGACCACATGAGGTATTAAATCACGCAGCTCCGCATCATACCGCGCGATGTATTGAGATTTCAGGTTTCCGCGCGGTTCGCGGTCGCGTCCGGATCACGTCGGGAGGAGAGAGGAGACGGTCGTGCGAACAAAGACGCGCATCAGGAAGCAACGGGCGTCGCCGGATGTCAAGCTTCAACCCCGCCGACGGCCGGGAAGCGTCGACGTCACTCGCCCTCGCCCCCCCCCCCTTTTTTTTGGGGGTATTTGTTCTGCCACAACCGATCAATAAATCCATGGACCCCCGTCGGCGGTGAAATGATCTCCCACGTCACGTGGAAGGGGAGTGAGACAGCTTTGTTTTGTGGGAGTCGGGTGGTTGGGACGACTCCATGCGAGTGGGTTCCGAAAGGCTGCAGGATGTAGGAGCGGTTGTGTTGGACTGAGTGAATATAATGTCTTGTCGTCGTCGCTCTTTCGCAAATAATCAATAACGGCGATTCTCCAACAGAGGGAAAGGAGAAAGAACAGTGCTGAACTATACTATAGTATAATAGTGATCCCGCGACGCACGCTGCGTCGACAGCAGCAACAGCAACGACAGCAACGACAGCAACGACGACCCGAAAGCGCCCGCTGTTCTCGCGGACGAGAATTCCAGAGGAGCCGGGTGCAACGGGTTTATGGCGGCAGCGGGAACGCGGCCATGTCCTTTGTTGCGCGGTGGCGGAGCGCCGTCGACGACGGAAAGGATCGAGGCCTTCGGGGGAAGAGAAAAAAAAAAAAGAAGAAAAAAAGCTAGAACATCAACATGGAGAGGCCCCCATTAACAGCGCAAGAAGGAGAAGAATTTTTTGGGGGTTTTTCCCCCACCCGTGGAGAATTCACCTTCTTTCATGAGGTGGAGGAGAAGGAGGAGGAGGAGGGGGTAAAGATGAGACGAGTAAAAAAAATAATAAACACACACACACACACACACGCACAGACACACACACGTCGTAGTGAGTGAAATAAGTGGCGGTCTCACACTGCTCGTCAATAGTGCCATTCATCTGACTCCGCGTGGCGACGCCCAGCGTGAAGGAACAAATGGCGGGGCCCAAATTGCGCCAGAGAGCGGGACTCGTTCAGCCTCTCGCTGCGCTGTGGCTGCCACACAGCTGAAATGTCTTTTCTTTTTTTGGTTGTTGTTGTTGTTGTTGTTGTTTTTTTTCCGGTGGGGTTGTGCTGTTTTTGCTCCGCCCGTGTTCACCCAGAGCGCGTGATTGATTGTCGGCGGGCTCGATGGGAGATTGATGAGCAGCCTTTGACGAAAAGGTGCCGGCTGCTCGGCCACGCTCTTCTTCTGAATTCCACGGGCCGGCGTTTTGCGTTTTAATTGGACGACAGCAGGTTTTTTGGTTTTTTTTGCGTGCTCGGCGCCGGTTGTTACGTCTTGGACGGGGCGGAGGGGGGGGGGAGGGCTTGTTATGGAGGGCTCCCGTGGGCCGACGGGAAGCACAACCGGTCGACAACGTCCGGGAGTACCGGCTGACAACCAGCACAGCGGCCCGCCAGTGAGTGGGCGATCCCCCAGTGTGCGGCTGACCACCGGCTGAGTGAAGAGCATCACGTAAACTCCCAGAAAGAAATGCATCGCTTTAATGCATTGACACGGTGGTTGAAAGCTATTTTTTATAATTGGTCCCCGAACATCATATCAATGCTATAATTGAAAGGGATCTTCTTCTTTGTTTGTTCTCGGTATTTCTCGACATCAGGCATTGTAGCAGCGCTGTTTGGACACTAATACCTGAATTCAGGTCAACTGACATGGACTGGTGCAGTATCTTTATTTTTTTATTTTATTTTTATTTTTTTTGTTCAAACAACATGACAGATGATCACTATATAGGGCAAAGACTTGTTCAGAGGGAGTTCATCTATCATGGGTGCGTGAGCGTGTGTCTCTCTCTCTCTCTCTCTCTCTCTCTCTCTCTCTCTCTCTCTCTCTGTCCATTCTGCTCCTATGTCTGTAAAAAAAATAAATAAAAAAAATAAAAGAAAAACTAAAACCAGTGGCGTGGGTGTGCCACACAAAGCGTCCACGTCGAGGGTTGGAAGAAAAACAGAGAAGGAGCTAGAGCACGCCTGGACGATCCAAAACTGTGGCTCTCAACGTGGGGTTCGCGGGACCACCCCCACCCCAGGGGTCGTTCGAGAGCTTCCGGGGGGGGGGGGGGGGGGCCCTGCGAAATGATGAATTGTGGAAATTTCACCATTTTTTCATTTACAAAACGTTATAGAATGTGCGGCAATTGACCGTTATGATCCGAGGTTCACTGTCATCTCCCGAAATGTAGTACAGACCATAGATAGGTAGACCACATCTAACAATGAAAATCTTGGCTTGTTGGGGTCCCAGAGGCAAAATCATATCTAATGGGGTCTGTGACTTTAATGCATATCAAATCAATGGTCCTTGATGTGTAAAAGGTTGACAATCACTAAATCCATTATACAGATGAGTCGTATACTGTATGTAATAACAGAAATGTGCCAGCAGAGGTCGTTTTGGAGCCTTTTCTGAGCAGTGTGTGACCCCAAAGTTTATAGCATTTGTCTAAGAATACCCGCTTTAAGACCCCTTAAAACAGCCCTTTAAAAGTCTTACGAGAACAGAGGACATGTTGGCCAAGGACATGTTTTCGTTTTCGACGCACCTTTTCATATTTCGTATTTCATAGCGATGAACAACCCAGAGGTGTACTTTCAGCAGAGAAACCGAACTCCACCGTGTGCTCGAGTGGGCTGTGTCTCCAGCCTAGATTTTCCAGACAGGTTTACACGCTGAAAAGTGTATCCCATCATTTCATGGAACAAAGGGGATGATGTAGACTAATGACACAAGGATTTTTGGGGGTTATGTCATTTTACAATGAAGTACTTCTGTCCAACAGGTTGAAGCAAAGTTGTAATTTATTGTTTGCACATCCACAGGTAAGTGACTTTAAGTTGAACAGAAAAGGTTTAGGATTTATTTTCATCTTGATTTATTCAGGATTATCTGCCAAATACACAGCTGTTACATACAACAGAACCTTGAAATTGTACAATATAGGGATATTTAAAGCTTTTAAATCTGATGTCATCAAATTACACTGCATGCGTTCACACCGACGAGTAAGTGTGTACAAAACCTGGATTTTTGTCATTTTGGACACATTTGATAAGAATCTAGTTTGCACCCAAGGGCCTCAGCACTTCCTATTTGGACTATTTATTATTTTGGAAAAAAATAATCAGAGCAAGCAAAGGAGGTGTTTCAATGTTATTTTGTGTTGGAAGCTATATATATATGTATATATATAAAAAATATATAATAATTAAAATTAAAAATAAATAAAGAAAATAAATTATATATATATATATATATATATATATATATATATATATATATATATATATATATATATATATATATATATATACTGTATATATATATATATATACACTACTAACAAAAAGTTTGGGATATTTGGCTTTCGGGTGAAATTTATGGAAAATGTAAAAAGGTTCACGCTACAGTGATATTATATCATGAAAGTAGGGCATTTAAGTAGAAGCAAGCAATGGTGATTTCCTCATCTCAAACAATTTATTGAAACAAAAGCCAACAACAGTGGTGGGTTTACCACAACAAAAAATGTCAACGTCTCAATAACTTGTCATGTGGCCTTGAGCATCAATTACAGCTTGACAGCGACGTCTCATGCTGTTCACAAGTCGACTTATTGTCTGCTGAGGCCTGGCCCCCCACTCTTCTTGAAGAGCGGCCCTCAGGTCATTGAGGTTCTGGGGTACAGAGTTACGAGCCTCTACACGGCAACTCAGCTGATCCCACAGGTTTTCTATGGGATTCAGGTCTGGAGAAAGTGCAGGCCACTCCATTTGAGGTACTCCAGTCTCCAGCAGCCGTTCCCTAATGATGCCACCTCCATGAGCTGGAGCATTGTCGTCCATGAAGATGAAATGAGGCCTGTGTTGTTCATGCAGGGGCACAATGACTGGATTAATAATGTTATTCAGGTAGTATGGGCTTGTCACTGTACCATTCACAAAGTGTAGGGCAGTTCTGTATTGACTAGACTACACCTAGACTACACCTGCCCACACTGTAACACCACCAGTACCTCGCTATGGCGAGGTACTGTTGATCAGTTGTTCGGTTTCGTCTTGGTCTCATGATGTCAAAATGTGAACAGCATGATGAAGATGACTGTTTAAATACCAATTCTAATTGAACCAGGAAATGTATTGGTCGATTCATGGATAAAAACACCTGTTGTGAATTTTGCCGTTCAGCTCCTTGTTAGAGAACAGCAAGTTGTGTGAAAAGTACTGAAACATTGAACAGTTGGAGATGTGCATTCAAAAGTTTAGAGAAGGTCAAATTAAGTTCACCTGTAAATGTTATAGTGCATTTTGGGTTCATCCTGAAATTTCACCCGAAAGCCGAATATCCCTAACTTTTTGTGAGCAGTGTATTTATATATATACACACACTGATCAGCCACAACATTGAAACCACCACTCATAACGACTAATTTTGTGTATCTCCCCCTTGTGCCACCATAACAGCTCTGACCCGTGGAGGCATGGACTCCACAAGACCTCTGAAGGTGTCCTGTGGTATCTGGCACCAAGACGTTAGCAGCAGATCCTTTAAGTCCTGGAAGTTGTGCAGTGGGGCCCTCATGTTCCAGCACATCCCACACATGCTCAATCCGACCCTAACCCCGGTCAGCCACATGATATAAAAGAAAACATGATTCATCAGACCAGGCCTCCTTCTTCCATTGCTCCATGGTCCAGTTCTGACGCTCACGTGTTCATTGTAGGTGCTTTCAGTGGTGGACAGGGGTCAACATGGACACTCTGACTGGTCTGCAGCTACACAGCCCCATACGCAGCAAGCTGTGATGCACTGTGTGTTCTGACACCTTTCTATCACAGCAACATTTACTCTTTCACCAATTTGCGCTTCAGTAGCTCTTCTGTGGGATCGAACCAGACAGGCTAGACTTCACTCCCCACGTGCATCAATGAGCCTTGGTTCGCCCATGACCCTGTTGCCAGTTCACATGGTTGTCCTTCCTTGGACCACTTTTAGTAGGTACTAACCACTGCATAGCAGGAACACCCCACAAGACCTGTCCTTTTGGAGATGCTCTGACCCAGTAGTCTGGCCATGACAATTTGGTCCTTGTCAAAGTGGCTCAGATCCTTACGCTTGCCCATTTTTCCTGCTTCCAACACATCGACTTCTAGAACTGACTGTTCACTTGCTGCCTCGTATATCCCACCCCTTGACAGGTGCCACTGGAAGGAGATGATCAATGTTATTCACTTCACCTGTCAGTATTTTTAATGTTGTGGCTGATCGATTTATATATATATATATATATTTATTCAGTATGTATACAGTATTTAATTATTCATTTATTTATACGTTGCCAAGAATTCTCACAATTGACACTGCTTTTTTCGTAAACAAATACAACAAAAGAAATGCAATTGGCTCTTTGTATCTTTATCCCAACATGGCTACAAGTTTCAAGTCAAAAGCAGAAAAAAACCAAAACATATAACAACGTATAAATCTAAGACGTTTTCTTCCATGATGTTCACGTTAAGTAATGTTCGTCTTTGCTGCAGAGTCTTGAAGAGTTAGGAAAGTGAATGTCAACACCTCTCAGTACTCACATCATAGTCACCACCTGCTCCAGGACAGATTGTCTGGACCGCAATGATAATTGCAAAACACGCGCAGACTCACACACACACACACACACACACACACACAAACAGTCCCACACACACACTCACACTCACACACAGAGGGTGTCCCTCACGTGGGTTTGAGGTAGTTATAGAGGGCGGTGAGACCTCCTTGCAGCACCTCTTGAATGGGCTTAAGGAGTGGGTTGTGGACGATGTGAAGCCCTTTGTCCAGCGGATGGCAGGCCAGCTTCCTGAGCCTGCTCAGCAGGTACATCTCCACCGGAACGCTCTGCAGGTCATTAAAGTCAACGTTGAGGAGTTCCAGTGAGTCTAGGAAGCACAGGGTCTTGGGAAGTGTGTGAATATAGTTTCCCTCCACGATTAGGATTTTCAGGTTAACCAAGTCCTGGATCTGGTCGGCGATAACCTCCAGGCGGTTGCAGGCCAGGTGCAGAAAGACCAGGCCCTTCATGCCGTAGACGCAGGTGGGGATGTGGGCCATGCGGTTATGGCTGAGGTTCAGCTTGGTCAGGTTGCGCATGGCCGCCAAGGTGCCCGGTAGGGCTGTGATCTGGTTGTTGGCCAGGCTGAGCACCTCCAGGCGGGTGCAGGAGCCCAGCTCCTCTGGCACCTCGCTCAGACGGTTGCGGTAGGCGAAGAGAACGCGCAGCTTCTTGAGCAGCCCGATCTCGGGCGGCAGGCTGGACAGGTTGTTTCCCCACAGGTTGAGGACCACCAGGTTGTCCAGGCCGCCCAGAGCAGGGGGCAGACTGCAAAGGCAGTTCATGGACAAGTTCAGCTTTTCCAGCTCCCTGAGCTCCCACAGCTCCACAGGTACCTCGTCCAGCCCCCGCATAGCCAGGCTCAGGGTGGTGTAGCCAAAGTGCATGGTGGACTGCTTGCGGATCCTCTCCACTGCCGAAGACAGGCCCGGGTGGTCATCCCTGCCGGCGCTCCTCCTGCCCTGGCTCAGGCTGACCTCGCTCAGCTCCTCTTTGGAAAAACTGCGAGACTGCCTCCCGCCCATAGCCTTCGCAGTATTAATAGTTTTTGTCTGCAAAACAACAAACGCTCACCGGTTGTTAAATGTGAACCTGGAGCACCCGGAGGTCCGCTAATGATGAAGGCTTCCACTTGCTCTCCAGGGATCTCGAGCGAGCCACCGAATGCATGGTCGGTGCCAATATCAGGGTGTTCGCCGGTCGTCGTTGTTGTAGAGCCTGCGCAGGGCCATTTGGCAGTGGCTTGAGTCCTCGCTGGGGTTTACTCTGGCCGAGCGCTGTGGCAGTGCGCTGTAACACAGCACTGTTGGGGAATGCGGACTGTGTCGCCCAGACCGACCGCCTGTCTTACTGAATTTCATTCGGCAGCTGGTGCTGTCACTTCACATGACCGCAAGTCACAGCCACCCAACCCCCAATGGGACGGACGGTGATTGTGGGGTTTAGCTCAATCAGTTGATGTCACTGCTATGAGCTCATACTGCCCTCGCTCACACACACATGCACACACACATGTTCGCACGCAACGCGGAAGCGCACAAACGAGCACATTCACACTCCAGCGCAACCCTAAATAGACAGACACACATAGTTGCACAGGCGTGTATTAAAAGCCTTAAAGATCTGGACGTGTTGTAAGCTACAGCTGTTCCTGCATCGCATTTTACCGGCCACTATTTTTCTGGCATTCAACATACCAGTTTAGCACCTTGTGCACTGACCATAATCGCCACGTACATAAAGATTGTGTGTGTGTGTGTGTGCGTGCGTGCGTGCGTGTGCGTGT
Organism: Zeus faber; assembly: GCF_960531495.2. NCBI lineage: Eukaryota > Metazoa > Chordata > Actinopteri > Zeiformes > Zeidae > Zeus > Zeus faber. Next base: position 20,443,766 of record NC_137196.1, on the reverse strand, counting down.
GCGTGTGTGTGTGAGTGTGGTGTCCACACGTGTGAATGTTCCTTTCCTCTCGACTTAAAAATGGCACAGAGCCGTCAGCTACGAAAATACTGATACAGTTCTCAAAAAAGAAACAGTTCTGGGAGGTATTAGTTGAAGATCAGGGACATACACAGACTTAGAACGACTTGATCCCAAGCACAACAAGCCATATGCCCAGTGTATAGAAGTGGCTTAGTTTTAAATGTATGTGTGTAAGTAAGTCCGCTCTGAAATGTTCTGACCAGGCTCTTATTTATGTGTCTCTGATGTCCCATATCCACATGATTTAACTTTTGATAAAGTTTCATTTTGAAATATTACATGTAACCTCGTCCCTTCATTGCTGAATGTTTGACTTTGCTTCAGGGCTAAACTTAGGCAACTTTTCCGCCGCAAGTCCCCTAAATTTGATTTTGCTGTACAGATATTCTATTGTAAGGGACAATATTGTTGGTGCACTATGAACCAAATAACACAAACCAATAACAAGGGAGACGCTTATCTGGTTAGAAGATGTATGTATGGATGGAGCTATCCATTAGGTTCTTAAGCTACATAAATATTGGGGGTTTGTTCAGTCATTATACAATAAATAACTCGATAAATAATTACTACTTAATGGAAAATAAAGTCGAAATAATGTCACAATGGGTCAAAAATAAATTCATCGTCAAATAGTTTAAGTATAATTCACAAGTTTTATTAATTTGTCTATTTATTTATAGATCTGTATGTATTTGTTGCAAAATTAAGTGTAATCAAGAAATCTGTTATGTTCACGTGATACCTATATTATGATAGACTTAATCAGAAAAAATACGAAGAAATAATAAGGAAAAAAAAAGTTTGTTTACCTCTTCTATGTGCTTCAAGTCAACAGATGGCCATGAGTAAAAAAAAGATGATTTTTCTTTTTCTTTTTCCTTTATATTTGAGCTTGAGGTCATGTGGAGTGAGCCCAACACAGTTCAATGAGACGATATTCAAACATAATACATAATTCCACACTCCTGGTGCCAAATTCTCAAAGAAAAAAAATAAAATAAATACACATTAATAACTCGTCATAATTGAGGCGGAACAGTTAAATTTTTTAAGGCAGACGAGGGGGATGATTCCCGAGTCTCTTTAAGTCCACGCCCAGAACAGCAACCACTCACTAATACATATCAAGTCCAGTGCTTGAAGCGGGGAAAAATATGCACCGGTGCTCCCCTTCTTCACACGTTGGCTGGAGGGCGCTATTTAAGTCGGAATTTCGGAGCTGATCGCTCGCGCCTGAGTTTGCCAAGATAACAGACCTGCCGTCACGGCAACCCCAAGCCGGAGCTCGCAGCTTGTGCGTTCTAATCATTTTTAAGAAGAAGTGCGCTACCGCTCATTCAAATATGATATCTTTCACAATATGTCCACTTGATTTGACCACTTTGGAGGGCAGCTTGTGAGCAGTGGTGGCGCGCAAGAAAAACTCCCGGTCCACAAAAGAGTAAAGCCTAGTGGCTCTCTGGAGATACACTTCTTCTGCTTGACGCTTTCTTGGCTTCACACATTTATTCTGATCCGTGAATGGGTTTTGGTATGAAAGTACTTATTAGTAAATTAGTATGAGGCTTTTAGCTGAAGTTGCCTTGGTTATTTTGTTCACTTTTTATCTCACCATGAGTGAGATGGTGTTGAGAAGACTTAATTATTCTCCTTTACAAAAGCAGGAAACTCACTTTATATTCCCACATGACTTAGTGTATTTTCTTTTATATTTTTTGTATTACAGAAATATCACATTTCCTTTAAAAGGGACCTATTATGCTCCTTTTCAACAGGTTAATATGAGGTCTCCAAACAGCGTCTTTCAAGTTATTTGCTGAAAGTACCACTCAGGTTCTGCATTCTAGCCAGTGCGACATGCCTCTATACCATCCTGTTCCAAAACGGGCTGTTTTTTTGTGGGTGTAGCCACTCTCCTGAGACCCCTGGTTTGTGAGCCAATGGGGTTTGAGCTTCACTCCGGATTCCCTTGTATTTGTAAGCTCTGTAAACCTTTACCGATTTCACCTCATCAGTCCACCAAAATCTATTTCTGAACAAATTTGAGGCGAGAAATAAGCAATGCAGTTGCTGAATCTTCACTCATATTAGATCTACAAGTCCTCATTTAACGCTTGTTCCGTCTTTCGTTGCCGTGCTCCAAGCTTCCGGGACACACGGACACCGGGACTCTTGGACGCGGGGAATTTTTTGTTTCATGTAGATGTCGGAAAATAAAATAAAATAAAATAAATTAAAATGAATACATCTACAATAAAAACACACTGTTTTTATTGGTTTTGTTTGGAGAAACGCACAGCAGATCGCGCGCCGTAGTCTATCTACTGCGTACTTCTTTTTTTTTTTCTTGAAAGAAACACAGCAGAATTATTTTTTAAATACTTACATTTCCATCACCTACAGTTTCTTCCCCGACCGTCGGTATTAATTCCTCTTTCTTTTCAGAGATTTGTTTGTTTGTTGAGTTACTCAGGTGGGGGGCGGTTCTGATTGTACTGTGGCCGACATCTGAGCGGGATGTTTTCCAGGACATGTTTTCTGACAAAGGCTGCTCCCAAAAAAACTGACTGTGAA
>NC_137196.1:20434771-20440926 GCF_960531495.2 Zeus faber | reverse complement strand
GCAGGCTACGCCCTCCATCACACAGCCGTCTCACGTTTCTTTCCAAGGTTCCCACTGACAGCTGATGCACATCAACCCAGAACTAAACTACAAACTGTGAAACCTACATTTACAAACACAAATCAAATTCACTTTCATTGAATTATTTTATCTCACTCAAGGCCAATAAGAAAGGTTTCCTTTTCACAAATGCATTTTCAATTTAACATTTTTAGCACATCACTATAGACTTTTTATAGACTTTAACGTCACTTCCCAAACACATGTTTAATTCACTGTCATTTAATTCATTTATTTGACTCAAGGCCAATAAAAATGTATTAATATAACATTTTGAGCACATCACTTAATTCCATCAAAGGTGGGTCTATTATATAAATTAAGCAGCATGTCTGGATAGTTGAGGCTATTTATAGAATTTAATGTCACTTCCCAAGATTTTATTTTACTTATTTACTTTTGCTTTAGGTCTGCCTTTTAAAATATCACGACATTTAATTTTAAAATAAAATAATATATTGCCTCATTCAAATGGCATGTGCCTGGTGGTGGAATGGAAATCGTAAATGAATGTTTCTCCACGGTGTACTTGTTATTCCACAGATTGATGCTCAAATGAATTTTGGATTTATGCCATTCATATATACTGTGCCATTGATATATTATTATTATATACTATAATATTTTGCATTGCATTGAAAAAACTGTAACTACATTGTGTATTCCTAAAGCTGTTTGTTATTGCTTTAATACTCATAACTTATTTGACGTATTTTGTGATGTTTGTTGTCTTTTTTGAACTGTTTTTTACTTATTGTTAAAAATTTTTTAATGTAAATTGTGAATCTAGCGTACGCCCTCTCACTTAGTAATTTGTGTTTCCCTCTGAGCTGCTGCAACCCCAGAATTTCCCCCTACGGGCGGGGATCGATAAAGTATATCTTATCTTGTCTTATCTTGTCTTAATTGTCCGAGTCAGACGCCCTAAATCTGACCAGAGCATCCCGTGCCTTCATGTATTCCTTTTGAATCCTGCAACCGAAGCTTGCAGATAACAGAGTCAACAGTGCGATCCAGCGCTCGGCCACGGCTACATCCGCACGAGGAAAGGCAGGGTTGGTTGAGTCTCTTCTGAACTGAAGATTCCCTTTTCGACATTTGATATTGGAGCTAAATGCTAAACTGCTTGCACACCTCCCCGGACATATTTCAGTAGGTGGAAACGCTTTCACATCACAGCCCTGGCTCGCATTCAGACATGCTTAGTGAATGGCTCACACTTTTGATCTTGCGCATCTGCATGTGTTTATGTGTGTGTGTGTGTGTGTGTGTGTGTGTGTGTGTGTGTGTGTGTGGTGGGGAGGGGGGTTGCCATGCCTAATTTCAAAAACAGCAGGTCTGCTATACTCTATTTCCATACTCTATGTACATGAAAGATGATACCTTCCCCCCCTGCGTGCAAACACTGCCCTGGAGTGACAACACAAGGGCTGGAACACACACCGTCCAATATGGAGAGCGGATGTTTAATATGCATATCAAGCAAGAAGGTGTTGTACTGTGCATGTAATTAAGGTGAGGGTGGCGGATGGACGGGTGGGTGGATGGATGGATCGGTGGGTGGGTGAGTGGATGGATGGATGGATGAAGGGAGGGACAGATTGATGGATGAGTGGGTGTGTGTTTGGATGGATGGATGGATGGATGGATGGGTTGGTGGGTGGGTGTTTGGAGGATGGGGTGAATGGATGGATGGATGGATGGATGGATGGACGGATGGATGGATGGATGGATGGAGGGATGGATGGATGGGTGGGTGGGTAGATGGATGGATGAAGGGAGGGACGGATGGATGGATGGATGGGTTGGTGGGTGTTTGGAGGATGGGGTGAATGGATGGATGGATGGATATATGGATGGAAGGCTGGGTGGATGGATGGATGGATGGATGGATGGATGGATGGAAGGATAGCCATAGAGACATGGACAAGCCTAGGAAACAGACGGACAGACGTGGGGGACAATGATCCCATGAAGTCGCGCTCCTCCTCTGTGGGGGAGCAGATGTTCAGCAGCAGCGGCAGCTCCAGGTGTAAATCAGGAGGAAATGGGGTTTCCAGCTCCTCCCGCTCCTCCCGCTCCTCCATCTCCTCCATCTCCTCCCGCTACTCCTGTGTTCTCACCTCAGCACAGAGCCCCATACGGGCCTAATGAGGATGAGTTACCCAGCAGCCCCCTCCGGTGCTCCCTGTGACGGCCATGATCTCCGCCTGAAGGGGACTTTGTCCTGTCTAAACTGCGGAGGAGAACCTGCCAAGGAACCCAACCTCTCACTCTCTGGAGTCCCTCCCAGACACATATAGTCCCCGAGGCACGTGTTCTTTCTCAAGATTTTTGTTACCCGCTCTTTAGACGGAATATGACACAGGATCAGCCGGGAAGAGACAAGAGATGTGCATTAAGGAAGCTTGTCGCGCTTTCCGGACCAAATTAGCACCGGGAAATGGGGTGGAGCGCACGCGAAGCGGAGCAGGGCGAGCCACCTGAGCCGGTCGTCGTCTATTATTCAGCGGGCGCAGATGTGACTGTCCCCGCCGCCCCAATGCCCCCACCCGACCTCCGCCGCCACGTGGCTAATGGAGTCGGCGGAAGTGTCGAAGCCTTCCGTCGGAAAATGAGAGACGGGCGGCACATTTCAATGCGCCGCCGGGGCCGCGCCTCCGCCCCGGAGCCTCCGGGTGACGTGGGGGATCGTCGTCCCGGCGGCGCGAATCGGCCACGCGGGGGAAAAACCGCCGCCACGCGTTCCCCTCCCCTGAGGGCGAGGGCACGAGGCCAAGAGTGCCCCCGCCGCCGTCACCCGAATGTGATATATGCACCGGCGGAAGGCAGTTGTTTAGCCCCCGGCTGATCCGTGCAAATCGTCAGCGTGGAAATTCCACCACGGGAAGGTTTTTTTTTTTTTGGGTAGATCTCGCTCCGAGGACGGAAAATCGCTGCTACTAACAGAGGCGGCGGCGGTGGCGGCGGCGCACCTTCTCCCCTGAACCATTTGAGATATTTCTCCACAGCCTTGTGAAGTGTAACTAAAAGGCTCGCGCCGAGCGTCTCCTCGCCTCCTAATCCCGCCCCCCGAGGCTGCGTGGCAGGTATCTGTAGTTAGGTCTGCGCTCCCGATTCCTCCTCGGATAAACTGGGACAACATGATGAATCGACGATAAAGGAGCCCGGGGGAGAGCCGCTATCCGGGTTAACTCCGCCACATAAAGGACGCCATTTGTAATGATGGCGGGAACGGCGCGAACAAAGCTCACCGGGGGTGTAAGTGGCCGGGGCGGCGGCGGCGGTTCCGCTGAGGCAGCAGAGCGGGGCCGGCCGTAGCCGTGACAACGAGCCGGGTGATGGAGCACCGCGGTGGAGCCCATCTGGGTCTCACCTGCTGAGGGCCGCAAAGCGCGCAGGGAAATTCATTACATTAGCGACGGCGCCCGGAAAACAGCGCGAGCTACAAGTTGTTGATTTAGGTAAACACGGTCTAATGTTTGCACAACTATAGGAGGACTGCAGCTCGTCTGTGAAAGGCCTCACTTTTTAATGCATTTATTTTGTTGTTGATGTATGAATTCAGAAATTCGATTAAATAATTGAATAACTTAAAAAAAAAAAAAAAAAATCTTTCTTTCTGTCTGACCTCCGCTGAATCTAGCTGTTTTGGTGGGAGTTACATGCCTGGCCACGGCACATGTTGGGAAGGCTACTTTTTGCGCGGAGAAAAATCATTAATTATGAAAAATTAATTCAAAAATAATTTAAAATTTCTTAAGTTTCGGTTCGCTTCATTAATTCGATCAAACATTCTTTTTTTTTTCTTTCGCGGAGGAGAGAAATGCATGTTGCAAAGTTTTCATCCCCACTAAATGATCAGATAACATATCAAGCACGTTTTTTTTTCCTCATAAAATTAACGGCTTTTTTCTCGCTCTGAAAAAATAAGTTCTCGCGGCCTTAATACGCCGCCGTCATGAGATAGGATCTAACAAGACAAGATCCGACTTTATTAATCTGGACGATATGAAGTCAGGTGTCAGAGCGCCAAAAAGCAGTGCAAGTCAAGAAAGGGATAAGAGGTAAGATAGTGATTAAAATAGAATATAAGATAAGATAAAAGTAACGTATTTGTATATATTACTTTTTATTTATTTTTTTTTTTTTTCTGTTTTATTTTATTATGACGTCTTTTTAAACTATTTTATTATGACTGCTTTTTATTTATTTTTTTTATGCCTATGCTCTGTGCTGATGGGCACCAAACCTCAACGGAAGGAATTCCTCGTATATGTAAATAAACCTGGCGAAAATAAAACGGACAAATCCACCACGTTGACACGTAGTAGCAGCACGATCCCTCGAAGGAGTGCGCACGGCGCTACAACAGAGCGCTACGCTCCGTGGACAAAAGACAGAACAACCGACGCCCCGAGAACATTTTGTGCAAAGGAATCTGCCGGTGAACGTGTTGGGTTGTTTGAAGGCCTCTGCCAGCCAGCCGTGCATGTTTCCTGCACGGCTGATTGACTAACCAATGGATTTCCACAATGAGATGTTGTGAGACCGCGGCAGACGTTGGACGGCCATCAAGGGTCTTTCGGGCTCTGGCGCCAACGGCCGACGGCCCAGACACTAAAAAGCTTCCGGGGCTGTGGAGGATGGAGATCAGCGGGATGGGTGGTGTTCTTCTCAGCCCCCCACCCACACACCCCGGATGATGAAAGGTGCCGCATCGCGGCGCGTTCCAGCGGGCAAAATATTCGCTGTGTTTCGGGGGGTTTGTTGGGAGTGGAGCGGCTCCAGGTGCCCATGGGTGGCATGGGCCCAGCTGGAGGGAGGACGGGGTCTGACTGGCACTCAGGCTGGCATGCTAACAGGGTGGGGTGCTTTCAGCCTCTCCGCTAAAAGACAGCAAGGGGAGGGTGGGGGCGTGCCAGCTGCATAGGAGGGGGAGGGGGGATTAAAAGAGTCGGGAATTTAAAGAGAATATTTAGGCCTACTCCCATCACTTGTAAAATTTATGTCAAATTGATATTTAATCTTTTGGAAACTAAACATGCCCTGGCCACGCACGCACGTACGCACGCACGTACACACCCACGGACGCACGCACGCACGCACGCACACATGCACGCACACACACACACACACACACACACACACACACACACAGGCCACACATTTCCCCCGTGCAAACAGAGATTCACAGAAATGAATTATTTGAGTGGGGAAAAAATTGACATTTTTCAATCTTATGGGGATGAAGCGGAAAAAGGGCAACGTTATAACAGGAGCTTAATGTGTTGTTCCTCGGGAGCTTGTGCCTTTTATTGGACTGAAACAATCTTGTCAGACACCTGTTGTCCTTGCAGCAGGTAGTTATTGTTGCTTCATGTCAGCGGAGCCTAATCCCCGGTCAGAACACGGCTGCACCGCCTGTGTGACTTGTACTAGCTCATCGTTATTTCCAGTGCGGGCATGTGTGTGTGTGTGTGTGTGTGTGTGTGTGTGTGTGTGTGTGTGTGCGCCCGTGCGCGTGCGTGTTTGCGTGTATGGCTGTGCGTTGAGCAACAGCGGCAAACCTTCAGCCGTGTCACGGTGTTGCGTCGTTTTTCGGACACGTGGCGCAGGCCAATGCACTTCTCGCTGATGCTGCAGCCGCTGGATCTGGGGGAGTGTGTGTGGAAGCGCGACGGCCTGAGTTGTTGGGACGTTTCTGTGATTATGTCACGTCGTCCCACGACGGGGCGCGGAAACACCAGCACTTTGTCTGTTCAGTGAGGATTATTGGAAAAGCTGCTCCGACAATTAAAAACTGTATTTTCACTGTTTTAGCGACAACAAATTATGATGGAGGGATTTATGAAGCAACATGGACGGATTTAAATGTAAAAAACACAACAGATGGATAGATAGACAGACAGACAGACAGACAGATAGACAGATAGACAGGCAGACAGACAGATAGCTAGACAGACAGACAGACAGCTAGACACACAGACAGACAGACAGACAGACAGATAGATGGATAGACAGACAGATAGATAGATAGATAGATAGATAGATAGATAGATAGATAGATAGATAGATAGATAGATAGATAGATA
>NC_137196.1:20407271-20429771 GCF_960531495.2 Zeus faber | reverse complement strand
TGTCAAAATGTTCATTTATGTAAACTCCAACACAAAGTTTACTTTAAATAAATATGTGTTCATTTAAATATGATATATATATATATATATATATATATATATATATATATATATATATATTTATAGTGCATAGTTCTCCCAGGTCAATTTTATTAAAATAAACAAATTTAGAAATAAAGCAAACACCTCTGGGGAGTTCCCACCAAGCCAAATAGAATTTTAGGCCTAACTTTTACAGGACAAAATGACAATAATTGTAATTCCTTGCTACAACTTGACTTTATGGGTGACTTTTTAATTACATAGTGGGTTTTACAGCAGAGTTTAATACGGCGACTGAGAAGCGTCCTCTCAACCTCCGCGCTGTGCAAACTGCTCCACTGAGTGACTGTGGGGGAGAATTTAATCATAGTTTTATAGTTTTAATAGACTGCATCACTCACCTGGACGCCCACGTCCACAGCAGCAGGTTTGACTCTCACAGCGTTTGGCGTCATCTTCCTTATTTGGAGTTCAGTTCATTTCACTGGTATCTTCTGTGGTCAGTGAGATTTCCTCATTTTTTTATTGCTCCGCTGATTTTTCCATTGACTTCAGCGAATTGAGTATCACGAATAAACACACTTCTGTTCTGACGAGAACTTAAAGCGTGAACACCAACAAAGGACTCTGTGGTTTTTTTTTTTTGAGCAACGGGGCAGGAGAAACGGTCATGTTAGTATTAAGAAACGCTCATAATGGTCCAAATCTGGCCAGCGATAGAGGCACCATATAAGTTCCAGGTTAGGCTGCATGTATTAAAATAAGGTACATATTACAGCAATGAAGAATTACGTCAGCTTCATTTCAAAGGAGGCGGTTTGATCCAGTTTTTACATGTTGAATTAACCCAGAAAACAAATCGGCCAAAACACATGGGTCAGATAATTGGGAAAAGGACAAATATCACATAATATCAATAACCCTTGTAATATGCTGGCCAGATTTAACCCTCATTTAGGTGTTTATCGTGACTAAAAAGCAGGTTAACATCCTCGTTTCAGCCTGAGGCCGGGTGACTTTGCCCAATTTGGGGTCATGAACTTCTATGCAGAATGTACAAAATATTGACGTCGGGAGGTTTTAGTTTATGTCTATGAGGACTTTGCACCCATTTTGATGCTTCGGCCACTTTTGACCACAAAGGAGATTCGGCCTTTATGAACTAGCGGCGGGTTTAAATAAGAGCTGTCTCTCTCTCTCTCTCTCTCTCTCTCTCTCTCACACACACACACAGCTCTCACCACTAACATGAAGACCACCCCCTTTTATCATCTTTAACTAAAGGTACTAAATATATTTCATCTGTAAAACGTACCACTGCCTCACGGACATGACCGATGACCGGTGCAGAGCAATTTGGTGGGAATAAATGATGTATCGATCGTCTGAGAGGGGCAACGCGCTGACATGAAAAGGTCCCGCTCACCGCCTACCCGCTCGGCCACCGTCGCAACGGGCAGAAGCTCCTCGGCCAGTGAAGCCCCCCGATCTCAGACGGCGATCGCGTCCGGAATGGAGGGCGACGTGGGACATACAGTAACTGGCAGCGCCACGCGTCGTCCTCCGGCGGCAAAGGAGGGAGGGAAGTGCACAGGTTGGAAGGGAGGTCGATGCCGACGGGACGGAGAGGCAGCGTGGTCCGGCCCTCATCCAATGCAAGGCAACCGCCACGCGTGTGAGATAATTAGAAAACCACCACGGCCAGTTTGATTAATAATTACCGCATATTATGTGGTTTGTGTTGAAAAACTAGTGTGACGTCAAGGGAAACCGTGTCCTATGTGGACAAAAAAAAATTGTGATATCCGATCAAGTTTGCAATGATAGTCGGCGACATGACGCTCATTTGAAATAATGACTTTTTGAGGAGGTTAAATATGCATGTCTCGTATTTTGAGGACTTTTATGGCGCCGGCCATTTCTGGCGTCGATTAAACATGAGCACATCGTACAAGGGATAATCTGTCGAGCCTTCTTATAGTCATAAGCGATAAGCATAATGAGCACTTCAAACCGCTTTCCTCTAAACGCCTCCAATAGATCAATTTGTGTTCGTAATGAACTACGGAGGTTGGGTTCTTTTTTTTTTTCTTTTTTTTTGTTGTTGTATTCCTTTCATTCACGGAAACAGATGGCACCTCGATTTCACCAAAACCCGTCCTGGGATTCGGTTGGAGCAAACTTGGCGATCCAATCAGTGAGACGTTTGCGCAGGTCTTCTCGTTTGCCTCTGGAGGGGGGGGGGGGCATCTTGTATTTTCTGCGTCTATAAATACCTCCTGGACGGTCGGGATGCGGGGAAGTGTCAGCGCAGCCGGCGCTCCCTCGCCCCGCTGTAGATAACGTGACCTCATCTCCAGGAAGGTATTGACGTTCCTGCACCCGACGAACTCGCCGACGGCGCGGGAATGAAAGCCGATCCGGACAAACGGGAGAGAGAGCGGTGCCGGGCCTCCCGCTGGTTCCGTCCGAGCTCTCCTAACGCCTCGTCTTGTCTTTTTTTCCCCGTAGCGTTCACCAAAATGATCACGATAAACGGCCAGGAGTACCATCTCCAGCTGGTAGATACAGCAGGCCAGGTAGGATCTTATTGTCCCCGTTAAAACCCCATTTGGACATTTGAATGGACGGTTGAATCATAGGAGTAATCACACTATTGTAAGATAGGATTTATTTTAAATATTATTTTATCTATGCTATCTATTTTATATATATTATCTTTTTTATTAATGTAATGTTTTTTTTATGTATTTTATCTACAGTATGTTAGATATTGTATTTATATTATCTATTTATGGATCATATCATGGATATTTATTTATTTCATTATTTATTTTAGTTATATATGTTTAAATTTAGTTATATAAAAGACCACATTTAACTATATCGCGACAATATCTGTTCTCATATCTCAACCAGGACGGTCATGGATATTTATTCGATTATTTACTTTAGCTATTTGAGATAACTTTATTTATTTATTTATTTATTTTTATTTTCTACCTTTTTATTTTGTAAATATTTTTTTCCAAACTACCATTAACAGAAAAAAATGTATTTCATATCTTGAGTTGTATATTTAATGATTTTGAATTGTTCCGCGTAGCCTCATTCATTTGATAAGTTTGAGTTTGGCTTTATAATAAGGTTCACATTGGCATCAGAGCCGTCTCGCGGTTTTTCCGTGGCGGCTGCCATCGCTCACATGTCGTCCCTCCAACCTCATTGACGGCCGACGTCGGCCGTTTCTTTCCCCCCTCCCCGTTTTCCAGGACGAGTATTCAATCTTTCCGCAGACGTACTCCATAGACATCAATGGTTACATCCTGGTCTACTCTGTCACGTCCAATAAGAGGTATTTCTCTCAAGTGCCTCTCATAAAACCACTAATGCCCCGCGGCTGGACCGTGTACAGTTCACGAAAGCGGGCTGACATTGTTTCTCTCCGCTCTGTTCTTCTTTCCAGTTTTGAAGTCGTACAAGTCATCCATGAAAAGCTGTTGGACATGGTGGGGAAGGTCCAGTAAGTGGCTCATTTGGGTTTCCTTCATTCATTTTTTTTATTTGCCGTACAGGGTTAAAGGAGAGGTACGCCGTGTTTTTTTTTTTAACTTTGTTTTCCCCTCCCCGTACAGAGTTCCAATTATGTTGGTTGGAAACAAGAACGACCTACATATGGAGCGGTACGTAGTCGTGCACATACACCGCCCTGCGGGATCCAAATGAGAGTAGAGCTCCCGGCGGGATGTAGATCGCAAACCAAGCGCCGCGGCGATACGGGCCAAATCTGATATCGCGATATTTTTGGACGAATGCCTCGATATCGAAAAAATGTGACCGCATTTGGCGGATGACTATCGGTTCTTTCAGAGGATATTTAGAGAAACAGTCAACGACAATCATTTTGACCGGCTGGTCAAATAACGCTCTACCAAGCTGAGAAAATGCTTTTATTTTGCTGTTAAATTCAGCCTAAGAGACAACGTTGAACTATATCGCGTTGTTGCGATAAAACCAAAATCCCATGTTGCGATAAAACCAAAATATCTGGTCTCACACCTCGATCGGAGCGGTCACAGTCATGAAAGGAGTTAGTTATTAGTTGATGATGAATTGAGATCCAAATTATTGCGATGAACGATTCAATTGCATGTATGAAATAATATAAAACTTGCAATAATACCGTACCATGCCTGTCCGCCACCAAAATTCAGATATTTCTGGACGGTTCATTCACCTCGACACAGCTGATTCACATTCTATCTGTTACAAACTCTTCTGACGTTGCCTTAAAATTCCCCTTTAAATTTAGAAGGAAACGTCTGATCGTGGAATCGGGCGATTTTCCACAGAAAGGTCGCGATCTACTCAAATAATTGCGGTCGGGCAATGACGTCGCAATTGTGGCTGCTCTCATCATGATATCTTTAAACGCGGCCCCGCCCGACTTTAAAAGTGTGTTACAGCAACAGAAGGGAGTCTGAATGTATATCATGTAAATGACAATACATATTAAAAAAAAACAAAAAACAACCTTATTTGTATAGCACCTTTCCTACACAACATGCAACTCAGAGTTTTTTACCGTAATAGACGGTAATCCAATAGTAACCAGTTTAAAAATGCATTCATTAAAAACTAAATATCATACTAATTTTCAGATTTGGGCTTCGTCCGTTTAGACCCTGAAGGATGACAGTCATTTATTTTTTCCAGTGGACTCAATATCTCAACGGGTTCAATTTCTTTCCACCCATATTGTGTCGAGCACACGGTCTTAACAGGATTCCCTGTACACGACGGACGTTTGAATCGGTCTCACCCCAAGGTAGTGAGTTAGATGAGGCGTCGCACTGCGGTGCCACTGGTGTTTAAATGTTGAGAGCGGACTGAGCAGCGTGACGTCCCTGCTCCTCCAGAGTGATCAGCTGTGAAGAAGGAAAAGCCTTAGCGGAGTCCTGGAACGCTGCCTTCATGGAGTCCTCCGCCAAGGAGAACCAGGTCTGTCTGTCTGTCTGTCTGTCTGTCTGTCTATCGATCCATCCTTCTATTGTCTATCATTCTATCAGTCTGTCTGTCTGTCTGTCTGTCTATCTATCCATCCTTCTACTGTCTATCTGTGTATCTATCCATCCTTCTACTGTCTATCTATCTATGTATCTATCTGTCTAACCTTCTATCTATCTATCTATCTATCTCTCAGCCCAACCTTCTATCTGTCTGTCTATCTATCTATCTATCTAGCTATCATCTATATATCTATCTGTCTAACCTTCTGTCTGTCTGTCTATCTATCTGTCTGTGTATCTATCTGTCCATCTATCCATCCTTCTACTGTCTGTCTGTATCTATCTATCTATCTATCTATCTATCCAACCTTCTATCTGCCTGTCTATCTATCTATCTATCTATCTGTCTATCTGTCTATCTATCTATCTATCTATCTATCTATCTATCTATCTATCTATCTATCTATCTATCTATCTATCTATCTATCTATCTATCTATCTATCTATCTATCATCTATATATCTAACCGTCTGTCTGTCTATCTATCTGTCCATCTATCAATCCTTCTACTGTCTGTCTGTGTCTGTCTATCTATCTCTATCTATCTATCTATCCATCCATCTATCATCTATATCCATCCATCCATCCTTCTATCTATCTATCTATCTATCTATCTGTCTATCTATCTATCTATCTATCTATCTAATCTTCTATCTATCATCTATATATCTTTCTATCTATCTAATCTTCTGTCTGTCTCTATCTATCTATCTATCTATCTATCCATCCATCTATCATCTATATCCATCCATCCATCCTTCTATCTATATCTATCTATCTATCTATCTATCTATCTATCTATCTATCTATCTATCTATCTATCTATCTATCTATCTATCTATCTCTCTATCTATCTACCTACCTATCTATCTATCTATCTATCTATCTATCTATCTATCTATCTATCTATCTATCTATCATCTATCTATCTATCTATCTATCTATCTATCTATCTATCTATCTAACTGTCTGTCTGTCTATCTATCTGTCCATCTATCCATCCTTCTACTGTCTGTCTGTCTGTCTATCTATCTATCTATCTATCTAATCTTCTGTCTGTCTATCTATCTATCTGTCTGTCTATCTATCTATCTATCTATCTATCATCTATATATCTACCTATCTAATCTTCTGTCTATCTATCTATCTATCTATCTATCTATCTATCTATCTATCTATCTATCTATCTATCTATCTATCTATCTATCTATCTATCTATCTATCTAACCGTCTATCTATCTATCTATCTATCTATCTATCTATCTAACCGTCTGTCTGTCTATCTGTCTGTCCATCTATCCATCCTTCTACTGTCTGTCTGTCTGTCTATCTATCTATCTATCTATCTAATCTTCTGTCTGTCTATCTATCTATCTATCTATCTATCTGACTATCTATCTGTCTATCTATCTATCTATCTATCTATCTATCTATCTATATATCTATCTATCTAATCTTCTGTCTATCTATCTATCCATCCATCTCTGTCTGTCTCTATCTGTCTGTCAATCTATCATCTATATCCATCCATCCTTCTACTTGTCTGTCTATCATCTATCTATCCATCCATCCATCCATCCATCCATCCTTCTATTTATCTATCTATCTATCTATCTATCTATCTATCTATCTATCTATCTATCTATCTATCTATCTATCTATCTTTCCATCCATCCATCCATCCATCCATCCATCCATCCATCCATCTATCTGAAGTTTAACTATTAAATCATTTCGCTGGGGACCCCCCTGGAACCCCATGATAGACCCCCCCCCCCCCCCGGAGGGTCCCCGGGCCCCACGTTGGGAGCCTATTAACCCTGGGCATGCCTCGCTCGCAGACGGCCGTGGAGGTGTTCCGGAGGATGATCCTGGAGGCGGAGAAGATCGACGGCGGCGTGCAGCCGGGGAAGACGTCCTGCGCCATGATGTAGGAGCGGCCAATCGACACACAGGACACTGCACTGGGAAATCCCGTTACTTGAAGGCTCGCTGCCAGTCCTCCTGCACCTCAGCTGACTCCCCTCCCCCCTCCTCCCCCAGGCTCCTCAAGCATCAAGATACTCTCTGTTCACGGTTCTGAGTTTCCACCGTTATTTATCAGTATTTCCCATTTCCTTTTCCTTTTCCCGCCATCCTGGGGTTTTCTCCGTTGGTTTATTTGTTCGTTTTGTTTGTATGAAGACAACAAAAAAAAAAAAACGGATGAACGGTGATTCCTCGTTTCGTATACTCCGCATTTCCACCACTCGATGCAAAACACGGGAGTTGATATATATTTTTTTTCTTTCAGGGTTTGTTTTTTTTCGGCATGCTCTCGTATAGATGTAGAAGGAGACAGGTCGACGGGAAGCGGCTCGGGAACTTCAGTATGGCTGGGACATTTTTCTGTCAGTCACGTTTTTTGTTCGCGCACGCACACACACGCACCCACACACACACACACACACACACTATCACACACACACACACACACACACACAGCTCCTTTTTCTACTTCATCTCCATGCAGCACCTACTACTCTGTTTCTTGGGTTATGTTTTGTTTTTCATATAGCAGTTACCTGTCAGCCAAAACAACAACAACAACAAAACAAAAATCTGCATCCATTTTCTAACGTTGAAAATGTTGTACAAATGTTTTTGATTGTAATCATTAAAGTTAGAAGTGGTTATGTAACGTCGACTCGACTGTCATTCCTCCCGCAGTGGTTGTTGGTGATGAGGGCTGATTGATTGTGTTCGGGGGCACGCGGGGAAAACGACAGGGTTTTTATTTTTCTATAAGGGTACGACCACATGCAGAAGAGAGAAATTCCGTTTTTAAATTTTTTTTAATATAGCCTGTGTTTACTCAGGGCGGTACTCGTGGAGTCAAGTCACGGGTGGTGGAGAAACACCTACACACTGCGACACAAAGTGGAAATGCAATTGTACAACAGGAAGTATGAGCTCCCCTCCTCCTCCTCCTCCCCCTCCTCTGCTGACCGGTGCTGGAATCAAACCGCATGGATTTAGAACACGTTGCACAGGTCGTCCTGGCAGCAATGGGCGTCGATGAAGGAGTTCCCCTGGAGAATCTGGCAGTCGGCCATAGATATGCATCTTTGGAATTGGGAGTCTGACAGAGGAGAAGAAATAAGAACAGGGTGTTGTTATTTTTTCTCAGTGCAAATTGGTTTGGATCGATAGATACATACATACATACATACATACAAACATACATACATACATACATACATACATAGATACATAGATGGATAGATAGAGCATTCATCCCCGGAGAGAAATTGCGGTGTTACAGCCCACATTGAAGCAAATCGGCAATAAGAAAATAGACAACATACAGCAAACAATTAACCAATAACAATAACAATTGCCCTTTTGTTCAACTGAACATTCTTTGTTCTCGTTTTGTTGATTTTATCGCTGCTTTTCTCAATCCCTCGTGGATCGTGTCTTTCACCCATTGTAAGTATCCCGCCCATAGAGAGTCAATGAAGAATAATTACGCATCAAGAGATGTCATTTAAGTCACCAAACTACTCAAACAACTTGGGTTGCTGCTTTTGGACGCACATAACCCCACTTTGCCGTCTCTATTATAACGCAGGGAGACTCACGCGGCGGGCTGAGGAACTTGGCGGCGACACACGCGTCCCTCCTGGGTTCGCAGTCCTCCTCGCTGCGCCTGCACCCAGCTCCCCTGTTCGAGATGCAGCGGTGACACCTGAGCGCTTCACCTGAGGGTGTGACGTCACTGTTAAGTCATTGGTGACGCGTCTCTTCAGGGCCTGTCTTTAAAGTGGTAATCCCTCAGAATATTTGGTTGAAGAAAAAAAATCCCAAATGTGATCGTATTTCCATGAGACACAGTCATTACGTGTATTTGTACTCGGCATGTGCACCTCTGTGTGCTGCTTCCATTGGTTGGTGGCGGGGTCCGCCCTCGGATGACAAAATATCCCCGCCTCCTCAAGTGACCAGAATGTATATATTTTTAACTGATCGGTGACGAAAATAGAATAGAATACAAAATGGAGATGTGTGCATGGAGAGGAGGGCTCGTGGTGGATTGGGTGCGTCAGGGTAAACAGGGGCTGTTGACTTTGTGGAGTGTCGCACGCTCGCACACTCACCGGTCGCCAAAAACAGGGACAGAGCCAGGACCAGCAGCAATGACTTCATGGTTCTTCTCCGTGCGGGAGCCCTGCGGTCGGAGGAGATGTCGAGAGAACGGAACGTTTCTTTCTTGTTCCGCCACTGCCCCTAATGCAACACCCTGCTGCTTAACTCCGCCTTACACCGCCGGACCACCTCTATAAAGGGTGCAATACAGGCCGGTGTCCCCCAAATCTGTTTGTTACGTCACATATTTTCTTGTTCCGCCAGTTTATGAAAGCCCTCATGAAAATGCTCTGAAAAGATATAATAATTATAAGAGAGGTTTATGGGATATCACGGCTTATCCGCTTTATAAGGTCAACGGCATTTTCACAGTACAAGTACACAGACACAAAAAAAATATATTAAATTTAACTGAAAATATATTATTTTCAAAAGTATTTCAAATGTGGTATTATATTACACATTTAGTTCAAAACATAATTCTAATATGTTTTATAATATGATAATATAAATATAACCATAATCTATATATGTTAAAAAAAAGCAAAAAATCTAAATCAAATTAAGCCAAAATCCAAAACGTATAATACCACCGTCCCGGAGAGGCTCCAGGTCAGGTGTACGTACCTCTGTGCTGGTGCAGCGACAGTGTCGTGTAATCATGGGCCCGTCCTCCTTTTTTATACCCGCTTCTCCCACTGACACCCCAGCCTTCCAGTAAGAGGTCTCCCTGATCACAGTCAATATGTACCCGCACCGAGCCAAGGACGAGCCAGGCCCCCGGGCGGGGTTCCAACTGCCCCCGCTGCTGCATTGTGCAAACAGGTGTTTGCAGGTGACTGTAAATATCAATGCGAGCACTTGTCACCAGCTGAAATAAAAGATTTTCAAATGAAGGAATGTGCACAATAAGCCTTGCAAATAGAGACTTTCAGCCGAAGGTGTGTTTGCTTTATGGAGTCCTCCGCCAAGGAGAACCAGGTCTGTCTATCTATCTATCTATCTATCTATCTATCTATCTATCTATCTATCTATCTATCTATCTATCTATCTATCCATCTATCTATCTATCTATCTATCTATCCATCTATCTACCTATCCATCTATCTGTCTGTCTGTCGGTAGTCACGTTATTTGTTCCTCGACTACACACACACACACACACACACACCACACACACACACACACACACACACACACACACACACACACACACACACACACACACACACACACACACACTCCTTTTTCTACTTCATCTCCATGCAGCACCTACTACTCTGTTTCTTGGGTTATGTTTTGTTTTTCATATAGCAGTTACCTGTCAGCCAAAACAACAACAACAACAAAACAAAAATCTGCATCCATTTTCTAACGTTGAAAATGTTGTACAAATGTTTTTGATTGTAATCATTAAAGTTAGAAGTGGTTATGTAACGTTGACTCGACTGTGTCATTCCTCCTGCAGTAGTTGTCGGTGATGAGGGCTGATTGATTGTGTTCGGGGGCAGGCGGAGAAAACGACAGGGTTTTTATTTTTCTATAAGGGTACGACCACGTGCAGAAGAGAGAAATTCCATTTTTTATTTTTATTTTTTAAAATATAGCCTGTGTTTATTCAGGGAAGGCTTTTTTTTTTTTTTTTTTTGCGGACACGGTCACATTCCTAGTTATACAGTGCGTGTCTCACAGCAGGGCACCTCAGGGCGGTACTCGTGGAGTCAAGTCACGGGTGGTGGAGAAACACCTACACACTGCGACACAAAGTGGAAAAGCAAATGTACGACAGGAAGTATGAGCTCCCCTCCTCCTCCTCCTCCCCCCCGTCCTCTGCTGACCGATGCTGGAATCACACCGCATGGAGCTGGTACACGTTGCACAGGTCTTCCTGGCAGCACTGGGCGTCGATCAAGGAGCTTATCTGGAGAATCTTGCAGTCGGCCATAGATATGCATCTCTGGAATTGGGAGCCTGGCAGAGGAGAAGAAATAAGAACAGGGTGTTGTTATTTTTTCTCAGTGGAAAATGGTTTGGATAGATAGATACATACATACATACATACATAGATAGATAGATAGATAGATAGATAGATAGATAGATAGACAGACAGTAGAAGGATTGATAAATAGACAGACAGACAGACAGACAGACAGACAGACAGATAGAAAGAAGGTTGGATAGATAAATAGATAGATGGATAGAGCTTTCATCCCTGGAGAGAAATTGCGGTGTTACAGCCCACATTGAAGCAAATCGGCAATAATAAAATAGACAACATACAGCAAACAATTAACCAATAACAATAACAATTGCCCGTTTGTTCAACTGAACATTTCTTGTTCTCGTTTTGTTGATTTGATCACTGCTTTTCTCGATCCCTCGTGGATCGTGTCTTTCACCCATTGTAAGTATCCCGCCCATAGAGAGTCAATGAAGAATAATTACGCATCAAGAGATGTCATTTAAGTCACCAAACTACTCAAACAACTTGGGTTGCTGCTTTTGGACGCACATAACCCCACTTTGCCGTCTCTATTATAACGCAGGGAGACTCACGCGGCGGGCTGAGGAACTTGGCGGCGACACACGCGTCCCTCCTGGGTTCGCAGTCCTCCTCGCTGCGCCTGCACCCAGCTCCCCTGTTCGAGATGCAGCGGTGACACCTGAGCGCTTCACCTGAGGGTGTGACCTCACTGTTAAGTCATTGGTGACGCGTCTCTTCAGGGCCTGTCTTTAAAGTGGTAATCCCTCAGAATATTTGGTTGAAGAAAAAAAATCCCAAATGTGATCGTATTTCCATGAGACACAGTCATTACGTGTATTTGTACTCGGCATGTGCACCTCTGTGTGCTGCTTCCATTGGTTGGTGGCGGGGTCCGCCCCCGCCTCCTCAAGTGACCAGAATGTATATATTTTTAACTGATCGGTGACGAAAATAGAATAGAATACAAAATGGAGATGTGTGCACGGAGAGGACGGCTCGTGGTGGATCGGGTGCGTCAGAGTAAACGGGGGCTGTTGACTTTGTGGAGTGTCACACGCTCGCACACTCACCGGTCGCCAAAAACAGGGACAGAGCCAGGACCAGCAGCAATGACTTCATGGTTCTTCTCCGTGCGGGAGCCCTGCAGTCGGAGGAGATGTCGAGAGAACGGAACGTTTCTTTCTTGTTCCGCCACTGCCCCTAATGCAACACCCTGCTGCTTAACTCCGCCTTACACAGCCGGACCACCTCTATAAAGGGTGCAATACAGGCCGGTGTCCCCCAAATCTGTTTGTTACGTCACATATTTTCTTGTTCCGCCAGTTTATGAAAGCCCTCATGATTCAAGATTCAAGATTCAAGATTTTTATTTGTCACATACATATACATACTTCCATACATATATGCAGTGAAATGTAATAAAAAAAATGTAATGAAATGTAATGAAAATGCTCTGAAAAGATATAATAATTATAAGAGAGGTTTATGGGATATCACGGCTTATCCGCTTTATAAGGTCAACGGCATTTTCACAGTACAAGTACACAGACACAAAATAAAAAATATTAAATTTAACTGAAAATATATTATTTTCAAAAGTGTTTCAAATGTGGTATTATATTACACATTTAGTTCAAAACATAATTCTAATGTGTTTTATAATATGATAATATAAATATAACCATAATTTTTACATGTTAAAAAGCAAAAAATCGAAATCAAATCAAGGCAAAATCCAAAACATATAATACCACCGTCCCGGAGAGGCTCCAAGTCAGGTGTACGTACCTCTGTGCTGGTGCAGCGACAGTGTCGTGTAATCATGGGCCCGTCCTCCTTTTTTATACCTGCTTCTCCCACTGACACCCCAGCCTTCCAGTAAGAGGTCTCCCTGATCTCAGTCAATATGTACCCGCACCGAGCCAAGGACGAGCCGGGCCCCCGGGCGGGTTTCCAACTGCCCCCGCTGTTGCATTATGCAAACAGGTGTTTGCAGGTGACTGTAAATATCAATGCGAGCACTTGTCACCAGCTGAAATAAAAGATTTTCAAATGAAGGAATGAGCACAATAAGCCTTGCAAATAGAGACTTTCAGCCGAAGGTGTGTTTGCTTTAGGTCGGACGGAGCCCGGATTGAAAAAGGTCTGATATCTCTGGCACAGTGCTCTTTATAGAGGAACAACATCATTAGTCACCGCTTGAAAACTTGACCGAAAGGCTGGCGTCGGCAGGTTCAAATACGTTAGAATTTAAAGTCGGGGTGAGTGAAAGGTTCAAAAAAAGAAAAGGATAGCTATCTCAGTCTGTCATCGAGGCACAGAGCTCATACTGGAAAAATTGCAAAGGTGCAGAGTACAATCCAGTGGAATTCTGCTGAATTTCACGTTATTAAGAGTTTTCAGTTTCAAACTTCTTTGATTATTCTTTTTAAAAAAGGTTCCTGATTAAGAAACGGCCAAGCATTGATAGACTTTTTTTTTTCTTTTGCCAAAAAAATTTAAATAAAAAATAAATCAGAATGTGCATGTATTTTGATGCTTTCACCCTCGATCTTAATGAACGTGTTGCTGTTTTAGTCTTGTTGCAACACGCAAACCAGGTCTGCGGCAGGTACAATAGATCTGCGGTGCACTGCAGCATATGCTTGTCAGTGTAGAAGGACTTGCTCAAATCTTTAGAAAACACTACTTTACGTCCATGAATCCACTCAGGTGCTGCCCTAAACAGTCCAGCCGCCCTATGATCGGTGGCCTTTTTGGCACTGGCATTCTTGTGGGACACTTCTTCTTCTTTCGTATATCATCAGATGGCCAACTCAGTGTCATATAGCCACGCCCTCGTCTCCAGTCCTAGGTCAAAAAGGCCAGCTTCTGAGGGTGGGCTGTATAGGGGGCAGCTGGTGATTATGTGCTCGGCAGTCTGTTCAGGTTCGCCACACTCGCATGACGCACTGTCGGATAGGCCCCACTTCTTTAGAGAGGACTTGAAGCGCCCGACGCCAGTACGCAGGCGGTTCAGCGAGGTCCATAGGTGGCGTGGCATGTCTTCTCCTTTTACACCTCCTCCTGGGTCCCGGATGTATCGTTGGATGCGGGAGGGCGCAGCTGACTCCCACGATTGTCTCCAGGATGCTGCCAGCCAGGCGTCCTTGGACAAGTCGTCAGGGATCGACTGTAGCATCTCTTGTGCTGCCTTGTTGTAGGGATGGCGAGACTTGAGCCTGCATGGTGGTGCCGGTGTTGTTGTGGCTTTGTGTAGGATGTGCCAGTCGTTCTTCTGGGCTTTCCTTGCCAGGGCGAGGGTAGCTGCTTCCCGTCGGAGACTGGGTGGGGCGATACCAGCTAGGACTGGCAGGTAGGACACAGGGGTGGGTTTCAGACAACCAGTTACTATCCGGAGGGCGCTGTTGATGACAGTATCCACCTTGTTTGCATGTGGACTTCTGCTCCAGGCAGGGGCACAGTATTCCGCTACGGGTAGGACCAGGGCTTGCGTGGATATGCGTAGGGTCTGGGGGGAAGCTCCCCAAGTCGAGCCTGCAAGGCGGCGGATGAGCGAGACCCTTGCGGTTGTCTTGGCCTTCACTTCATCCAGGTGCTGCTTGTAGGACAGCGTCCGGTCCAAGCATACGCCGAGGTACTTGGGGGCTTGCTGGAACTCCAGGCGGATGTGGCCAACATGCACGTCCAGTTCCCTTCTTGCCTCCCGGTTGTAGAGGTGGTAAGCTGCAGACACTGTTTTGCCCATGCTGAGCTGAAGGTGCCACTTCTGGAGGTAGTCTGCCAGGATGCCCATGTCTCGGTTGAGGCCTTCTTCCATAGTGTTCCATGTTGGGCATCGAAGCATGATGGCCAGGTCGTCCGCATAGCCGTACTTCTTGGATGTTGTGTCTGGCAGGTCGTGAATATAGATGTTAAATAACATTGGTGAGAGGACAGAGCCTTGCGGGACACCGTTCTTCAGCCTTCTGAGCCTGCTGGTCTGGCCATCGCTGGTTTGTAGGATGAAGCTATGGTTAGATAGCATCTCCATAATAAATCTCACCATGTGCCGGTCCGGGATTGTTCTCAACAGTTTCAGGTGTAGTCCACGGTGCCACACGGTGTCATAAGCGGCTGTCAGGTCCAGGAATACTACTCCAGCTTTCTCATTATCTTGGAAGCTGTCCTCGATGTCCTGGGTGAGTAGCGTTACCTGGTCCACCGTTGACCTGCCTCTGTTGGACACCTTGCTGATGAAGTCATACCACCTTGGATTTTAGCAGTTGCCAGTTGTTGTTTTGCAGTGGTGCAAAGTAACCAAGTGAAAATACTTTGTTACTCCTGTAACTGTACTTTACTTAAGTTTTTTTTTTCTGTCGACTTTCACTTTTACTTCTCTACATTCAGCCCCAATAAAGTTGTCGTTCACTCCAATGCATTTCCCCCGAACACCTTAGTTACTCGCTATAAAATAAAACCGGAGGGGAAGTGGGAGCCGGTGATGAATGTGAAAGGCAGTTATCATGAGGTTCATGTTCCAATCAAGGGTCATGTCAGCAGAGAGTGTCAAACAAACACTCTCAGCCCGGTCACAGTTGCCTGGTCTGCGGTTTTCCAGGAATAAGGCCGCTTGTTAAGTGTTGAAGCGGGTTTTTTTTTTTTTTTCTTTGTTTGTTTGTTTTTTTTCTTTGTCTGTGGGTTGGGGGACGGCTGGGGTTTGTCGTGGAGACCTGGCAACCCTGCCCGTGTTGTCAGAGGATGTCAGAGTTGAAGATGCGTCTTTTTGAAGGAAGCGCCTCTTATGCTTAATATTGGCAACCAGAATAAAACAAGCGCAAAAGAAAAGCTCAAAGGAAAAAACAAGAAAGTCTGGCTTTTTTTTTCTTCCTCCACTGACATTAACTTTTACTTTTACGTACATTTAATATCAGCTACTCTAAGACTTTTACTCAGATTGTATTCTAATGGGTGACTTTCACTTTTATAGAGTCGTTTTTTAGAAACACGTCTCTACTTTTACTGCTTCTGTGTCGACAACAAACCAACACAAAATCGAACTATTTACACTGATGATTCTGGACTATTTTAATTGAGCATCGATGTTAAAATAAATTAAATGAAACAAGCAAATAGCAACCAATGCACCAAGCAGTAGGAGGGATATGTTGATTACTCTTGCTCCATATGTGCAGCAGACAAACAAATAACAGTAGAAGTTTCGTAGAATTTTACCCGGTAACCCAGGTGAAATCAACCAGAGAACAGAAAACACAACCAGCCAGGTCATGCATATAATGTTTCAACTTGACGGACTCAATGAAAGAGACGCAGACCTTATTATTATTTCTATATTTTATTTCCCGCCGAGCGGCTCACCGCAGCCCCGGGGGCTGAAGTGTCCGGCAAAAAATAACAAACAGGGCCGGGCGAGCCCCTTTCACATCCAACCTCTCTTGTTACTCGCTCGTTCCTGTCGCCTGAAAATTGCTCGCCGTCGCTTCCCCCGCCCGTCCCCTGGCCGCCGGCGACGCGAGCCGGCGACAAAAAAATGACAAAAGTGATGAGCCCGTCTTGTCCCTGCCAAACAGAGACACCGCGAGCGAATTCCCGTTTGGCTTTGTCTCAATTTTATGGGCCCAGCTGCGGGCTCCTTTTCCGCTGTCGCCACATACAGTTCTGCAAAAATGCACGAGGACATATACTCAAAAACCTTTATTCACAGCGCTTTTCCTCACAAAGCTACACAATGCTTACAGAGGAGACAGAGGATGCTGTATACAATACGTGTAGGCTGCCATTTATTTGCAACGGGAAGGATTGCTACTCACTCATTGTGGAGAACTAAGGTGAAAAGCTCGAAAACGGAGTCGTCTCGCGCTCAGCGGTTGGTTTACATCGTGCGTTAACCTGATTGGCGTCGTGTGAGCGCCGTGGCGGCCGTGGTGGCCGTGGCGGCGGAGCCGACGCTCTCACAACACGCGAGCGAGTTCGCCTCCCATTCCTCTCGCTCGCTCGCCCGCGCCCTCACACTCCCCAGACCCCGCCCCCCTCGACACCTGGGCCGTGACCCCTCTATCCCGGACACCTCACCCCAGTCAGATGAACGTGTTCCGACGACTATGACAACCCACCAATCAACTTGGTGGGTGAACCCCCTGACAACATCCTGCCCCACCCTCCACACACACAGCGTTTATGAGGCGGGCGGAACCAGGCGCGGGGCGGCGACGCCCTTGGGCCCCCCCGGCCTTCATTTAAAATCCGTGTGACATGCGTAGAGGAGGGGCTCCTCTGATACGCTGCACTACAGAGTGGGTGAGGGGCCCGCCCCACCACCACCACCACCAGCACCACGCCCACATACAGTATTACATGGATCTCACTGTTATTTCACTCACGTTATTTCTGTCGGTATCCTAAACTACTAATTTGTGTCAAAAGCAAGAAAAAGTTGAGTTTCTCAATGTATAATTGATTCAGTTAACATAATTGAAACAAGGACTACATGCGGCATCTGGTGGGGCCCGCCCCCCCGGCCCCTAATGTCGAGGCGCCACTGCCCATTAGGGGCGTAGAGGTGGAACAGCTAAGATCCAGACCTGAACTCCTGATTCCTGGCGCTCCTCTACGTGGCCCAGCTTCCTTCAGGGGGTCTTTGGAATCACAGCCCCTATTCCCGCTGATCCGGTTCCCATTGCCAAGACATTCGTGAAATAAAAGTCAAAGAGCGTCTAAAGGTATATTTCCAAACACCACATCGTCCTCACAACACCACGCCACAAATTGTCTCCAAATTTGTTTCACGCACGTCACTTTATTATCACTTTCTGCGCTTTTGTTTTTGTTGTTGTTTTTGTTACTGTTATGAGTCTTTCCTTATTGAAAATATTAGTCGCAGCCACTGCCCCCCGTGCAGCGTTGCCCTCAAAACCCAAATCAAAGCAGAATCTCTGCCACCGTATTGTGTCCCCCCCACCCGAGCCAAAGTCCAATATCAGCAGAGGCAGATGTAAGAGAAAGTGCCCATGTGGCAAAATGTCTAAGCCCTCCATTGTTGGCTCTTTGTTGCTTTGGACTCGCGATACCTCCACACACTCTATTGACCATATATATCAGGGGCTCCAAAATTTTTTCCCACTTGTATACTGTGTGGGACCAGTTTTTGGACAACAACTGGTCGAAAAATGTCGCAGTACTCCGGAAAGGTGAGTAGCATGACGAGTGAGACGCAGCCATCTTAGTTTACAGCCTTTCCACAAAGGGACTATGCAGTTACTGCAGCTGATTCGCCGCGACCTAGTTAAAAAATTTACAGTTAGTGCAAAATGGAACTTTTACTTAGCAGTCAGTACACATGTGATATTATTCAAATGATGAAAATGCATGTGATGGATCCACACCCTGTCCTCCATCGATTAAATCTATTTATATAGCAAAGGACGGAGGAAGTGACAATGGCTCGTTGAGAACTCGCAGGGAATTCATGAAAACGCTGTTGTGGCCCCCCGAAACCAGATCGTGTTCTTCGAGGGAAAATGCTTCACCGGCAGGAAGTTGGAAATCTCCGGTGACTGCGACAACTTTCAGGACCGGGGCTTCATGAACCGCGTCAACTCCATCCGCGTGGAGAGCGGCGCCTTCGTGTGCTTCGACCACCCGGACTTCAAGGGCCAGCAGTACATCCTGGAGCACGGCGAGTACCCCGAGTTCCAGCGCTGGAACGGCCACAACGACCACATGGGCTCCTGCAGGCCCATCAGGATGGTGAGAGCCCGGGCGGAGGGAAGGGGAGGGCAGGGGCAGGGGAGGGAGGGAGGGAGAGGGGGACTGGAAACTCGAGGCTCGAGGTCGCAAGAAGGGCTTTTTAGAGCTTGAATAGGTGTATTTATTATAAGTGTGGTTCACATATGTGTTTTTGTATGCTACGTCTCAATGATTAACTACAGGAGTCCACCGATAAGTGGAAAAGGCTCGAGAGTCTCTGCACAGTAGCAGTAGGCTTACCCGTATGCAGCGTAACAGGATGATGCAAAGCAATAAATACACATAGTATACTGTATGCTGTATATATATATACACGTTCAACCTTCAGTATACATGTTTTGTCACACTGCCAAGGGCCTATGTGCCTTCTAGTAGGATGGAAGGTAAACTGTAGTGAGAGAACATTCCAGTCGTCCCGGAGCCCCAACGCGCATCATCGCGTGATGATGCCTCTCCTCCCCGCAGCACGGGCAGCACTACAGGATGGAGCTGTTCGAGGAGGCAAACTTCACCGGCCAGTGCGTGGAGCTGTGCGAGGACTGTCCCTTCCTGCAGGGACGGGGCCTCACCAAGAACTGCGTCAACTCCATCAAGGTCTACGGCGACGGAGCGTACGTATCTCTGTGGCAGTGTTGCTCGGATGAAAATGTCAACTCTCTGCTCTGAGGAACCGCACTCGCGTCCCTCCGCTCTAACTCCGATTTTCTCCTTCCTGCCCTCCTCCTCCTCCTCCTCCTCCTCCTCCTCTTCCTCCCCCCTCCCTCTTCCTCCCAGCTGGGTGTTGTATGAAGAGCCCAACTTCCGTGGCCACATGTACATCGTGGAGCGGGGAGACTACGGCAGCCACGTGGAGTGGCAGGCCCAGAACCCCAACATCCAGTCCATCCGCAGGGTGGCCAACTACTTCTAGACCCCCCCGCCGGTCCTCGCAGCGAGACCCGCCGTTGCACACGCCCCGCCGTCACACGCTTACGTGGCTAGATCCACGCCGCTTTTAAATAATAAAACATGAGTAAAATGTGGCACAGTGCTTGTCATTTATTTTTGTACTAAATAATACTGAGCCTGAAATAAAGGAGTGGCGCTACGTTATTTCCTTTTTTAATTTGACCTTTTTTTTTTTTTTTTTGGACTGACTTTTGGATGGTTTTTCGAGTCCCTTCCCCATCGCTTACATTGATGAAGACTGTTTTATGCGCGACTCACACAGTCACACATGACTGTACATCCGTGTTGCATCATTGCATCAAAAAAGCTGGTGAAGACCGACATACGGCTCGACAAAAAGAGTGCATTTTCGTCAGCGTGAGACAAATTATCTGCAACGCATGTTTCCCGATTGGTGAATGATGAGCGTAGGAAGAAAAAGACGGAAACACAAACCTCCTGTGATATAGAATAAATAAAACAAGAGGAGAAAAAGGGGTTTACTGTAAAGGCTGATATACGAACAAGCCCCAGGGAACGCTGCTTCCATCTAGTGTCATTTTCCTATGTTAGTGAGAGGTTGGCTCTGCTCTCTGCCTGGTTTGAAACATGATAACAGGAGGGACGTTCAAACGCAATAAAACATGAAGCAAGATCCCAGGGGGACGCTGCGGCGGTCCGGCTGCTGACGCACGTATAAAAACTAACACAGGCAAGAGATGATTGTTTTGAATGAGCCGTCTCCCTTCTGTGAACAGCTAGGTCTCTCCCTCTCTCTCTCTCTCTCTCTCTCGCTCATCATTTGAAAAAAAAAAAAAAGCAGTTCTATAAATTCTAGTTTCCATTTTTCTTTTCTATTTCCAAATTGTAAATTGTGATTGTGAATGCCAAAGCTTGACCTTTGGCCTTTTCCCCTGCACGTATCCTGACAACAGCACATCTGTCCGTGCACGGTTTCTCCCCCTGGCCTCTATTGAGTTACAGGGTCAATATAGGACGACCTAATGAGGAAGTGCTGTGTCTTGTGTTACGCTCAGCACTACTAGTTTAAGAGCGATTACCTAGCTAACCTCGTTCCTGGGCCATTTGCTGCATGTGTGTGCCCGGTGTCGCCATCCGTCAAAATGTCAAAGACACGACCTGGGACCTGGACGAGGGGCCTAATGGGTGTTTCACCATTACCGCTCGTGGCTGACGTTTCTCTGGTGACGACGGTTGTATAACAGGATATTTTTCATTACGGATGAGGAAAATTATCAAGTTGGGGAAAATATTGTCTCCCTATACGGTCTAAACGCGAACAATTTTGCAACGATAAATATGATACAGTGTCGACGGCACGAGTAGCAGCTACACTTCGACAGTGTATCAGTACCTCCAAATATACACATATATACACAAATATGTAGACATACATACAGCATGTGTATATAGTATGTATATAAGCATACATTTCTACGTTTTCCATATAAGCAATAACACACACGCATACACAATATATATATATATATATACTGTATATACAAATACAGTATATAAAAAAATTGCATGGACCTCCCAGAGTATACTGTACAACATTTTGAACAAACTGAATGGAAATTATATATATATATATATATATATTTTATAAACCAAACGCACTTAGATTTTGACCAAATTGTATACAACCAGGTTTATTCAAATGTGCTAGGTAAAGCACATGTCCCACGTGTTAAAATTATAATAGATTACATAGGAATTTGAGAGCAGCACACAGAAAGTATTACATGGCCGAAAGGGAGGACAACTCCCAGCGCGGTGCGCTACAGCCCTGAGCAGGAAAACTGTCCATCCCGGAATTTTAAACCGCGGGTGACGTCACATGCCGGAGCCGCCGCAGCGCCCGGTGAAGCGTCTCCTCGGTGGCGCGCATCACCGAGAGCGACGCGTTCATGTCGAACGAACGGAGGACAGAGAAGGAGCGGGGCGAGTGGACGAGAGAACCTCGCCCCAGCGAACGGAAAACACTCAACGAGAAGGGAGCTTTTGGCACAGTTGATATTGATTGTCACTGATTTACACGTTGCCTTGCAACGAAATATACATGATCCCGACGGCAGTGAATTCATTTTTTGATTCACATGTATTTGCCAGAATAAATAATATTGAGAGAATGAGGCTAATATATAATATAGAAGAATATAGACATAGAAGAATATCGAATATATGGAATAAATAATAAAATAAAACAAAACGGTTGTGTCGCAAGGTCAAAACTGTGATCATCAGAACAAGCTCATGTTTCACACTGAACAATGAGAACTATTAGCGGGCCGTGGTGAGAAGCAGCCGTGTGTGTTTTAGGGACAGCAGTGTGCTCTGGGATTGTTTCACCGCGAAGCATTTTGCCACGTAATTGTGATTGTGATTGTGGCTGTAATTGTGATGTGTGCGTTTGCTGTGGTTGGGGGAAGACGCGAGGAAACACCGACCTCAATACACGACCGACTCTTCCGACCGAACTCTCGCTCATCCGCGCGTCACAGCCCACAGAACGAAGCCAGCGGAACAATCGGGAAAAACGGATCTTTACTTTTTTTTTTCGTTTGTTTCGTTTTGTTTTGC
>NC_137196.1:20282271-20402271 GCF_960531495.2 Zeus faber | reverse complement strand
CCTCAGAGACAGTAAATTGGTCGTTTTGGGCAGTTTTTCCGTGATGTTGTTACGCCGGGGGAAAACCCCCAAAGCAGCCATGACTCGGTGTACCTTAATTTAAATGACACGATTGAACCAAAACAATTTTAAAGGGAACCTAAGTACACAAGTTAGTGAGCAAGTACAGAAAACCCCAAAAGGAAACAGATAGGGGTCGTTGTAAAAGGCACCAGTATACTGATGAGGAAACAGAATGAATAAGTTCTTAGAGCGAGAAGCAAACTCCATTTCCCTGTGTTTGCTCCATTTACCACATGGTGGCTTGTGTCATAGTTGATCGGGTGACACAGTTTACTGGTATTTTGTTTTTGTACTTCATTCCCTCCCCGTGTCACGGTGAACAGGCTTTGTATCGGATGCTCTGACGGTGCAGTTTTGGGGACATGTTTGCCAGCGTTTCTTTTTCATGAAGGTCTTTTGTTTGTCGTTGCACTGTCTGCGTTCCCCTGCCGCTGCTGGCACTCACCCAAAGAGGGAATTAAAAATCATTGTACGGGTGAGTGTTTTTTTTGGGCAGGGGTGGTGGTTGGGGGACAAGAGTTAATGGGAAAGACCAAAACAACAGCGGAAATACACTTTTGTATCCATGGGTGGAGGTGTAACGTATCTCTGCCCCCTGAAAGTCGAAGGAGTTGAATAATCAGTGGGAAACCCGTCAGTCGACTGAGAATCTTCAAGTCGAGCAGCCGTTTTATTTTATTTTATTTTGTTTATTTATTTTTTCAGTCAGTGTGCATTACAATAAGAGGATAACACAGATAGAAGATTACAAAAATGCATAGGGATAACATTTCAATGGGGAATTCTAAATAGGAGGAATCATAAATATATATTTATGTGTGAGTCGTCCGGACACGGACCCTGACACGGCTCTCCATGCGCCCCGATCGCCGTGTCCCGTCCCTCAAAAAATAAAACGACTAAAACCAGTGTGGGCACGGGGAAAGGGGGAACGGTGCGCAACTCGCAGACTCTTTTAAGATTATCTTCTACGCATAACGCATGGAGGGGTGTTGATCGAGGAGAGAGTCACGGAGAAAGTGTCCCCATTACGCACGGTGTGTGTGTGTGTGTGACTATACAATACACCTAATTGTAAACTATACACGATAATCAAACTTGTAACATCCAAAATGTCATACGTTAATTTAAAACAAGTGCACATTTTTGTATGGGGGAGTTACAGAAGGAATGAATACGAGGATGTCACTGTTTTTAAACTGTGTCCTAAACTCTGAGGTAAAGCCGGTGTGTTTGATGTGGCTCTTCCAGGCAGGAGTGCGTGTCCATGGAGGAGAACCCCCAGGTCTTCTTCTGCTGCTGCGAGGGAAACTACTGCAACGAGAGGTTCACGCACCTCCCCGACCTGATCGGCAGCGGCAGCCGAGGTGAGCGGCCCCCAAAAAGCAAAGAATTTGGCTGAGTGGCGGAGGAGGAGGAGGAGGCTTGGTGGTGTTTGGATGAAGCTATTCAAGCCACACGTAGACATGTTGACAGAGACGCGTTGTGTTTTCACTCGCCATCGAGAGTCAGCGCCCTGCCAAATTCCAGATAATTGGACACGTCAGGACCCGGTGTAACGTTTCCACACTCATATCACTTCCATATGTGCTGGGCGTGGGCGGAGGGGGAGGAGGTGGAGGAGGGGGGAAAAACAAGAAGCTGTGACATGGAAGGCGGCAATCTTGGCTCGTCCACACATTCTGTGGTGGGTGGATTCAGGATTTCTTGTTTGTGTAAACAAAACAGATAAAAATGAAACAGAAATTGGACGGGTCCTGGGGAGGTAAAAGAGAGGGAGCGAGAGAGGGACATATGTCTCTTTTGTACATGTGTGCAGAAGGACGAGGAAGAAAGGAAATGTCCGACAGCTGTCAAGGAGTGTTACAGACACGGTTATTTAACGCGTCAGGCGCAACAAGATGTGACACGCTGCGCCGTGTGTCTTGAACTCATTATGTTGTCAGTGAGTGGAGGCTGTGTGTGTGTGTCTGTGTGTCTGTCTGTGTCTGTGTGTGTGTCTGTGTGTGTGTGTGTAAACAGTGATGGAGATGTCGAGGAATGTCACTCAAGGGAAGAATGTGAAGCTTTTCTAGGAGCTCTGATCAGTTTGACCGACCCCTACGACCCTTGGTGTGTGTGTTCCTACCTTTTAGGGTGCTTTTATTTATTTACAGTGCAGAGGAGTAATGTGGCTTCCGTCACCGCCGTTGTTGTCTTTTTGGCCAATATCGTCCCTTATTCTGTCCGTTCAGATACTCAGTCTCAGGGTTTCACAAGTGGAGCCGGAACAGCAAAGTCCATTTTGTTTTTTTTTGTTGCTTTTTTTTTCCTGCGGAATAGAAGCCTTAACATTTTAAAACAAACAGTTAAAAGTGCTAAAGCTTAATTGAAAAAAATGACACATTTGCATAAAAACAAAACTGTTGTTTAGCTTCAGCGTTAAGTGTAAAATCCCCCCCCCCCCCGTTCTGTTGAAACATGTTCTCAGAACAAAAAATCCCCAAATGCTTCCATCACGTCCTATATTCATGTGATATTGTCTGGATGTCAGTGAGACAGTGGTATTCAGACTAGTATATTATATATTTTAAAGACAAGTGGGTTTATTTTCAAGAGTTAATTGAATATAATACAAAATAGAATTTGTTCATAATTGCATTTATTTTCGTTAGTATTATTTTGTCATTAGCTCTGAACCTTTCTGTGTGAGGAGGATCCTACGGAGGGGCTCAGCAAAATAGGTTTGAATACCACTGCAATTAGCTGATGACATATAGTTTGTTTTGTTTTTCCAGTGAAGATCCGGCCTCCCCCCAGGGTGCCGTCGCTGCTCAACGTGCTGGTCTACTCGCTGCTGCCACTCTGCGTACTCTCCCTGGCGCTGGGCCTCGCCTTGTGGATGTACCGCCAGCGCAAGCCGCCCTACGGCCACGTGGACCTCAGCGAGGTAAGGGTCCCCAGCCACCACTGAGTCCTGGGATACGTTCAGTGTTTCCCCTCAAAGTCCAAAACACACGTGTGCTACATAAAAAAAAAAAAAAAGATAATTTAGCAGATTTCTTTTTTTTAATTATTTTGACCGTGACGGTGACAACAATGAGAGCTCTGACAATTACTACATAATCGCCTGATCGCAATTATTTTAGAAGATCCTAACTCTTTTAGTAAAATTGCCATAATCCAAATGTCTTCGGGGACTTTTTAAACCAATGTGAGAAATGTTGCGATAAATAGAATGTGAATGAGGTGAGTTTGCATCTGTTGGGTTGATGCAAAATTACTGTACTAAAATCAAATGGCCTGGCTCCTGTGAAAGTGGGGAAATACACCTTCCAAAAACTTCAAAACGTAATACTTAGTTTTGTAAGCTATGCAAGGTCTCACTCTGAACTAAGAAGTGACTCATCCCCTCAAATTGAAATGGTCTATTCAAGCTGGGGGCATGGGTGGAGGGGACATGCTGCATTTATGCACATTGCAGCAGATCTCCAAATGAAGCACAAAAAGACAGATTTTAAGTCAGTTTCAAGGAATGTCTGCATTTCTCCTATTTAAATTATTTAAATTTCATTTACACAGCGCGGACATTTTACTGAAACCGACAACGAGGTTAACTGCCCAAGTGTCACCTTTTCCTCATGTGAGTGTGTTTTTCCCTGCTTTCCCAGGACCCGGGCCTGACTCCACCTTCGCCCCTGGTGGGGCTGAAGCCGCTGCAGTTGCTGGAGATCAAAGCCAGGGGGCGCTTCGGCTGCGTGTGGAAAGCTCAGCTGATGAGCGAGTTTGTGGCCGTCAAGATCTTCCCTGTTCAGGTTGGTCTCCTCTACTGCGTGGCCCCTCTCCGTGCACACCAAAGTTTAGATCGGGCCCAAAAAAACAAGGCTGACCGGAGCCAGGCACGGGTCTGTTCCATTTGCTGCATTCAGGAGCCCGGCCCGGCGCCCGGTTTAAAACCAGAATTTAAAACCAAAGTTTTCTTGAAGTGTGGCGCCGTGGGCAGCGAAAACCCGACACTTAGATTTCAAATCGCAACCTTTGATTGACTGGTGATTTTAAAAAAACTTAATAGGTGGGGATGGTAGCTCAGGCGGTAGAGCTGGTGGTCTAGTGATCTAAAGGTTGCTGGTTGGATCCCAGGCTCCTCCTGCTAGCATGCTGTAGTGTCCTTGAGCAAGACACTTAACCCTTAATTGCTCCTGATGGCTGCGTCCGTCGGTGTTTGAACAATTGTAAGTCGCTTTGGATAAAAGCGTCTGCTAAATGACTAAATGTAAATGTAAATATACAATGTTGTTAAGAATAGTTAAATAGATAAATAATGCTACACCATAAATAGAAGGCTTTGTGGCTGTGTGCGCGCAACTTTTTATTATGTATATTAGATTAAAATGCCATTTTTCAATTCATTTTTGTATTCTCAAAATAACACGGATATTGAATTTACGCTTTGTTAGGAACATTGGTCTCGAGTTGAACAGACAATTGTTTTGTAGTACAGTAATATTGTATCCCAGTATTTTATGTCTTAAAGTATGTTGTTTTTTATCTCTCAACTTAACACACTAAAATAGTAAGATACCTCTGTTTTGGTCTTCAGGCAGCATATAGTGATATACTTAATGTGTCTCCAGTACAAAGCCTGTCTCTCTGCTTCATTAGTCTGAAAAGCACTTAATGATATGTTCATTTCATTAAAAGAGCTCTGATAATTAACCGTTAATTAAGCGTCTTCACATAGATTCCCATTACTGCCGCAGTTGTTGCCGTCCATGCTCGACTTGCAGGAGGGTCGCTCTGTAATCTCTGTTTTTTTTGGGGGGTTTTTTGTGTGCTGTTTTGGCATTGTTGCCGGTGCAGGACAAGCAGTCGTGGCAGAACGAGCGGGACATCTTCCTGACGCCCGGGATGCGACACGACAACCTGCTGCGCTACATCGCCGCCGAGAAGCACGGCAGCAACCTGGAGACGGAGCTGTGGCTCATCATGGAGTTCCACGAGAGGGTGAGGCCACCAAAACATCACAAAAAAACCCTTTCTTTAGGTTCCAATTTTAGTAAAAAAAAAAAAACCTGATAATAATTGCCATTAATCACACAAATATCATACGATTTAATTGTTTCAAAGGCCTAAAATACTGTATATATTACCACCGCAAAGTATGCCAAAATGACATAAAATCGTAATATTTTATTAACCTAACCGTTGATTCGGTATGACTCAAGATCATAGAATTTCATTTTTTTTAGTGAATTAATTTAGAATAAAATCTTTATTTCTTCACCATTCGTCGGCGGGCCCCATCATGGGCCTCTGTGGACTGCCGGTTGATCTATGGTGTCCAATTATTTCCCCCTTTTTATGAAATAAAGTAGACTAAAAGCTATCTGCGTGGCACAGCCTCTTCCACATTTTCAGCACTAGAACGTCTTTCTCAGCTGTATCCACTTATTAACTGCCGTCTCAGCAATTACACGTTTTGGTGAAATTTCCAATCCGTCCTCAGTGTAATGGTGTAATTACAGCAATCTCTTTATTCCCCGGCGGCGTGAGCAGGGCTCCCTGACGGACCACCTGAAGGGCAGCACCGTGTCCTGGAGCGAGCTGTGCCATATCGCCGAGACCATGTCCCGCGGCCTGGCCTATCTCCACGAGGACATCCCCAGCTACAAGGGGGAGGGACCCAAACCCACCATAGCACACAGGTAAACAAAAAAAAAAAAACACAAAAAAAACCCCACTCTGAATCCTGTGATTTTTTATTTATTTTTTTTTTACCCCTTTGGTCACGAGTTAATTTAGTCGTTTTCATCCTAGCGGCAAATAGCCCATTAGGATAATGATCTAAATAATGTCGTTTTGCGAAGGAGGATGCGGGCGACTGCATCCGCTCTCTAATGATGGCTAATGGCTCTGTTTCAAACTCCCACTTGGCAGGGACTTCAAGAGTAAGAACGTGATGCTGAAAGACGATCTGTCTGCCGTGATCGGAGACTTTGGGCTGGCCGTGCGGTTCGAGCCCGGAAAGCCCCCGGGAGACACTCACGGACAGGTAGCTTCGCACTGCGGCTCTCAGCTTCCATACTTGTGTCCATGTCACAGCTTTTTATTTTTCATCCCTATAATCCTGATTGTATCAGAGATTCCAAACCTTTTTCCACATCGAGGAGGCCACAGAGGTTTTCACCATTAATTGTTTTGTTGGGGACCCCCTGGAGACTCATGAAGGTCCCCTGTGGGTCCCCTGACCACATATTTAGAACCACTGACTCACAGTATATGCCCAGGCAACCATCAGCTTTGCTGTGGAGCTTTACATGGGAGTTACACCTTGTACGTACACAATTCTTCATTCTTCAATTCGTCAATGTCATGCATCTGAGATCGCCCCCTGCTGGATGGACTCAACCTTGGAGGAACATGGCGGAGAATCTTGCTTTGTCTGTGTCGACTGGTCTGTGTTTGCGTTTATATGTTTATATATCCGTTTATATGTGAATTGGGAATGGATCTTATTTTGTGTTGGTTTAAATTATAACATTTAAATTACAACTCGATATTTTGTCTCACAAAACATGCACTGTAAACACGTTGGTTTATTCATGGCGACAACCACTTTGCGATGAAGTCTTTTATATATTTATTCATTTATTTTAATTTTCCCAGTGCATAGTTCCAAATTCCTGACCGTCCACAAGGGTGTGCTGCATTTTGGCTCCATCACGGAGCTCCCCCATTGACTTGAATGACTTCCTGTCAAATCCGTTCACTTCCGTCAGTTGTGTACGAGGCGCTTCCTTAACTGGACGTAAACAAGCAGAGGATGTAGAGCACGCCCACGGGGTGTGTGTGTGTGTGTGTGTGTGTGTGTGTGTGTGTGTGTGTGTGTGTGTGTGTGTGTGTGTGTGTGTGTGTGTGTGTGTGTGTGTGTGTGTGTGTGTGTGTGTGTGTGTGTGTGTGTGCGCGCGCCATTACATGCATCATTCTCCACACTCTGATGGTAAAAGAACCTTCTCCTGGGTGTGGACAGGTGGGCACCAGGCGCTACATGGCCCCCGAGGTCCTGGAAGGAGCCATCAACTTCCAGAGGGACTCCTTCCTGCGGATCGACATGTACGCCATGGGCCTGGTGCTGTGGGAGCTGGTGTCCCGCTGCTCCGACTTCGACAGTGAGTGGGGGGGGAAACCACCGCGGGGACGTTCCTCCTCTCCCAGGGTCACTCCGTCTTAAACGTGCGTGTTGATTCCCAGGCACGCTGGGCGAGTACATGCTGCCGTTCGAGGACGAGATCGGCCAGCACCCCTCCCTGGAGGACCTGCAGGACGTGGTGGTGCACAAGAAGATGCGTCCCGTCATCAAGGACTTCTGGTTGAAGCACCAGGTGAGGAGCGCCGGCCGTGTTTCCGGAGGGGCGTGGGGGGGCGTGGACAGGGCGCGGCGTGGGAATTTGTTCCGTCTCCCGGCCGTGGTGTTAGGAGGCAACGGAGCTGCACCGTCACCGCAACTGGGTTTATTCTTGGACGGCGATCACGAGTTAAAGTCTCTTATCGGCCAAAATGCAATGTTCTGTGAATCTAAGGAACGTGAAACCCAACTGGACACGGGTTGGATTCGTCTCATGGTTTGGATCACAGTTGTAAAGTTTTGCACGACGATTAATTGTCGTGCAAATAATTGATTAAAAAAAAAAAAAAAGTTTGTTTTTTTCTCCTGTGTAGTGTGTTGAATCCTACACACACACACACATTATGAAGAAAGGGAACTATTGACATCAGAGCTTTTTAGGCTTTGTAAACAGGGGCTGATGTGGCATAAATAAGAAGTTAAATACACAAAAAGCATAGTGATTAAATGTACAATGAAATCACTAAATATGACAAGAACCACTTGTCAGTCTATATAACAGTGTTTTATGGCCAAAACCAGCCGGACACACTGACCGACCTGAACCCAGCCTGAGAGGATGTATTTTAATTGTACATACTTGACGGATGACGGTAACGAATTTATAAAGGGGTGGAAGTGTCACTAGTGGGTCGGCTGCTGTTGGGTCGGCCCGTTCCTCGGGGCGGGGGTGATATAACGTTTGTGATTTGATTTGAGACTAGATCAGGGATGGGATCAGGGTTGTAAACCCAGTTAAATGCAGCCATTGAGGCTGCTTCACAGTCAAGCCAATCAGTTTCCTGGACATCGCACACCGTTAAAATCAACCAAGAAAATCTTGAAATGTGGGCCAGGTATTCTGAGCGCACCAAAACAGCGTCAAAAACTATCGATGTTGAGGTATTTGTTGGGGGAAAAAAAAAAAAAAAAAAAAAAATCTCTTTAAATACTAAAGTCTGCCTCCTGACTTCCTGTCTGCTCCCCAGGGCCTGAGCCAGATGTGCGAGACCATCGAGGAATGCTGGGACCACGACGCCGAGGCGCGGCTGTCGGCCGGCTGCGTGGAGGAGCGCATCGGCCAGATCGCCAGGACCACCGCCGGCACTACCTCAGACAGCCCCGTCGCCATAGTGACGGCCCTCGCCAACGAGGACCTACCTCTCAAAGAGTCCAGCACCTGAGCGGGGGGTGTGTGTGTGTGTGGAGGGGGGGAGCTCTTCCTGACTGTTTTTCCTTTCCCCCGCCCTGAGCCCCCCCCCCCCCCCCCCCCCCCCCCCCCGAATCCAAATCTCAGCGGATCTCTGTGAAAACTTCAGAAAGAAGACGAAGAAACACAACAACTTGAAGACAGCTGCTATTTCATCTCAATATTATCGTTTTGTTTTTTTCTCTCTCTCTCTAATCTTTTGGAGTTTTTATTTTATTTTTAATTATTTTATTTTTATTTTATTTTTTTGTTTGTTTCAACACATCCATCTGCTGTAGTTTATAAAGTAGTGCAACTATTTCCACCGGGGCCCGTCTGGAGAACAGCCGCGTGTGGAGTGGTGAACTCTGCGTCGTTTACCTCGTGTGTTTAACTTTATCTTTTTAATTACCTCATACATCGACGATGTTCTACTTTTGATATTTTTATATTTTCCCAGCGCCGGTCGCTCTCGCCGGCGACCACGTGCACTGAAACCATGGGACAGCCGTCAACGCCGCGGCTCTCGGAGGAACCGCTTTTCAGACTTTTTTTCTGGGGGGGGGGTCAACTCTGCATTTCATCTTCCTCGGGGGGAGGAGGAGGGGGTGGGGGGGGGGGGGGGGGGTTATAACGCAGCCGCGTTCGCAAATCTGTGAAGGGTTAAAAAAACAAAAAAAAACCAGAGCGGCCGTGCGAGGGAAGCAGGGGCACGTGATTAAAGCGTTGTTGCCGTTGTTTTTATTTTATTGAAAGCAAAATTTGGGGCGGGGGTGTTGGGACTTTTGAAAGGTTTTGGTGACGGATGTCCCTCGGGAACTACCTCTCAGGTATCCAGTAGGCCTACTTTGAAACATTTTCTATGAGTTCAGAGCCGAGCTATCTGGCTTACGTGGACAATATGTATTCCAGGATTTTAGGATTTGTTATTGGTTTTTTTTGGGTGTGTTTTTTTTTTTTTTTTTTTTTTTTTTTTCTCGGTAGAAATAGTTACTCCTTTGTCGGTTCCAGTGGCATCGATCATTGCTTTTTGTTATTGCAATGTTACACATTCATGAACATTTTTGTTTTTCTATTTTTTTGAATTTTATTCCCGTATTTTAAATTTTTTTTTAAATTTTTTTTTTTATAAACCATGTGTTTTGTGAGTGTTTGCGTGAATTGAGAATGTGATGTGCGACTGTTTTTATTTTTTTATTTTAATTTTAATTTTGTTTTTAATTTGTAGGAAGTTGGGACACACAGTTCGGTTCATCCTCATCGTCACGACGGCCACTTGAGAAGGCAATATGTCTGTTGTTATTATTATTATTATTATTATTATTATTATTTTCCTCATCTTTTAAAGAGACTGAGTTGGACGCCGGTCCCAGATACCTCAGCCACCACACGTCAGGACGCCTGGCGAGCTTCAACCCGTTGCCTAGGTCTCCGTTGCGATGCCATAGTTTTACCGTTTTGACATTGAGAAAACCACAACATTTGAATGTCTGTTATGCTGCTGTGACTATTCCAGGATACTCAAGGATTTCTAGTTGTTCACGTATTCGTTTAATACTAAGGCTAACATGTGATAACTCTCCATAATATTATGTGAGGCTAGTGTTTTAATTATTATTTTTTTATTTCTTCTTTTTTGTCTTCACTGTGTAAGCCCTCAAGCTGCTTACTTCTCCAGACTGACCTCAGATATTCTGACAAGTACCTCAGGCTTTTTCTACACGTTTATCTGACGTTTATGTATTTGATTGTGTTTTAGTCGTTGATATATTTTATTGCCGGTCTGTGGAGATTTTTCTTTCTTAAAAAGAGCCTGACCCATTTGTTGTCAAGGTGTAATTGCCGTACAAACCTTAAAAAAAAAACAAAAAAAAAAACAAGTTATCCTTTGTAAATAGACCTGTATACACAGTTGCCGAAACACTGATATATTTTTGTTTTGTTTTTTTCTTTCTTTTAATACAGTATTGGGGCATTATTGTTTTTCATTTCACATGAGTGGAAAGGGACTTCTCACTGCTCCCCCGCCCCCCTCCCCCTCCCGACACACACTTTATTTAAGTCATTTTGACATTAATCCCTGTGATATCAATTTTTTTCGTGGTGTATTTTCTATCGGATTTCGGAGAAAGGTCGGTCGGTCGGTCGTTCGCCAGGTTTCGCCGATTATAATGGAGTCGGTTCCTCTGGGTCGGAAGCTGTGTTGGTCGCACTTACAATTAGAGAAAGAAGAAGAAAA
Organism: Zeus faber; assembly: GCF_960531495.2. Lineage (NCBI taxonomy): Eukaryota > Metazoa > Chordata > Actinopteri > Zeiformes > Zeidae > Zeus > Zeus faber. Next base: position 20,391,417 of record NC_137196.1, on the reverse strand, counting down.
ACAAACAAACAAACAAACAAAAAAAAGCGTATAGTAAAAAAACAAAGTGTGTGATGTCTATTGGCGAAAAGAAAACAAAACCTGTTTATAAAGACCCCTGATGTGTGAGCGGCTGCAGAGAGGGAGCCAGTTTGAACAGTATTACCTCGATATTAACCTGCTGATGTGATGTTTAAACCTGTCCCGTGCTAGATAGTGGAGTGGGACGGCAGTACAGCGACATCCACAGGTCCTTTATGTCTCCATAAAAAAAACCAGAACGATATAATTCCATACACAAACACAGGTCCACGTCTCATCAGCGTCATTACAACGCCATTAGAATTTGCGGGGTTGTAACGATGTCGCGTGAGTCATTTTACTTTATTTTAATTTTTTTATTTTTTATTTTTGGCCCCACGGGCCCAGCAATATTTATTGAAAAAAAAACAGCAATAGTCACACGGAACGTTACAGATCCAGTCATGAATAGACATCTCTGTGGTGACTTGGAGCTCTTCCTCCGGGGTCCGGGCTGCAGTCACGCTCGACTCGCTTGCGTTTTTGGGGGAGGAGGGAAGTCGGAGTAGGCGTTCCGCCCCCGGACCCCCGGGGGGCGTCGTGCCAGGAACCCATCACAACGCGTGGATCGGCCCACTACCTCCGACGCGGAGCACCGCCTCCCAACCGCCAGGAAACCACTTTTACCTCATGCATCAGCTCACTGGTCGCTAACGAACACGGACAGTTGTCGTCCTCAACAAAAACAATGTGTATATAATTACTTGAGAAATGTTAAAAGGGGGTTTCTTCCTTTTCATGTTTGAATCCTGTGAAAATGATTTGATTTGCAGTCGACGTGTTGTTCACCTCTTGTGGTTTGAGTGGATGGAGCTGTGTGTGTGTGTGTGTGTGTGTGTGTGTGTGCGTGTGAGAATGGTAATGTGTCCGTGGGCTAATACATTTAGAAATATAAACTAGATGAGATTCATCTTTTGTATATTAAAAATAAAGACAAAACACTGTTTAACCATGCATTGGATCTTGGATTTTTATTTTTTAAATTTAATTTAAATGTTACAATAACATTACACATTACAAAAGAAGTTCCAAGTATTAACCTTTAGTCCACAATCCACATATGTTGCTCTGAGGCGCTCATACGGAATGCAGTGTTAATAGAGCTATATTGTACATAAATAAAAAAATAAACCCGAAAATGACACTCCTGTGGGCATGTGTTGCAACAATAATGTATATAGACCGTAAAAATAAATGGTAAAAAAAAGTATAAGGCCAGGAAAACCATTTTTGTTCTGTTACAGTTAGATATGAGGTCCTGGGATTTAGACAGGTAGGTAGGTAGATGGGTGGGTTCAGCAGCCTTGCAGCAGAGATCCTGTGATGTCGGGAGCTTTTATATCACGCACTTACAATGTTCCTCCTGTTGCCCCCCTCAGCCAAGTGGAACTCCAGGGAATATTGGAGGCCTAATTCTGTAGCTGCTGTTGCTTCGTCTAGATTGAAGTGAGTGAATTCCTACCAGGAATTGGTAGGAATACCAGGTCCAGGTTGGCGTGGAGGACGACATCATCTACCCCCTGCACCAGGTGTACTCCCATCTGAGGCCGTGTACAGTAGCTGCATATACCAGGTCGACCTGCATGGACTATCAAAACTACCTGCATGGATCATCAGACCTACCTGCATGGACTGCCAGTCAAGGCAGGGAAGCCTGTTAGACATGGGGATGATGAGCAACACCAGGATGTCCCCCGGAAACTGTCTCCTGCTGTCACCATCTCTGTTCACCCTCTGCACCTCTGTACAGAGGTCTTCGGGGCGACCCAGGAGCTGGCGTTGGGTCCTCAGATGGAGTAGGCGTCCCCTGACCTCTGTTGCCCTTCAGGGGGAGGAGGTGGAGACGGGGGACTCCTACAGGTTCCCGGGGATGCAGATCGACAACACAATGGACCGGTCCCACAGCACTGAGGCCCTCTACGGGAGAGAACAGAGCAGACCGTTCTTCCCGAGGAGGCCCAGGTGCTTCAGGCTGCTGCAGATGTTCTACCAGTCAGTGGTAGCCAGTGTACTTATATACTGTATATATTTTTATACCAGTATATCATGCTATACTATATTTCAATACACCACTCTCTTACTAGTACTAGTATTGCCTGCTGCCTCCTTGATCCGGATCCAGATAAGCGGCATGAAAATGGATGGATGGATGGATGGATGGATGTATTATTTATGTGTAATCTGATAGTGGTGTGGCAAAATATCCTTAGCTATCTCCCAAATAGGAGCCTTTCTGTGTGGAGTTTTCATGTTCTCCCCGTGCTCACATGGGGTTTCCTCCACCTCACGTCAGTAAGGACCCCCACCAAAAACATGCACCCATCATCGTCTGACCAGCGATGGACACTTATCACCTGGTCCCCGGGCGCGTCCACGTATGCTGCCCACTGCTCCTGGCTGTGCCCCCGGAGGAAGGACAAGCCAGGATGGGTCAAAAGCAGAGGATCCATTTCACCGGCCACGGTCAAAGCATGTGTTGTAGTGTGGTGTGTTGCGTGACGAATAAAGACTGTTTCTTCTTCTTCTCTTTCTTTCTAATCCGGTAGCGTAGGCTATTACCCAATTGACCTCCTCAAAGCAAAAAGCAAAAGCAGTCTTTCCTTCAGGCTGACCGTCGAGAAAGATGATCCCACACGCTGCTGTAAAGCAAAGCTTGCTTCATTTTCCGTTCGTCTTTTGCTGATGCACAATCTGTGGGAGGCTCATTGTCCTGTGGACTATTTTTCGGTTTCGGTAGCGACAGCCTCATGGCTACATTGGGACACGAGATGGCGCTGACGGTCAAACAGTACTGTGTTTATTTCTCTAATCCTTGGGCTGGTGGCGTTCAGCAGCAGATGTTTGTGAAGGCCTGATCCCACTTGAAGCGAAATGAAAATAAATGTCAAAGCGCACTTTTAATTTGAACAGTGAAACGATCTTGTGTTTCATTTTGTCGTGTTGGGCGCTAAATATATAGTAATTACATCATAAACACATAGTAATTACTTTTTAATCATATAGTAAATACAAGTAACTACTTTGTAATTATATGGAAATGCATAGTGAATACATCATAACAAACATAGTAATTATGTATTTATGATACTATATACAGTACCATACGGTATATGGGGTACTTTACAGTATTTACAGAATGTTAGATATTTGGATATATTACGCTGGCCGATCGAACACTAAAATATTTGCGCGTACACAAGGCTACTGACGGCGGTTTGTTGGTAATCACTGCAAAGCAACGCACCCCACCGCGCCAGAACGAATCACACTGCACCTCGAGCAGACAGACGCTCCAACCGCCGAGGAAGCGCAGGAGCAGCGGCTCGTCCGCTCGTCCGCTCGTCCGCTCGTCCGCCGGGAGACGACCGACGCGCCCCCCCGCGGTCTGGGTTGCCAGACAATGATGGATTTCTTGATGGATTTCATGGTGGGAAAATGTACATTAGTAAAAAAAAAAAAAAAAATTAATAATAAAACAAAGAAAAAAATAAAGTGAGACACTTGGTAAAAACGTTGCGGTCCGTTTGGAAGTCTAATGAAATACAATGCAATACAATGTAATATAGTATAATAATCATATAATATCATATGATATAAGACAATATGACTTCATATAATCTCCCTCACCTCCTTCTCTGCTTAGAATAGGCTTTAGGCAACTTTATACATATTATACAGTGATATTTAAACAACATATTGTTGTTAAACAGGCCGATATGATTTCGTCACCCAGTCCAACACCACTATAATACAATAAATGAACCATAGTATAACAGTACACATTACATTAAATGAAATTACATTATGTCATTCAGCAGACGCTTTTATCCAAAGCGACTTATAGTAGTAATGAATCGAATAAAGTATTTATAGATAATAATATAGTGAATATATTAATGATAACAATATATTATAGTAATAATAAGTCGAATATATATAATAATGAATATAGGCCAGGTCGTAAAAAAAATGGGAGACATTATAAATCAATAAAGTGGGCTATCTCCCGCACAAGCAGCGGGGTTGAGCAGTCTTTTGTCATTTAGCTCGACCTGGCAACCCTACGGGGTAGCACGCCGCTGCATTCCACTGCAACGCAACTCGGAAAAAAAACAAAAACCCCACCTCCTCCTTGGAATAGCGCACACAAACTACCCCGCAGGTTTTTAGCTCCCCTGAAGATGCTTGTAGACCTAACTTGCTTTCAAAAAAAAACCCTCCCAAAAAAAAAATCATTGCCGGCGTCAAACGTCCCCCCCCCCCCCCCTCCCCCCCTCGCCGTGGCACAGAATTGAACTCGGAAGCGTGAACGGCTTCCACGGAAACGCAGATTTCCGACACCCGGGGAATGCGTCGCGCGTCACGTGACCTCCGGATTGGCTGAACGGCTATTTGCGCGGAGAGCGGCGCCCGGACGCAGCTCGCCCCGCAGCCGCCGCCGAGGAGCCCGAGTCTGCCCGAATACAATGGACGTACGCTTGTTTTTTTGACCGTGTGGCCCAAACTGCGCTCTTCCAACAGCCGTGGTCGGTATGTCACCGGGGCCGCCGGACAGGTGAGCGTTTTCTCCGCCTGCTCTGTCTTTTCGATTTGCCGGAGGAAAGCGCAGCGAAGGAAAAGTTTGCCAGCGGGGCAGCGGACGAGCCAGTGGTGGAGCCACAGCATCTTGTTTTTATTATAATAATAATAATAATAATAATAATTATTATTATAATTATCATCATCATCATCATCATCATCATCATTATTATTATTATTAATATTATTGTTATTATTATTATTATTATTATTATTATTATTATCATCATTATTATTATTATTACTACTACTACTACTACTACGGCTACTATATTATTATTATTATTATTATTATTATTATCATTATTATCATTATTATTATTATTATTATTATTATCATTATTATTATTATTATTATTATTATTATTACTACTACTACTACTACTACTACGGCTACTATATTATTATTATTATTATTATTATTATTATTATTATTATTATTATATTGTATTATTATTATCATCATTATTATTATTATTATTATTATATTGTATTATTATTATTATTATTATGTTGTATTATTATGTTGTATTATTATTATTATGATGATGATTATTATTATTATTGTTGTTGTTGTTATTGCTATTATTATTATTATTATTATTATTATTATTATTTTATTATTATTATTATTATTGTATTATTATTACTATTATTGTTATTATTATTATTATGATAATTCTATTATTATTATTGTATTATTATTGTATTATTACCATTGTTGTTATTATTATTTCTTTTAAAGAAAAAACAACGTTTTGCCGACATGTTTGTCACGTTTTTTTAAACCTGTGTTTTTGTTTTGTCTCTTGGTGCCGGGCGTATGTGGCATATCAGACTTATGAGGCTGCATATCTCTTATCAGCGGTGGAAGAAGTACTCAGAGCTTTTATTTCAGCATAAGTACAAATGCCCCGACGCGATAGTCCTCTAGTAAAAGTGGAAGAACAACACTGACACCCTTATTAAAATACTTGCTCTTAATTGGACTTACGTATAAAAAGTACATGTTATTTCCAGTGCTCTGATACCACAGAGCATATCATTCACCATCCGGTCCCTGCTGTGCCCTTTTCACTGCAGATTTACATCAACAAATACTATAGAAAATACTTTAGATCTTTTTAAAATATAAGTCCTGAGTGTTATCATCTATTAGCTGATTACAATTTACTAAGATCAGATTTATAGGCGGCGTCATAATGATTTACAGAGGTATGACCTCACTGATGATCAGCAATTTGACTGATCCAGCCCCTGATGATTATCATAGACTGCATATGTAAATAGAATTTCTTTATTAAAAACTGATGTAATGTGTCTGTATTTGAAGGAAAAAACAAACAAAAATCATTTGAAAAGAAAGTACTTCAACAAAGTACTGACTTAGTTAATTTCCACCATTGATCTTTATCTGATTTTTGTTTTTGCTTTTGATGCAAACTTGATCAACACTCACGCCTCTAAAACCTAAGCCCGTTGTCTTAATTTGTGCTGACTTCTCCAAAAAGCCTTATCTTATTATATGATCTGATCTGATCTGACCTTATCTTATTATCTGATCTGATCTGATCTGGTCTGATCTCATCTGATCTGACCTTATCTTATTATCCGATCTGATCTTATTATCTTCTCTGATCTGATCTGATCTGACCTTATCTCATTATCTGATCCGATCTGATCTTATTTTATTATCTTATCTGATCGGAGCCGATCTTACCTGATCCGATCAGATCTTATCAGACCTCTTCTTATTATCTGACCTGATCTGATCTGATCTGGTCAGTCCAGGGACCCGGGCAGTGTGAGCTGTGGGGCTAGCCGGCCAGCCTGGTGCACCCGCCCCGTCCCCCGGGGCCCGGCCGCCGCCGCTCGCTGGGATGTTACGGAAGAGCAGCAGCAGCAGCAGCAGCGCTGGTGTCGGAGGTGGTGTCGGAGGTGATGTAGGAGCCGCGAAACGCACGCAGACGCCCAGACACCACTACTCCACCAAGACCTGGGACGTGGGCCGCTCCTCCAAGCACGTCCCCAGCCTGAACACCGTCGGCCGCCTGGAAGGCCACACGGTTGGCCTGGGTGTGGACCTGGGAGTGGGAGTGGGCGTGGGCGAGGGCGTCGCTGGTGTGGACCCGGACTACGTGATGCAGCTGGTGAACGACGTGCGCAGGTTCGCCGACGTGCTGCTCCGCCTGAAGGAGACGCTGCAGTGGAAAGGTGAGGCGGAGCCGCAGCTTTGTTCTGTTGACACTAGAGTTTGGTTTGGGAAGCGTCAGGGGGAGAAGTGTGTGTGTGTGTGTGTGTGTGTGTGTGTGTGTGTGTGTGTGTGTGTGTGTGTGTGTGTGTGTGTGTGTGTGTGTGTGTGTGTGTGTATTCTAGTAATGAGCTCAACGGCTACAGGTGTTTGCCAAAGTTGCAGAACATGAACGGCGGAGGAGGAGGAGGAGGAGGATAACAACTGCTTTCACTCATTTTGTTTCTGTCTCATAGTCCGAGCAGCACTAACGTGTGTTGTTACAACCCTGTGATGATGGATCCATAGTTTGTTGTATCAGGCTCTCATTTCCCTTATTGTCTTGTTAAAAACTTAAACTCTACTAGTGCTGCTTATTCCTAGAGAAGCCTGAGCTGTGACAGTTGGTTGGATACTACCGAAAAAATGTACTTCTTGTGTTGTTCCTGGAGGGAAATACCGCATCAAAACACGATGGAGTCAAGAAAGAAACAAACCAAAATGAGATAAGAGTTAGCGCACATGTATACTATCTATCTACACAAGTTAACATGATGTAGTCCTTTGCTTACTAGTAGCAGTATTCTTACTAGTGGCCATATGCTAACTAGTAGCACTATGCGATTTAGTGACTAGTTAGCCCAATATAAGAAAGTTACTCTACAGTAAGTACAATATACAGTTTTGCGGCGGTGCTAATAATGTTGTTGTACAGTAGTTACAGTAGTGAAAAAAACCAACGTACAGTAGTAACAACAGTCAAGTCTCTGAAGCGTCTGATAAATGACAGTTTGATGTCATAAGTGATTCTCCCTGCAGAGCCTGGCTGGTAAAATCGTCCGATTTTTTTTACCTTTTGACCTTAATGTTTTATCACCAACAACCTGTTGAGTGTGCAGGGCATGGCGTCACTTTTTAAGAATAACAATGGAATAACAGTACGCCGTATCACATTATCGGGATAATGTCCTTGAGGGGGATTCCAAACTACACACACTTGGACTTCTCTAGTCGTGTTGCTTGCTGATGGCATGTGGCCTCGCACATTTTGTTATTTATTTGGGGTATTTTGTCTGCGTTGACACTTGTTGAGCATCCTTTGAACCAAGAACGATATCCCTTGAGGATGTCGAAACCCAAATGTTCAAGGTGAAATATCCTGCTGCTTGATCAATAACACCATGATACTACTATCACTGCTACAAGTGCTCCTCCTCCTGCAGCCAGTACACACAGACACAGACACAGACACAGACACACACACACACACACACACACATACATACATACATACATACATACATACATACATACATATATGCATATATGCATATATACATACATACATACATACATACATACATACATACATACAGACACACCCACATATACAGACACACACACACACACACACACACACACACACCCACCCACATATACAGACAGACACACACACACATACACACACACACACACACACACAGTTTTTCCATTTCCATTCCTCTGGCTGGGGGAGTGGGGACTCCCAGCCGTCGCACAAACATTTGGGATGTTTTACTCCCTTTTGGAACGACCTCTCCTGTGCAATTGGAAAATCCCGATCCACTTTTGGGGCTCGTAGAGCCTCACGTGTCCCCCTCGTTCCCGCTTCCGTAAACCCCTAAATTGGGGGCGAAATGGGGGCGATTCCTCAACCAGGTGTCTCCGGCCACCGCTGCAGTTTGCCGCAGGGTGAGGAGGATACAGGTCAGAGCGGGATTCTAAATACGCTTGGTCCACCGTCCTCCACCCGTGATGTTTGACCCGCATTCAATCCCTTTTGAACAGCTCGGTTGGAGGATACACCTCTTTTCCACATCTCGATTTCTTTATTTATATATATTTTTTAATCGAGCAGTTTCAAGGAATTTGGGGATCTGGTGTCTGTTTTCTAGATGGGCCGTAGGAGATGGGATATCGGAGCGGTATTGTAAGGTTCTGGCAAAGAAAAAATGGAAGGGGAATATGGAGTTTTTTGAGGAAAGAAGATCTTCTAAGAGTGCTGTCTATATTTAAAGAAAATTCCATCACGAGTCTGTTATACTGTGAAAAACAAACATAAACCATCATAATATGGTATTTCAGCCCCATCCCTCTTTCTTGGTGTATCATTTCCATTCTTCCCAGTGGTCATTTTGTGATCTCAACGATGAACGCCAGCCACGGCTTTTCCAGGAGGTGTGTGTGTGTGTGTGTGTGTGTGTGTGTGTGTGTGTGTGTGTGTGTGTGTGTGTGTGTGTGTGTGTGTGTGTGTGTGTGTGTGTGTGTGTGTGTGTGTGTGTGTGTGTGTGTTGACATCCCTAATTGAATTGGATTAACATCTTGTGTTATGGTCTGAGGATCAGATGGGGTCACATGGTCAAGAGAGAGAGAACCACACAAAGACCGTTTTCTACCGTTTTTAGGGCTGGGATAATTTTATTAGGGGAGCAAGAACCGAGGAACCTTTTTTTTTTTGAACCTTTGATTGTATACATGACTGAAAAGTGGGCGACATAACAAGGTCCACCTTGGAAACATAAAGTTAACTGTTAACCGACGTTTCACACATAAAATTACATTTACATAAAAACTGAAAAATAACCATTTATCAAATATAAAATGATAATACAAAGTAATTTGGTTAAATATTGATATTATGTAAAAAGAAAATTGACATTGCACTGAGGCATTGAAAAAATACCTCTTGCTCTATAGGAAATCCATCCACACATTAGCCTGTGGCTGAGAAAGCTGAGAACAGCATGAGCCACATGCCAGGTCTCATGTTATTCTATTCATATTTGGACAGGTCTGTCCGCCACGTACGGTGTGAAACCCACACAATGCAGTTTTTCCCCAACCTACCCTCTCGCTCTGAAAGGCTGTGGCCCGGCGAGAGAGAGAGAGAGAGAGAGAGAGAGAGAGAGAGAGAGAGAGAGAGAGAGAGAGAGAGAGATTTGGCTGTTTTTGGCCAATCGTCTTGAACCTGCTGGAGACGGTGCTTATTTTTCCTTCTCCAGGACGCCCTGGAGACTCGTTTTGGAGCTCATGCCAAAGCCTGCTGGGTCTTCCCTCAGCCACGGGTGGTTTGGTGGGGTGGGGGTTGCTGCTGGACCCACCACATTCATTTCATTACATCCTTAATGCTGTTCCACCCAGAGCCTCCTGAGGTCAGATTGGAATGCCGATTTACATTCACATCCCTTGTACGACCCTCCACCCTCCACCCTATTAAACTGCTTTGGTGGTGGTGCTTTGAAGGTGTGTGTGTGTGTGTGTGTGTGTGTGCGCGCGCGCGTTGAAACAGTAATGAAGATGTCGAGGAATGTCACTCGAGGAAAGAATGTGAAGCTTTTCTAGGAGCTCCGACCGGTTTGACCGACCAGCGCGACCCCCGGTGTCTCCAGATAATCTTTGCCCTCCAGGACTGCTCCACCACCTCGGCCAGATGACCTCTGGTCTGGTCTGTCTCGACTCAGGGCTACGCCTCAGGGCTCCTTTTAATATAAATTCACAATTTTATGACCGCCTAATCAAAAGGATTTTTCATTTGTTTTTTATAAAAACTTTGGTTTTATTTTATGTTGCTGTTTTATGTTGTTTTATTTTGTGGTAGATGGCGGTTAACACACACAAGACGTGACAGGGAGTCTGGCTTTTGTCTGAGTTATGAGCGACACATGCAGCATGAATGTCTTTTATGTCTATTTTACAGCAATAAAAGAAACAAGAAGCTCAATAAACCAAAACTCTGTCCAGGGCTGTAATTACCAGGCTCCTAAAATAGCTCCTACCGTCCAAAGGCCTTATAGTCATATTCTATGACAGTTATTTATACGTGCACATTTAACACACTTGTAACACAGTACACTAATTTCAGGTATATGGTATGTGGTTATGAACGGTATATGATATTATCTCGTGAAGACTAGATGTACCAGTTTAGTTCAGGGATAGGCTTACTGTAATGTATCGCTAAATAGTAAGGGCAACAGTACGGTGAGGGTACATTCCTATGCTGTCAATATTCCAAACATCCAATGAGAACAAAAACATCAACTTTGGCAACTACTAACGGTTGCTTCACTGTTAAGGTCAACATTTCCTCGAAGGAATAAAGGATCCTCCCCCCTTAGAAAAAATGGGTCAGTTCATAAAAGATGGAGCAAGGGCGTGCATTATTGTGGAGTAGAGAGCCCCGCTAATGGTTTTAATCTGGATGGAAGGGGAGCTGCCTCCCCTCCCCTCCCATCCCCCCACTCCTCTGCATACTCTGCATTCCTTTGGAACAAATGTTCGCTTGTAGCTATAGTGCCTTCAGCAGCCCCACGGTAGGTGCCAAACAGATCGTCTGGGGAAAACTTATAAATAGTCTTATTAAAACCCCGAACGTGTAGATCAGGAAAACATAAAAACTTCCTGCCTTCGCACTCCAATCCTATATTTCATTCCGCGTTGAAAAAAGTGGAGAAAAGTGGAGTGTCCTCATAGCCCCCCCCCCCCCCCCCCCCAAAAAAGAAAGAATAGCTACACTTGTTGAAACCGCTTTTCCTTTTGAAATGTCATTTCTGCAGAAATAACAGGTATTCTACACGTGCTTTGTGTCTGAAATTCGCACGTCACAAATTCTTCCCGCCGACCACCTCTGGACTTGTTCGTAACCACGAGGCGACAGAAAAGCGGTCGAATGTGATTAAGAAACGAGGCCTCTCTGCCACAATCTCAGATAGCTGTCAGGAGCGCAGCGTTTCTTCCCTCCCTCCGTTTATCAAGCCAAAAAGTGTCGGAATGTTGAGCCTCGTAGTGGAAGCTATGGATTTTAATGGACCGGTTGAAGCCGAGCGAGACAAGGGCTACGTCCATGAAGGATTGGGCCGCGCTCCCAGCGGGAGATGGAGATAAGGGAAGCGCCCGCTCATCCCCTTGAGTTTTAGCGCATCCAAACCCAGGCGGGACGGCAAGACACAAAAGCCGGCGGGCCCAGAACCGTAACCGCCACGGTATTACCTCCGAGCGTGTCGCCCGAGCCCCAGGTGGAATTAAAATGTAGTTAAATGTGCTTGGAAGGCCGCTGCACAGCCTCGTTCAAACACACCTCGCCTCCCACTGTGCTCCGGCTGTGCTTGAACGGCGTTGTTCTCGTGCATAACGTATCAAAACAACCACGGAGGGGCCGACTTGCGAATCTTCATTCCGCTGTGTATACCGCTGTTTTTTAGTTTTTTTTTGACCGCCGGTGACATCGTGACACCGACACGGTCGAGGAACAATGGCTCCAGTGCAGAGGCATTGTTCTGTTTGTTGTTCTTCGCAGTGCCAGCCTCCCAAAATGCACAGCTGTTTGAGCAGTCCTTATGATGCTAGTTTGGTATTAGTTGAAATTGTCCACGCCGCTCAATGGAGGATTGGTCTCCTTCAGTGGGATAAATGAGTGGAGATGGTAGTGGCATATTCTGTGAACCGATTTGAAGTCGCAGCGCAGGCAATCACCCCATCCCGGGACACGCAGCCTACTCATATGTGCAAGTATCCGACAATACCCGTCCGCAAATTACCCGCCGCCTTTTCTTTTTCCCACACAAGTGCCACCGTGCCAGTCAGAGTGCCCACTTCACAAATTGTCGCGGGTGGCGCTTTCAGTCGAATAAAAAAAGCTTGAATCCTCGCCCTTAATAGTTTAATGGCCCGCTGCTCTCGAGAGGGGGGAAAAAAGGGGAGAAAGATTTGTTGGGCAGTAACTTTCCCCTGTGATGCCGAAGGATGTTTTTGTGCGGGCCTGTGGTTGGGGCGTGTTTCCTGAGGCTGCAATTTATGGTTATGGGCTCAGGATCTTGGCCGCGGAGAGGGGTCCTGGTGAGGGGTGGATTGGCCCGTGGAGCCCCCAATAGTAGGAGCTGTCACCGGTGCCCATTGGTCTGACCTGCTGATATTTACAGCCCCGTAGGCCTGAGCAGCCACAAGGAAGCAGCAGGGTGTCTTCGCTTGGGAGCGCGATCAATGTTTTTATGGAGAATACTCAAAACGGCAATTGCTGACATTGCTCAGTTGTGGCTTAACACAGAAAAACAGTTGGCCATTAATCTTCAGCCTATAGCCATGTTTCTCAGGTTTTACAATCTGTTCTATTTTCTCTTTCTCAGTTGCTTGCTACTTCTACTGTGAAATGCACTGGATGGTCATACTTCTTTTTTAAATGATTTTCACACGTAAGACATTCATTTATCAGAGAAAATGATATCATTTGTCCATTTAGGTGTCTTTGCTTGTCGCAGACGGCTCCTGTGGTAGATCTTGTGTGATACAACCAGTAATGCCACTCATCTCCTTCTGTCCTTGGAAGGAACAGGCCTGTGATAATCTGTCACCACATAACTAACAACAGAGTGCTAGCCAACAGTGTGGATAAACTTGGCCTTTCCAAAAAAACAACATACTAGGGGTGATTATTTAGATTTTTTTTCCGGACCCCGAACCGAGCCGGACCCCGAGCCGACCCTCGTCAACCGATCATTAACCGTTATCCGACAATATTAAAACGAGGGCACTGTCCCCGAAAAAAGAAATTATAATAATTAAGGTATTTTTCTCATCGGACTTAAAAAATAAGAACTTACAAACAAGGTGAATATTAAATATATTTTTATACGCGAACACAGCTCTCTGTGTGCCCCATCCAATATCATCCAATTGCACAGCCGGAGAGCCCGAGCCGTTCCTCCAAATAAAACCACTTAAAACAGTGTGTTTTTACTGTTTTTTTTGTTGTGTTGTTTTATTGGGAGGAACGGGGCACAGAGTGACGCTCCTCTGTGCACCCACGCGCAATGGTGAAAAATGAAATATATATATATTTTTTATTGTATTTTATTTTTTTGAGGTGATGATGGTAATCAACTCAACCCTGTGGTGACGTCACGTGACAGCAGTAATCGTCACAGCCCTAGTCACCCCCATGAGTTGTATTTAAGGAACAGATTGTAAAGCCAATTTTTCTTTTACCATGCAAGACAAGAGCAAGAAAAATTGCTTTTTTAAATATATATTTTTTAACCATTTAACTGATAGTATTAATAGGTCAAAATCCTTATTGTCGGTTAACGGTTAATTATTAACATCCCTACATCGGATGATTAGATGTGGTTTACCTTTAATATTTTACATGAGGTTTGTATAACTGTAGATTGTTTTTTTTTAAAGCCCTGCCTTTCTCAGTATTGACTTCTGATGCCTCTCGTCTTTGGCCGACAAGCAATTTGTTCTCAAAATGTAGTCTTCTCAGTGGCGTGTCGAGGAATTAGTCAGACTGTGTAGAAATGCCAGACCTCACAAAGTGCGCTTTCGAGCTGAGAGCAGGTAGCTGTTTATGGTATGCTGACTGTTTACTGTCTGCGCGGTGTCAGGAGACTTCTCTCTCTCCAAACAACGAAGGCCGATGACGACACGACTCCCTGCAAAGCTCCGTCTGTTGAGACAGAGGGGAGGCGGGGTGGAAATAGCGTTTCCACGGAATCCTGACCAAACTCTCCCCACCTGTTGCACAAGGATCAGGTTCCGCAGCGCCACGGCGACCGTTCCACCCGCCGCATGTTGGTTTGTCATTTAAAGTGGAAATCCATGAAAAGTCCCAGAATTCCATTGGAAACTGTGATGTTTTACCCTCACCCTGATCGATCGCTATGCGTTCTTGTCGGGAAAGGCGGACCCCGCCACCAACAATGGAAACGGCATATAGAGACATCCTGTTTCTCATAAAGGGCTAAAGCTACATTTATGTGGCGTAAATATCAGAGATGGGATTTTCTCATATTAATGACCACTTTAAATGGACGATTCCGAGCCTTTGAAAACAAAAAAATCGAACAAAAAAACTGTGTCCAAAACATCGGCGACATGGTGCTCCGTTCTACTTGGGGGGGGGGTGATTCAGAGTAGAGGTTCCCACCTGGAGGGGGAGGATTCGGGGGGGGGGGGGTGATGACTGAGCCAGTGCGGGGAATATCGTGTCACCATCCAGGAATGAGGTGGATGGAGGCACGTCAGACGTGAGCAATGTCGTCGTCCCCCCCCCCCCCCCCCCCCGCCCCCAGACCCCAACACTCCCTCCTTCCAGAGACACGGACCAAGAGAGGGGAACGTTGCTGGAGGAATGGCCCTCCCAGACCTCAGCCGAGAGGCCCGAGGCGCTTTCCCAAGCAGCACTTTGTCACCAAAACTGCCGAGGCTTGTTCCACTTGAAGGGGGTGGTGGAGGGGGGGGGGCGGGCCCAGACAGGCCGTGTGATGTCCTGTGGTTAGCAGCCCGGGGGGGGGGGGGGGGGGGTGGCAGGAACCACCGACGGCAGCCTGCATTTACCTTTGCATTGAGTCATTCAGCCGATGCTTTTATCTTAAAGCGCATCACGGAGGGTTATGAAACAAGAGCGTCCGTCACAGCCGCCGTCGGCAAAGTGCTCAGGAAGAAACGGGTGGCGTGAGGAGGGTCTGTTTTCTTTAGCGAGACGGGCCCAAAAGGAGAGGGTTAGCGGGCTGACAGGGGATCGGCGCAGAGAACACAAACTGAGATTACGGAAGCATCTGCGAGGTAGAAGGTCCTCAGGAGGAGTCCAGGTGGATCCTGGGGGATTACCTTTTTTTTTTGTGTGTGTGGGTTTGTTTGACAGAGCAGGGCACAGCGGGGGGGGGGGGGGGCCTCTCCGGGCAAACGGAAAGACTTGTTTTGTCTCAAAAGAAGATTAAAGGGATTTAAGAGGCATATTTTGCAGCTGACCTACTTTTCTGTTTTTTTTTTCTGTTTTTTTTTTTTTTCTGCCAGCCGCGCCCGTTTTAAAGTCGGGAAGACGTTTGGATGGAACGGTTGAACAAAATGTCAATAATTCGGTCCCGCGTTTCCACAACAGAGGATGAAACAGGCGGTGAAAGTTATGCGCGCCCGTTCAAGATGTAAGAAGGTCACGCGCCCGGCGCTCGGCCCACGTCCCCAGCGCTTCCTCTGCCCTCATGTTCACACTGAGCGCAATGTTGTCTGGCGGGCGGGCGTCCCGCGCTTCACATATTGGTTTCTGATGTCACAAGGCACCCCAGGCTGCACGGAGCGGCTCGCTGGTTACTTCGGATTGAAAGTTTATTCATATCACACGTGTCGCGTGGCCAAATTTCACCAAATTTGACACTCCACGTCCGTGGGTCCCCAGCGATACACCCGCCAAGTGTGAAGCCGCTCTGATGAACAGTTGTCGAGATAATCTGAGGACGGGTGGACGGACGGACAGAGATTCCTAGAATTACAGTAAAGGTCGGTGAAGAGTTTGGAATCGGGTCGGAAGTGACACCAGAGAGCATGTTTTGCCAACATGATATTATGTGTGATGTAGATTGATGTACACATGATCCGATTCGTTTGTCCGGGGAGATTTTTCTGTGGCGTAAGGAAACCCGTCCAAAGATAATTTGTGAACCGAAAATACAATTATAACTGTAAACTGTTGCCGCTGATTCCACGAAAGCCGTTTTCGCCGACCACAAAACAAGTTAAGAAGCATAAAAGCATTGACGGAGGCACAAGTTCAGCTCTCGCCGTACTGTAGAGAAAGAGAATGCGGCCTTTGGTTGGAGCGGGGGTTTGCGGAGGAAAATCCTTTATTTGCAGCCGCCCAGCCTCATGCACCGTTGCCGTCATCTCCACCAAAACAATGGCCCGCCTGCCCCCCCGTCGCCGCCCTCACTGAGCTTTTTGATGCCATTGTTGTGACAAAACCAATTTACAGCAGTGCCGAGTTGTTGTGTACTTCTTGACGGACCGACAGTGAAACCACTCAGCGTCGACCCTCTCCCAGCTGTCTTCTGCTCCACTGGCCACACAGACCTCTTGAGTCCTTTTGTTTGCATTTTTTGGGGGAGGGGTGGGGGGCTTAGGACTTTGAAGAGGTTGTGGTGAAGACTATAGTATGCGTCGCCACAGTGGTGGGATAAGCTACCTGTATTTAGAGTATTACTATAATTTAGATTTTAGTTGGTATTTAATTGCCTGGGTGGAATTAACTCATCTGTTATCTGCCGATGGCACTATTTTCCTTGTATAAAGGTGCATTATTTTAAGGAAACTCTGTAAGATATTAGCAATGAAAGTTTTGATCTGTCATTTTTTTTCTATAAACTAATCGCAACTTGTTGTATATTCTGGGTCAATGTTGAGTTAATATCATGTTTGCTGACAGCCTGTCACATCCTGGCACATCCTGACATCCAGCTTAAGGGAAATTCTTTTCTTTGGGAGACCAAGGGAAACGAGTGATCCTCAGCGATGCTACCACTCGCATCGCATCCTGCATTCAGCGTCCTCGCTCACGACCCGCTGTTGTCATTCATAGCGAGGTTCTCAGGTGAGCCCCCTCATTAAGCCGTTGCTTCTCATATGTTAATGGCCAACCCACTCAAGTCTTCCGGTTGAAAGGCTTCCTGCCAGAAACACCGACCGATCACGACCGGGGTTTTTAATTAAGGCCCTTTTCCCTGGTTTGGAAAGGAGGGGGACTTGAAGTGTGAGTGGCAGGGTCAGAGACCTTTCCCCCCTGGGGGCCAGCCTTGGGGTGAGGCCCCTGCTCCTCAGCCGGTGGTGGTGGTCTGTAATCCAAGGTGCGTTTCCTTCTGATTGGCAATGTGCTGCTTCAAGGTCCATAGGGCAAAGTAATATGTTTTTAGAGAGTGCATTATTTGACAAATGTCATGCTTTATTGGTCGTCCTTCATGGAACACTGAGCAGAATGAATTTGTGCAAATGCAGACACATTTGGGCCATTGAGCAGGATTTAGGTCACTGTGATTTTCCTTTGGTTGTGCATGGATAAAATCCAGGTAAAGCCCATTAGAAGTTAACGACTATGTGTTGAAATTCGATTTTTGTAACCTTATGGTTGAAAATGCATCTGACAGATTTTAATTAGGGTATAGTTTAAATATAATATTACATCTTTTGTTTTGGTATATATTTTATATACTCTATAATATATATATATTAAATATATTTTATATTTCCATTCTATTTTCTATTTCCATTTGTTTGGACCGCACACACCTCTAAATATTACACGTTATCCAGCAAGATTTGGCCGTCATGATATTTTCAATGAACTTTACAAATGCAACAGCAGCACACTTAAATACGGCGCAACGCGTCAATGCAAATGACTCATTACAGGTTCTGTTCTTATTACTTGTTATTAGATTGAGTTGGGGTTTTTCATCCGAGTACATTTCATACAAAAAAAGAGAATAATACATGGAAGGACCAATGAATAGAACCCAATGAGTGCTTTCCTTGCCTTACAGGGGGGTTCATGCAACTGGCTGCTGCTGTTGACTTTGACTTCTAAGTCGCTTCATTTGGGTGTAGCGCTTGTGTATAAAGTCAGAATTGCTAGGGTTAGGGTTTGAACATGGCTCTCATTTTGACTCCCTCTGTAATTCCTTTTAACTTTCTTGTAAACTCAGCTTCTCATTTTGACCTGTTGCGCTGGTGGGGTGGACTTGATGAGGAGCAGATGGTGTTATTGTTTCCAGCTCGTGTTCCACCGCTGCTTTCTAAACACTTTTAGACGTTACTTGGCTTGATTGGCTAATGTGTGATCACATATTCGTGGTTGTTGTTGATTTTTTTTGTCTCTTTCGAACAAGCATTTATTAGCCTACATGGCATGTTATTGCGTCTTTCAACTGTGTTCTATTCTGGGAAATCTATTCATTTTATTCTTGTTAGGGCACAGGCTTGCGGCTCAGGTGCCACAGTTTTAACTTTTCTCAAACCAGATGAAGAAATCCGGGCTTAAAGGTCTTGCTCCTGGGAAAAGTTTTGAATTGCACCAATGGTCACAATGTAGAGCTGGGAAAGGGTGATCTTGACAAAATCAAATATATTTGACGAATACTTCCATATTAACAATTTGACGATATTTTGGTGAAATACAAAGAATTGTAAAAACGAGAGGCATTGAGTAGAACAGCAAGAGCAGTCTATGAAGCTCCGAAAATTGCATTACTTTACTGTAAACAGCCTTAAAGACAACACTGAATTATATTACGATAACCTAAATCCCACACGATATCTTGTCTCGTATATTGCAATATGGTTATTATGTCGATATATTGTCCGACCCTATCGCAATTTCCGCCGGCCACTCACAGATATCTTGCATTGCACTGGGACTGGACATCACCTGCCACAACAAAAGCTAAAAAAAAAAAAAAAGAATAGGCCGCACCTTTCTGTCCTCACTGTCCTGCGGTTTCCTAAAGGGGAGGAATTCCTCTGTCGCAGAATGACACACAAACTATGCAGACTGGACCGATCAGAAGGCATTTAGTTCATTCTTTGACTCAAAAGGTGCCGTTCTTTTGGCGCTTCACTCAAGAAGGAAATGGAAATGGCAAAGTGCTCCTGAAGACCCAGTGTCACGCCTCCAGCAGACAGGTGCAGGAAGAACGGCGCCATCTGTGTCCTTTGAGTCATCGCTTCCTAGAATGTCAGGAATTGGTCCAATTACATTGCGACCAAGTACCGTTGACAAATTGCAAGTGGTAATTTTGCAGTTTGCATTGACAAATATTTGTCTTTCTTTCAGGAGATTTAGAGTTTGTTACCGGAATCTAGAGCGTCTCGTTTACCGGAGGGTCACGGCACTGATTCCAGCAGCAGACAGGTTGTCTTCGGTCCTATAGCAGATCTATATCCTAGTTTTAGACACTATTTTCCAGGGTGGCCCGTCTCACCTCCGCATCACCCTGCAAATTGTGTGTCTGCGATTGGCATCCGTGCGCGTAGCTTTTCGACAGTGCGACTTGTTTGTCAGCATAACTATTTTGATTTACAGACTATTGCTGGATCGACGGACCTAGCATTTATGTCATTTGTATTATTATGGAACGTCAGAATCAAATATTGATTGGCCCTGAGGGTAAAAAATAGAAATCCACCAATGCAATTTTCTTGGCCGATTCGGATATATATTCCGATTTTCATTCAATGGTTTTTATTGTATGTATCATAATAAACCATTGACTATTAAATATCTTTTACATTGTCGTTTAGTTTATTTCACTTTTAAGTTAAAATTTACCTTTCTATTATCTTTATATGGTACTTGGCATTCCAAAACTGCTGTCATTGAAAGGAAAATTTAACAACAAATGGCCGACTCTTCTTACTCTGGTTCACTGGACGTCCTCCTTCCTTCGCATTGAACCAACTGAATCAAATTTCAACGACTCGTTTTACTGAGTGACTCGTCACCAACCGAGTCTCAAAAAAACAGTCAAACCTTTCATCAGACGTGCTCCATCCTGAACAGACGCTCCGCTGTAGCGGCAGCGATAGATACGCAGTCTGCACAATTTTTTTTATATTGTCAGACGATAAATAAGTATCTTATCTAATCTTCTGAGTTTGGTTTACCACCAAACAGCTGACTTTTTTCTTTCTTTCACTCTCTTTTTTTGAGCGTCAACTACGCAACCACGTTACAGTACATTACGTTGGTTTCAGATTTGAGTATCGGAGCATTTTTACGAGTACATGAGCGCTGTATCGGGCGTGTAAATTTGCCCGCCACAGAATCGGATAAATCTGACACTGATTGGCCGGTCGCCGGAAACGGCCGATCAAGCTGAAAACCGGGCGATAGCGGGCGATCGATCGGTGCGAAAAAAGGTTCGGGCTGAACAACGGGTGGAGGCGCGGCCGCATCCCCGAGTCATCAGAGGCTTTGTGGGCGGGAGAAGGAATTACAATCATTAACCGAGGAACGAAAAATATGTCATGTTGTGGCGATGCTGTTTATGTTGCAGTATGTGACGGTCGCATTCCTGACTTAATGCCGCTTTTGTCAGACTTGTCAGACTCTTGATGGATCTTTTTTTTATTTTTTATTTATGATATTTTAATATTGGTTTGACCCGACTTGCCTGACCCCTCTCTCTCTCTCTCTCTCTCCCTCTCTCTCTGTGACTCTCCCAGAGAGCCCTGAGGGTCTGCAGCAGTCGGTGCAGGAGTGTTTGGGAGAGCTCCTCCGGGTCCTCAAGGAAATCATCGGCAAGCACCAGACGCTGAACTCCGTGGACATCCTGGGAGCCGCGGGCACGGTCATCGCAAAGGTCAAAGGTCAGTGGTTCGCTCTCACTACAGTGCGTAGACATGTGTACACTGGCGCCGGGCCGGTCGTGAAATATTTTCTGCCGGTCGATCGTCACCCAATAATTGAATCGATTGGCATTATCGTATGTTAAATGAATAAAATTAAATGAAATAGATCGGCATTGCCTGAAAGGATGAGGCCAAAATGCGCTCACTGAGACCTCACTGATTCCGACCAGAGGCCCTTTGTACCCACAAGCCGTACGGGCATTTTCTTGACTTCGGCATGAAAAAGGAATTCTTGTCATCTCGTGTATGTTATTCTTTTCCAAAACGCCTCGAAAGAACAGTTTACTTTTCTCTTGCTCTCTCTCTCTCTCGTCTCTCACCGATGAGTACAAACCAGAGGAATCTCAACTCACGAGGTCGTCCTCCAGAAATGCACTCGCCATCGAGGGGTGATTCTTCTCTTGGCCTGGACACAAAAATGTCCGGAACGGCGGCTTGCTAGAGGTGTCATTTTCATTCCGCGTCTCGGCGGCGGGAGAGGAAGAAAAGACGTCTCGGCGACTTTTGCGTTTGACGGCCGACCCTCAGCTCTTCTTTCTTTTGTCCGTGAGGCGCGTGGGCGTCTGGCGGCTCAACTGCTCCACCTATCTCTACATCTGAGCCTCCACGCAGCCCTGAAAAGAATGCATTTTCATCATCTCCGGCCCCGTGAGAGGCGCAGCGACAATGCAGGGAATGCTAAAAGAAAAACAAAATAAGAGCCGGTGTGAGGCCGTCTGGAAAGAAATCTTTTGTCAATGCGCAGAGGTTTTGGAGACCAGGGGCCTCGCCAGGAATATACACTCAGGGGGGTTGATTAAGTCTCTGCTGAGGTGGTCGGTTGTCATGCTGCCCCGAGAGAAATTCATTAAAAAAACAAAACATGCACAGAATGGGCCTAAATTCAAATCTAGCTATCTAGCATCTACTGATTAAAATTCAAAACAACTGACCACATGACGAGCCTTATTCAAATATTTTCCACACATGGATAAACTTCTACAATAACTCTTTTAAAGCCCAAATGACACATAGCAGCTGCCTGCGAGGAGCCTCGGCAATCATGTTTCATTTTCATTTCCGAATGCTGTTACAAAAACTGAAGCTCAACTTTATCAAATTCACACAAGACACTGAGATATTTATATATACTATCACTTTTAGGTCGCAAAGTTTGAACAAAAAAAAAAAAAAAAACACTTGATGAAATTAACATACACATGTTATGAATCTGGAGGTTCTTTTTCTTTTAATGATTGTCTAAACAAGACAATAAGATAAGTAATAAAGATAATATTATCTTCATTATTTATCTTTTAGTAAGAATCAACCCACTGTTTACCCACACAGCATGCACACATTGCACTGTCATCAATTAATTTGAAAAAAATAAATTACTCATAAAACTAGTCACTAAAATACTATTAAAGGGAGTTACAGTAAAATGTAGGATGGCTTTATCCCCTAAAATGGGTGTCATTCATTGAACATTTCAAGACTATGGCTTTGTGAAACCTAATTAAAGCTCACAGGAAATCTAAAATATGTGAAAATATATTGTTCCTCCCTGTAAAATAACATAACATCTGAATTTTTAAGGATGTAAAAAAATAAAAATGAATAATAGAACATAGACAAACTCAAAGCAGCGCTGTCCCTGTCCACTAGGGGGTGGTTCACAACACGTTTGGGCGCCCGTCCGCTGTCGGCGACTCAAAAAACTGATCTGGAGTCAAAGAGCAACCAAGAGGAACCGAAAAGGAAAAGGTGAAAGAGGAACAAACAGCTGAAGAGGCGCCAGACTGAAAAGCTCGACCAGCCCCGTGACACTCGCCATGCTCGGAGCAAGTTTCCTTGCCCGCCGTGCTGCTGGTATCCAGAGCGTCGATCGCTGGGCGTGACACCTGCGCTTTTTTTTTTTTTTTTTTTTTGGACGATCGCCAGGAGCGACAGGAAAAAGGGTCCCCACCGAGCACGTGCAACTCGGCACAACCACTTTCCCAAATCCTTTTTTAGCGCGACGACTTCCCTCCTTCACTCTCACCGGTGAATTCCTGGTGACGCTTTAGACACCGCGGCCGTCTCTTTCTACCTGGAAGCGTGGAGAACGGCGCTGAAACCCTGCCGCGGGACACCCACGGTTTGGGTTGTCAACTTTGTCAAAACTTTGTCTTTTGTTCTTTTTCTTTTTTTTGGTGCAGCCGCCCATACGACCCGGGCTCTGCAAAGACTCAGCCCTCCACCGAGAGCTCAGGCCACGTCAGTAGCAATTAAACGACAGCCCAAAACGTCTGGCTCTGCGTGTAGACCGGTACCGATCTCTCCTTGATTCCTCTCTCAAACTCTCAACTGCCGCTTAAAAACCTCCTGAAAGTCCTGCAGTCGACGCCCACTAGCTCACTGAAGACATTTGTCATTGTAGTTGTCCCAGTTTAAGGCATCGGGGGAGAAAACAATGCCCCGCTGGACTCGAGTGATGCAGTTCCCATATTTGAATAATGTTTTTTTTTTTGGCGGGGGTGGGGGTCGGGCAGGACTCAGGGGGTTGAGTGCTCTGGAATCATTGTTATGAGACTCGCAGGATATCCTGAGGAAGAGGTCAGCGCTCCTGCGTGGAGGCAGGGGCCCTCGGACCAGAGCCCCCCAGCCGCCGGGACCGGGGACCGGGGAGGCACATAGCAGGAGAGGCCATTGTCGCTATCTGCTGCTTTTCTTGCTGAGCTCCTCTTGGGAGTTCCTCGTTACCTGGGGGTGTTGGATTATCCCAAAGCGCCTGGATCCAAATTGCGGCCTTTTGGACTTGAAGGCCTGGGAATTCCACGACCAGCACTTATGATATGGAGCCGTTTTCGCCGACAGGAAGGCGAAGTGAAAGTGTCGCGGAGGACTTTTCTGCGCCTACAGGGTTGTCTGAAAGTGTGACTATGATTTGACAGCGTTACTTTTTTTTTCCCCCAGTCATTTTGTTGAGGTTTTTTTGGGGGGGTCACACAGAGAAACAGCCCGCAGGTGACGGAAGAGAAAAGGGGGCCGAGTGCTTTGTTGCTTCTCGCGGTCTCTCCGAAAAGTTTCGACCCGGAGTCGAGCCGCCGGAGTGTTTCCTGTGACTGCAAAGTCTGATTTCTCTGCTCAAGTTCCTCCGATTTCCTTCTTCTGCAAATAGGCTCTCGCTCAGCAAAGCGTTTCCTGTGAAAAGAGAGCCTCGAAAAAACTCTCTCATCGACTCGACCAAACCCTCGAAAGCTGCAGAGTCCTTCCATGCCCGGGAGTCCTTCCATGCCCGGGAGTCCTCCCTGCGAGCGGATCGAAGGGAAGCTGAGAAAGACTCGAACGGAGCGGGTTTGTCAAGTGGAATAATGAACCGCTGGATTTCATTTTGAATACTCTTTCTCAACGACATTGAAGACGCAGAGGTTTGTTGAGAAGCCGCTAACTTTGGAGGACGTGTGGTGGATATCTCGTAGAGCGCCGGCCGCTGGATTTACGATTTAAAAATCTCATTAAGGAACACGGAAGCTGATAGCTTTTTCATGTTTCTTTTTACAATGCAGCAATATTATACCTCTCCTCACCAAAATGGGGGGGGGTTGGGGTTTTATGGCAGTTTTGGAAAGTGAAACCAGCAGTATGTCGGTTGAATGTCGCTTTAGCCAGATTATTTTCTCGTGTGGACGCGACACAATCGTCCCGCCGTTGGCCATTCTAGCTGAGTATTTATCTGTAAAGATCGTAGAAAAAAAAGAAAAAAAGCAAAAATCTGGAGTGAATCCGGCTGCATTTTGTTCTAATGTGGTTTATCGCCCTCAACAGCCGTCAACATCAAGGAAGTGGGCCCGGAAAACAAAAAGGCTATATTTGGCGATATATACACATCCATTGACACTTTGGCATTTACGTTCGGCAATGTGTGAGTACCCTTTTTCTTTCTTTTCGGCACCCTTGTTTTTTAGGATTGATTGCTTTCTTTAAAAAAAAATATACAATTGTTTTAGAATAGCCTGAAAAGTGCATGATGATTTGAACCGACTTCAACACAACTGAGTCAAAGCTTTACCATAAATACCAAAACGCTCTCCTCCTCTGTGACCCATCAGAGTTTCTGACTTCCTTATGGGAGATGTGGACAGCGGCTCAGGGTTGGGGCTCCCCCAGACCAGGAGAAGCCGGGTGAGACACCTCCGTCTTTCTTTCTTTCCTTCTTTCTTTCTTTCTCTCTTTCTTCTCCCAGCCGTCTGCCTTTCTTCAAAGCATTGCTTTCAGAACTCCACGAGTTCAAGAGTGTAGGAGGGCTTTCTGTAAAAAAAAAAAAAAGGGTTTGTGGTGGTGGTGGGGGCGGGTGGGGTGGATTGGTGGTTTACAAAGCCTCTACTTTACTAAACGCCTCAGAGACAGTTTCTCTCGTGTTTTTAATGCGGCCAACTGCCTCTGATGTGTCGCACCGAGAGCGCGTCCATAACTCCCTTTGCTCTCCGCGCTGAACGTGTGCGTCATGTCTCTCCCGCAGTCGTTTGACAACCTTTCCGGGGATCCTGGAGAGTATGGCTCGGAGAAGAGTGACCTCGCGGGTAAGTGCCGTCAGCCTCAACGCCAACACGCATCCGCGTTCCGGCCGTCGTCTCCCCCTCCCGCCCCCCTCCGAGGCCGAGCAGAAAAGGCGTGGAATCCGTCCACGGCGGAATGTGATGGCCGCGCTGGTTATTAATGGCCGCCCCGGCGAAGCGTTCAGCTCTTGGTCGGCAGCCCAGGGGCCGGAGAGCTGGCTCGTGAGCTCGCCCGCTAAATGATTTAGGCCCTGGCCTCTTGAATGCCTGAGGTGGACCCGCCCTAAGCCTCGGCCTCAACCCCTGTTATTTCTGCTGCTTTTTTCATCCTTTCCAGGGGCTGCCTTCCATCCCCACCCCCCACCCCCTCCCCCTCTCCATCCACATGTCTAGCATTCCTCGCCTGGTTAGCAGTAGTCGCATGCTGGATGGGAAACACATGGTGGGGTTGGTGCTGAATCAGATGGCGGGCACATGGGAGAGGTGCGTGCCAGCGCAGTTATGCGAGGTTTTTTTGGGTTGTTTTTTTTTAGAGCCAGCAGTCGTCGTCTTTCCATCTAATCAGGCCTTTTTTTAACTTCAGGGACGGCTTCCTCACAACACGGCGCGGCGAGGCCTTCGGAGAACCGAGGCTTTAATTAGTGGAAAGACGTGCCAGCGTGACTCTTTTTTATTTTTTATTTTTTTAAGACTGCCTGGCACTTTCAGATCCTTCAGGACTCGCCCGCCTCCTTCTCTCTTCCTTTTTTTTTTTTTAAACGTGTACCGTACAAACATGGTGGAGATTATTCTTTTCTTTATATAACCGGGGGAAAAAAAAGTTGCGTGACTGCTTTCACCTGACATCGCTTGTGTTTGCGGACTCCTCCCGACGCAGAGGTGGTGCTGTCGCGGGAGGAGGAGGTGGACCTGAGGCTGCTGAAAAACGACAGCGGGGTGGAGTCGGCGCTGCTCTACACCAAGGCCTGGTCCAAGTACATCAAGGACCTTCTGGCCTGGATGGAGAAACGTCTAACGTTGGGTGAGGGATGGCCAGAAACAGACAAATAGAAGCTGCTGGGATGAGTACAGCAGTGGGTTAGTTACGATATTCGGAAGGTACCATTTCCAAGAACCATTTATTGCCCTAATGTGAAAATGTGTTTCTCTTGTACCTCACGGAGGTGTAAACTTGATTAACCTTTATTAAGTAACGGTTTTTTTTTAAACTGTTATTAACTTGATTAAGCTAGGGTCACACTGCCGGCGACAGGGCCTCTCGGCCCCCGATGTTTGTGGGCAAAATCGACTGGCTGTCGTAGGTGCGCCAAACATTTCAAACCTTTCGCCTTAATATACATTATATATATATATATATATATATATAGATAGATGATGCCGTGTCTGCTTTCTTTAAAATTAAAATGGTGGAGCTGTTTACTTCGCAAAATAAATGACCTTGAAAAAATGACGGAAATAATCTTGCCATCCGTCCCTTAAAATTAAGAATTGTTCTTGTTGGAGAAACATAAAATTACGTGTTAGTTATTTATCGATAGTTTAAGTTTAAAAAAACTAAAAAAAAAAGCCTAATCATGAATAATTACACAGTGGTCCAGGCGTCCAATTTCCAACGATCAGCGGCATTGAGATTGTATCTTCCCTCCTACCGGCTGTCTTTTAATTTGCATCAAGTTGAAACCTGCTCAACTTTGCTTGTCGCCTTTGCTTGAAGCTGTCCACTCGACGCCTGTAGTCGCTCTGCCCCCTGCAGCCGGATGAAGCCGGGCTCAGTTTGAAATGCATTGCAGCCTGTCGCTCTGCAGCGCCCCGGCGCTGGCGGTGTGACCGTACCATTAAGTAGAGCCCAGTCACCTCATTGGTCATATCAGACTGTGAGCTGTTCCAAACCCTTACCCCAAAATGATGATGGTGAATGTTGTGCTCTACCAGACAGCAAAGTCCTCAATGTTTAGCAACTCCATTTTTTACTGCACAACATATTTGAATCCACACAAAATGGAATCAACGACTTCAAAGATGAATCTTTAAATTCCTCATTTCAGATATGGAGTGTGTGAAAAGTTACGCCAAAATGGCCGAGT
This sequence comes from Zeus faber, assembly GCF_960531495.2. Classification (NCBI taxonomy): domain Eukaryota; kingdom Metazoa; phylum Chordata; class Actinopteri; order Zeiformes; family Zeidae; genus Zeus; species Zeus faber. Next base: position 20,363,734 of record NC_137196.1, on the reverse strand, counting down.
CTGCAAAGGCGCTTGCCTGTCAACAGGTGAGTCACGGAACGCTTCTGAGAATTTTCAACATCTTTCTCGAGTAATGTTTGAGACCCTGATTGATTATTATTATTTTTTTTTATATCTCAAATGTTTTGATAAAAAAGGACTACATGCCATTCAGCGATATCTACATCTCATCTTTCAACAACGACATCGAGTACAGCCAGCTTCTGATTCAGACTGCGATGGCCCTCCAAACCAATAAATTCATCCAGGTACGAGCAGCAGCTGGCGCTGGACCCTGGTCTGTTGAGTCGGTGTCACTCCGCTTAGATTTGTGCTCTACCTTTTGAAAGATGAAAGAAAGTTGTTTCACATTAGAGAGGCACAAAAATGCAGCACGTGTACGAAGGGTTTCCACACCCATCCTTTTTACTCAAGGAAAAACAAAGTGAAATGTGTAGCATATGATATTATCAGTTCCCATGTGTGAACGCGTGATGCTGTGCGGACCTGGCTCTCACTGAAAGCTCGATTTTGTCACCGGATAAATAAAGGTTTCAGCTCTCTCTACCGTGCAGTGGAGTGAATCCGCAAATTAAACCCCCTGATATTTCCGGTTTTACGACTGTATCCACGTATTCCACCAAGGTCATTCTTTTGCGGACCTAAATCTGAACAAGTTTGCATTTTCTTGCCGGAAGAGCATTGCTGGAATCAACGTAGACATGAATGTAGAATAACCCAGTGCATGATGGGTAACCCCCTCTCCCTCTTTCAGCCCCTGCTGGCCCGTAAGACCGAGCTGGACAAGCTGCGGAAGGAGCTGAAGGAGCAGTGGCAGCGTGAGCAGAAGAAAATGGTACGGAGCCGCTCCCTCTGTAGAAAGAGCTGCTGCAAACTCACTTCCTGTATCTCTACAAGAGTTATTTAACCCCTAGTTTCCTTTTCTGTCGGGTGCTAGCTCGGGGCAGGACACATTTCTTCCTTCTTCCGTCTTCTCCTTCCTGCTTTTTCTTAAAACTAGTCCAGTGCCTGTGACAAAACATGCCTGTTCGGAGTGGGCTGCATTGTAGGCGTGGATGGGAGTCCACGCCAAAATTATTAGATCCCACCGAGACTACCTCTTGTTTTGAAGATCGATTATAGCGTCAATAGCATCGATACCAAAAAAAGGGGTCGGTTTCTCTCAATATTTTTCCTCACTTGCCATCAGATTGAAACCAAATTCTGCGGTATCCCCGGCCCCCTGCTGCACTGTTCGGAACAGGCTGCACTGCGGACCCAGTCGCAAAGCCCTGAAGCCCCGCCCCGCACAGAGCTGAGCCGCTCGGTGTTCGGGAAGCCCCGCCCTGCTGGCTGTTCGCTTGTATATTGAAAGTTTATTAAAATGACACGTGCCGCGTGTCCAAATTTCACCAAATTCGACACTGCACGTCCTTGGGCCCCCAGCGATACAGCCGGTGAACACAGTGAGATAAGGTGTGAAGTGGATCGGATGAACGGTGGTCGAGATAATTGAAGGACATACAGACAGACGGACAGACATGATGGATAGATACCTGCAGAGGTTCCTTCCTTTATTAAGGTGTTTTCACACTGCGCCACACCTAGTTGTGGGGGAACTAGGAACTGGGGAGGTCCGTCAGGGGCTTTTTATCTGGTTTGAGATCGCAGTGCACTCGAACGCTGAAGTGACGTCAGCCAACAGGGTTTCAGCACAACTTCCGTGTTGTATTCACTCTGTAACGTTGACTTATCTCACCTCATCAGTCCACTGTGATCTGTTTCTGAACAAATTTGAGGCGAGAAATAAACAATGCAGTTGATGAATAAACACTCAAAAGTTTGTTTGGGACAGCGCACGGGGATTTTTTTGTTTCATTCAATTCACGTCAGAAGGTTATAATAAATGAAATAGATACATCTAGGATTAAAAGAAATAATTATATATATATTTATTTTTTGGATTTTTATTGGTTATCTATTATTATTGCCGAGTGTACGTGGGCCGGTCCCCGCCCTGAGCGGTGCAACTCGACCGGGGTGGACTGTCCTCAGTGCGCCAGGGGTGAGGGACCGTGCACTTTGGTCTGGACCAATCACCGCTCACTTTACGTCACTGAATGTACTTCTTGTGCCGGTTAGTCCCTGCCCTGGAGTAGCAGCTACAAAAAGTCCCTGAAAACGGAGTTCTAGGGCTAACTACGATTGTTCCTAATTCCTGCAGTGCAGACACAAAAAAAAGGAACGGTTCCTCCAACAATTCTTAGAACTATGAAAAGTTCCTGCGGTGCCAGAAACACCTAGTTAGATGTTTGTTGCACCAGCAAAATTTATGAATCCAAAGAATCTAACGTTGTGAATCTGTTTATACCGGTTCACTCCACAGTAATCGATTCACAACATTTTAGCCATTCCTGGTAGGAAAAAGCCTCAGGTGACATCCTCACAACCCTAAATGTCTACTTTTTACTTGTTCCTGCCCTGCGTGAATCGCTTTGCTATAAATAAAACTAATTTGATTCGATTATATATTGTCCTGCATACAAAGTGAGGGCGCAGCGAGTATTAAAACCATCCCTCCACCAGGACACTGTGTTTGTCTCAGCACCCCCCCGGGCTTTGTTAAAGTGTGTTTTCCTGGAAAGAGGACTTAAGATGAATACACTCTGACCGGGAACGGTAAAAGGTTGCAGTAAATACACCGGTATCCTCGGGGCATTTCTTTCCCACTTTTCTCCAGCTGAACCCCTCTACGTATTCATTACATTACTCAGCGTACCGTTAAAGTAATACTTTGACTGTGCGGAAATTCCACCGTTTCCGACGGTCGGCCCCGAGCTTCCAAGCCTTATCGCTCTGGTGTCCCGGGCTTCCGTGTCTCCCCCCCCCCGGCAGCACGAGGCGGACATGAGTGTACGCAAGGCTCGAGCGCTGCAGGCTCAGCGCCGGGACGAGTACCAGAAGGCCCACTCGTCCGCCAACCGCTCCCAGGAGGAGCAGCAGCCCCGGCAACTGGAGAGGAGGAGGAGGCTGGAGGAGGAAGCCCTGCAGAAGGTACGCTGGGATGGAAACAAAACCCTGCTTTCTTCTACTGTGTTTTTTTTGTTTTTTTTAACTCTGCCATCTGTATTACACCACATGGGTGTTTTTTTTTTTTGTTTGTTTTCACCGTTAGGGTATCACTGACATCAAGCGACTGGTGAAGCAGTTCAACAATCTTGCACTTGTTTTTTCCTGCTGTTTTGCTGAAAGCTCAGAATCGGAATCAGAATCTGTTTATCTGAACCTTTTTATGCGGGCCAGAAAATGTTCATACATGTGGAATTTGTCATGATAAAGATGGGCGCATTGCTTTACAGACAATTAGCACTAAAAAAGACAAATATACAGAAATAGACAAGTATCTGAAAGTATAACAGAATATCCAAAACACGATCTATACACAGTATAAATTATAGGTATAGGAATACGAGGTTATCGCTCTGTACTTACTAATTAATTACAGTGCTATAACAGTATCATTTTAATTTCACCTCTCTGATACCCTCATACAAGAACTCAGAATTATTTCAAAATATGATATGCACGTAAATACTGTTTTACGTTTTCTTGTTTCCTTCTTTGGTGGATAGATTTGCAATGTTAAACTTTTTTAATATTTTTTTAAATCCTCGTTCTCAATAAGTTCCCTATATGAGCCGCTGCGGCCGAATCCACGCCTGTATTTGCTGCATCGAGAACGTTCCGATACTAATTCTCACTCCTTCATTCATTCATTCATTCGGATGAAATGTAAATAAAATGCTAAACGTCCCGGTCCCAGGCGGAGGAGGCTCTGGATCAGTACCGGAGCTGCGTGGCCGATGCCGGTGTCCGCAGGATGGACCTGGCCAACGCCAAGAGCACCATCCTCACCCAGATCCGAGAGCTGGTGTTCCAGTGCGACCTCACGCTCAAGGCGGTGAGTCCGACTGCAGCCTTTTGTATCGTGTCGCTGCATTCGTTTTGATCCGCTGTCCGTTGTCTCTGGATTTCGTTGTTGTTGTGCTGTTGTGTCGAGCTGAGGAAGCGCACCAAAGTGGGCGCGACTTATTTTGGACAGGGCTCGTTTTGAAATGATGATTTGATTTGATTTCCACCACTGTGGCCGACTCAAAGAAGATATTAAGGGGGAAGAAAAACTGCAAGGTGAAATATAGTATTTACCCACCATTCTCACTTCCATTTTGATGCATTTATATGGCCGACCAACAGAAAGTGAATAAGACCAGTAGGCGAGTACAGTGGAGCGTTGGGGATTAAAGCAGTTTGTGTTGGATGTCCCAATCAATCTGACAGAGCAAATGACTCCGACGAAGGCCTACAAAAGTCTCCGCAAACAAGTCTAAAGATCAAAGTGGTTTCACATTTTTTGGATTACTTTGCCATTGTTCCCTTGTCTAAAGGTAAAGTTGACGTCACACATAATATGATAAGTATTAGGTGTTTATAGTGAGTGCCCTCGTAGACCAGTTTCACGTTCATTGTGCCTAGCGTGCTATTTTATTCTAGTATGAGGAAATGTCACAGAATAATGCTTTCATGGATCATTATCAGGTCATTTATCACATTCCTTTGATCCTGTGGGATAAAAAAGAATGTAAGCCTGCTTTATAGCGAAAACATTAATAGGATTAGAAAAGGTTTTAGCATTTCAGAAATCACTGTAGCTGCCTTTTGAAACTTGAATAATAATAACTCAACTCATGACTCGTGTCGTGAGAAGTGTTTTCCCAGGGAAGCGTTGCATACTAAGCTGACTAACCAGACGATAGTAGGCTATCTACAGTAGCTTCTGAGACGTGTTTTCGGTGTCGGATGAAGTGAAACCAGTTAACAGTGACGCTCGCGGCTGCCGCTCGACAGACAAACAAGGCGTTAGTCAGATGTTATTATCAAATAATAGCATAACGCTGCATTTTGTCGTCCTCCAGGTGACGGTGAACTGGTTCCAGATGCAGCAGGCCCAGACGGTGCCTCTGCCGCTGCACTACCAGACGCTGAGGGACAGCGCCAAGCTGTACGAGCCGGGCGAGCGCTACGCCCAGTTCGTCAGGAACCTTCCCAGGGAGCTGCCCAGGGAGCTGCCCCGGGAGCGCCTGCACTCCGACTCCGTGTCCTCCGATAACGCCAGGTAGCAATACGACATACACAAACATATTTATACACCGGACTTTATTCCCACTCGTCAGGAAACGAGACTCGACGAGGGTTCTCCTCACCTCACTTTCAATCTGCAACATGCAGAAACCTTTTTCATGTGTGTGTGTATGCAAACTTGAACAATTCCCTTTTTTGTCTGTGGATCATTGATACAGAGGTTTTGTTTGCTATATATTTCTATTTTAAGATCATTTTTTAGTTCATTGTATATGATCAATCTTTCCATTTTTAGTAAATTTCTAGATTTATTGTATGTTGCCAATTATTGCAATTATTTTGTTAATTTGTAGGTTTATTATACATTGCCAATTTATTTATATTTTTCCATTCATTTTTAGCTTTAATGCAAATTGCAATGTTTTCTATTTTTGAACTGATTTGTATTGATTTTTTTTCTATTATTTTATTATAATTGCTTATTGTTTTTGATGTGAGCTGCTGTTATTGAAATGGTTGCTATTGAGAAACCTACAACACGCCTACTGCACCCGATGGTGCAATAGAGGTTTAACCTACTTCTGCACTGTAGGTATCGCTGAAACTTCCTCTGTGATTTGAGACCCTCTTTACTGATGAACTCTCAGCTCATAACTTTTAGCTGTGGTCCAGTTGTTTACGTAGTTTCAGTTACTGGTATTTGGTAAAAGTTTTCACCATTTTGGAGAAGTCTGTGTTTTTTTTAAAGGGGACCTATCATGAAAAACTCACTTTAAGGGCTTGTGCACATACATGTGGGTCTCTGATGGGCATAAGATAAGATAAGTTTTTAGTATCTTTAAGTTTATCATAAAACATGTGATTCAACACGCCGTTGAGATTTTCCTTCCCCTTCCGACGTCACATGGTGCCTCAGTAGAATTAGAACTGCCCCACATCTGAGTAACTCTACCCATGGCTGGAGAAATTCCGAGCGCCGCCGGAAGCTGAGCTGTTGGCCAGCTCAAATCTTCTGTCTGGAATTTACGCAACGGACTTGATAGAAATGCAATTTAATATTCATACGATTTTTTAAATAGTGTATAATCCCATGAAAATAAGAATCGTTGTGTTTCTGTCACCTTAGAATGAACCCATTATATCTACATAGGGAGCGGGTCCCCTTTCCATGGAGGCAGCCATGTTGCATCTCCATGTCTCTACAGCAGCCCAGAACAAACAAACCAAACACTGGCTCTAGAGGGACTTTCGCATTTCATCCAACAGAACCCGGAACTCATGCTCAAACAGGATGGCTCACAGAACTAGGGGCTCAGGAGGGAGGCGACACACACTGAAACAGAGCGTCCTGGTACAGGGTGGGTTTAGAGGCATGTTACAATGTCTAGAATGCATAATCTGAGCAGTATTTTCAGCACAATCTTCAAAAACATGTGAACCTGGGAACCTTATGGACCTCAGAAACTTGTGTACTTGTGTAGAAAGTAGCGTAATAGGTCCACTTTAAATGGCTTGGTTCATGTTTTCACTCTTGACTTGGTTCTGGTTCTTCTTTCAGCAAGAGGTAACAATGAGTCAGAGAGTGGGAGGAAGAGAGAGAGAGAGAGAGAGAGAGGGGGAGAGAGAATGCGTGTTGATTTCGCTGCCCTTCCTCAGGAAATATCTGTGGCTCAGGCTGAATGCGGCGGGGGAGATTGCGAGCGTGAGATTTTGGCTTTTGTTTCGGAACCGTCCAAAAGACTCTGCTTCACACTGTCGACGCGGGGTCAAACACCAACTTTACTACACACACACACACACACACGCACACAAATTCCATCTCACTACCGACTCACAATGGTGTCGACGCGTTTGGCTTACTGGCATTGTTTCAGATCTCTCTCTGGACACTGGACACTGTTTGCAGGTTATTTTTTATTATTTTGATCTAGTGCCATGATTTTTACTATGAATCACAGAGTTTCCACCCATGACAGAACTCATTGTCTTCGGCCTCGATGTCAATCCGGTTCCTTGTATCGTCACCGTTTAGTTGGAGAGACTCATTTTAGCCAGTGTTGCCCTGTCTACAGTATATCACGTTCCTCAAGTGCAGATTTTTCAAGACGGCCTTTACTCAGTCACGTTTCGCGTACATTATATGGTGGTTCATGATCAAGTGTGAGCAATATTATTGAACAAAACTACAAAAATGTGTGTTTATCTAAACATAGAAACAAAAGAAATAAGAACGAATTATGGAGGTTTGATGTAGTCGTTCCATGGTTTTAGGGAATACCGGCAACACCCATTACTGGTCTGAGAGGGGAACAATATGACGTAGCATTGAAATCCATAATGCATTAAATCCTGATTGGTTGGATTTCTTAGGCCCCGCCCCCCCACAGCTCAGACACACGCCCACTAATCGTTTTAAAACGTGACTTTGCAGTAGAAAAAACCTTGGAAAACCGGGCGTTCAGAGTGGAACGTGAAGCCCGAAGTCAGAATCCTGAGGGTTTTTGCACACAGCGATTTTTTTTTGTCATTAGTTTACCACATTATTTGACACTTTCACCACGTCACATATGAACATCCAACATTGTAACATAATATTTATGTCAGGAAATAAGGAAAAGCATAATAGGTCCCCTTTTTAGAGGAGGTGGGAGAAAATGAAACTGAAACTTCAGGGGTTAAGAGGATCTCTTAAATGAATGGTACAAATTCTGCCTCTACCAATAGAGAAGAGATGCCCAAATTTGTGCTTCAAGTTCAAAATAATAATAATAATAATAATAATAATAATAATAATAATAATAATAATAATAATAATAATAATAATAAAATGCCCCTCAAACCTTGCACCATCCTGACCATTCACCAAAATCTCCTGACTTGTGAAACTTGTCTCCAAACATCTGCTCAGGTTCCTGTTCCACAAACGGTCGGTGGACAGCGCCCACTCGTCCCACGGCAACCTGTCCCAGGCGTCCCTGGCCTCCCTGGATGTGCTGAGCGGAGACGAGGTGGACAGCCCCGTCCACGCCCAGCTCGGGAAGCTGGCCGAGCAGAGGTCCAGCAGCAGCATCGACATCCAAGGTGAGGGACACTATTTTGGTGAGGTATAGGGCTGGGTAAAGTAAAATATCACAATAATATTTTAGACCAATACCTCAATAGTGGTAATTTGACCACAAACTGGGGTTTACTATTGCTGCTTTCAAAATATATTTACAATAAGAAGTATTTGAGAAACAATCATTAGCATTAGCATTAATTAACATTACCTACAAAAAATGACTAAGCAGGTAGAGGCGTTTATTAGAACAGTTGGAACTTTCTATGAAGTCCGGAAAAATCAGATTACTGTAATACAGCCTTAAAGACAATTTTAACTATTATGGGTTGTTACGATGACCAAAATACATTACATGATGATATCTTGTCTCATATCACAATATCGATATTATACTGATATCAATGTCAATATACACCGATCGACCATTAAATCGGCAGTGAATGACATTTGCTGCAAGTTGAAAAATGGGCAAGCGTAAGGATCTGAACGACTTTGACAAGAGCCAAATTGTAATGGCTAGACAACTGGGTCAGAGCATCTCCGAAATGGCAGGTCATGTGGGGTGTTCCCAGTATGCAGTGGTTAATACTTACCAAAAGTGGTCCAAGGAAGGACAACCGGTGAACCGGCGACAAGGGCACCCAAGGTTTATTGATGCGCATGGGGAGTGAAGGCTAGCCCGTCTGGTTCGATCCCACAGAAGAGCTACTGTAGCACAAACTGCTGAAAGAGTTAATGCTGCTATGATAGAAAGGTGTCAGAACACACAGTGCATCACAGCTTGCTGCGTATGGGGCTGTGTAGCTGCAGACCAGTCAGTGTATCCATGTTGACCCCTGTCCACCACTGAAAGCACCTACAATGAACACGTGAGCGTCAGAACTGGACCATGGAGCAATGGAAGAAGGAGGCCTGGTCTGATGAATCAAGTTTTCTTCTACATCATGTGGATGGACGGGGTTAGGCTCCGATATGATCGAGCATCTGTGGGATGTGCTGGAACAACAAGCCTGATCCATGGGGGCCCCACCTCCCAACTTCCAGGATCTAAAGGATCTGCTGCTAACGTCTTGGTGCCAGATACCACAGGACACCTTCAGACCTGCTTTGGTGGCACAAGGGGGAGCTACACAATATTAGTGGTTATTAGTGGTGGTTTTAATGTTGTGGCTGATCGGTGTATTTTTACGTCCTTGTTTTGACAGACCTTTACATCAATTAAGTCATAAATACAAATTCCTGCAAATACACAGACTCACAATGTTTCCCCCTTGATGTGACTCATTGGGGGAAAATTCTCAGGTCACTCACTCTAACAGTTCCACTTCAGTACCAACTTATTCATCTCTAAGTCTGGAATGTTTGCGGTGTCTCTTTGGGAATGGAACTCAGGTGTTAACCCTTGTGTCCGTGCTTTCCGCCCTGCCAGCCCTGAAGAGCCAAGCCCCGCTGCAGGTTTGGGCGTCGGGGAGTCAGGGGAGTCAAGGCAGCCAAGGCAGCCAGGGTGGGATGTGCAGCGACTCAGAGAGCGCCGGAGGAAGCAGTGAGTCCCGCTCCATGGACTCCCCCACAGCCAGCCCAGGTAGGAGGCGTTTGGATGGATGGATTGATTGATAAGATAGATGCATACATACATACATACATACATACATACATACATACAGTTACAAACATACATACTTACTTAATGAATTACTTCTTTGCTTACTTAGTTACTTACTTGATTACTTAATTACATCTTTATTATTTATTAACTTAATTACTTTCTTGATTACATACTAGATTACTTACTTAATTTCTTACTTAATGATTGTCTTCATGAATTCCTTACTTACAAATCCATTCATGTATTTATTTATTCATTCATCTCCGGAGGGAAACAGCAGTTTTCACAGCTGTTGTGTCTCAGAGTCAGCTGTTGTGTCTCGAAAAGGAGTCTCAACAGAAGTCCTTTATCTGATCTGAAGATGAAAAAGCATATTACAGCAACAATTATGATTCACAAATGACTTTCAAGGGGAAAACATGAAAGGTATAATCTACTGTCGTGCTGCTTTAGGCATAGATAAATCATGAAATTCTCATTATGTTGTCATCTTTTTTTCTAGGGCTGGGAAACTGCACGTTTCCCTTGGCTATGCCTTCAAAATTGGCATAATTTAGAATAGAAAATGGGATAGTAAAATGTGAAAGCAGGAGTGAATGCGTATTTTAACACTTATCTTACTGTGTGTGCGCGTGCGTGTGCGTGCGTGTGCGTGTGTGTGTCTTCCATCCATACGCTGCACGTAGAACTTTGAGGCTAACTCACTTCCTCATAGTGGACTCAGACTCAACACGTTGGCCATTGTTCTGAATACACTGCTCTCTCTGCCCACACTGTCCATCTCTATCTGTGGCTGCACCGAATGTCATCGTTGCGGTTCCTTAATCCATAATATGATGTGAGTATGATGTGGTGGTTTACGGGGATTTCTCTCGACTTCCTCCAACAGGGGACTTCAAGCGCCGGCTGCCCCGGACCCCCTCCACCGGCACCATGTCCTCAGCAGACGACCTGGACGAGCGGGAGCTGCCCTCGCCCTCCGATAACGGTACAAGCTGTGTGTGTGTGTTTTATTGAAGTGTGTATGTGTGTGTGTGTGTGTGTGTGTGTGTGTGTGTGTGTGTGTGTGTGTGTGTGTGTGTGTGTGTGTGTGTGTGGATGTAATCTGATCTCCAGACACTGAATACATGCACCACATTGTTTTAAAGCCAAGTGTGTGAGAGGTGGATGGACAGAGGGAGAAATAGTGATTGCTTTCCAGTGTGTGTGTGTGTGTGTGTGTGTGTGTGTGTGTGTGTGTGTGTGTGTGTGTGTGTGTGTGTGTGTGTGTGTAGGAGGGAGGGCTTGGAGAGCTAATGTTTTTACACCGTGCACAGCTGTAGCCGACGCAGATGGCGGCCATATTGCTTTTGGCACGAGGCCTCTGCTCACACTTCCTGTTTCCACACCGACCTCTCCCACTCGCACGCCCACTGACGTGCAATTTGTTTGTTTATCCATTTGTTTATTTTCCCCATGTTGTTGTTGAGGCGTCATGAGCTGGAATTGGTTATTTGAGATGATTTCTGTTTTGCAATTATTCTGTTGTTACATCTTTTTGGGTTAGGGTTAGGGTTTTTCCTTTTGACAGAGTCGGACTTAAAAGTTCATCACAAAGCTTCCTACAGTGATGAGTAGGACTCGGTTTGACTTGGAAATTTGTCGTCTTTTTGTCGTCTTTCTTCCTATGACATACAACCCCAAGCAGAAATGTGCATAAACGCGAGCGCAAAACAAGGTCTCAGCTGGAGGACGGTGAAGAACAAGGGCTAGGATGGCTATCGAACCTCTCCTAAATCCTGCTGGACGTAGGAGTGGTTTCTAGGAAGTCGAGGCAAAATGCTTTTTCCCTCCTACGCCTGAAAGCAGGACCGAACGTGGGATCGCTGCGAGACGATTTTTGGACAGCTAGAACCGATCCGCTGCTCTGAGACTCGGAGCAGAAAGTTTCCTCACCTCCTGCGCCTCCTTCCCCTTCTCCGCAGGCCTGGCGGAGATGGTGACGGAGACGGCCAGCTCTCCCGGACCGTTCCGGAACGCCCAGATGTCCAAGGCGGCGCTGACCCACAAGCTGAGGAAGCTGCGGGCGCCGTCCAAGTGCCGCGAGTGCGACAGTCTGGTGGTGTTCCACGGAGCCGAGTGTGAGGAGGTAAAGGGAGGAGAAGACGCTGCAACGGCGTTCATGGTGTTGTTTAGAGTGGGAAACTGTGTTGGGTGGATTAGGCCGCAAGTCCCAGAATTCCATCCGAAACGGCAACATTGGGGGTTTTTTCCGTCTGCTTTGTTTTCTTCAAACAAACAAGCTTCTTCTGCTCCATCAATGTTTTTTTTTTAATTTCTCGGTCACTGAAGGTGTTTTTTTTTTTGGGGGGGGCTTTTTTTTTTCTCGTTATTTTTTGTGAAAGTTAATCCATATCAACAGTTTACTGACCTCAACTAGCTACGCTGGATTATCAAATTCACCGCGGCTGTCTTTCACCTTTTTGCTCATGCCAGATCTTTGCGTTGTCTTTGCGGGAAAGGCGTAGTGGACCCCGCCCCAACTATGGACAACAGCATTTAGATGGGCACATGCATAATGGATAAAAACTGAACAGCTGTTTTTTAACAAGCGCCAGCTAAAAAAGTATCAAATATGGAGGTTTTTTTTAACAAAATAATATTATGGATTACCACTTTAATGTATATTTAATGTATACTAATTAGTCAATCAATCAAGGTATACAGTAGGCATATTAGTCTTCTTGTTGAATGATTATTGAATGAACTTTAATTTAATTAAAGTTTTCCCACCACAAAGAGTTTTAAAAAGATTGAAGCAAAGTTGTGAAACCATTTTTTTTTTTTTTATTATTTTAACAGTAGTCTGACAAATTCCACTTTAAACCCCCCCCCCCCCCCCCCCGCCCAGTGTTCGCTGGCGTGCCACAAGAAGTGTCTGGAGACGCTCGCCATCCAGTGCGGCCACAAGAAGTTGCAGGGCCGACTGCACCTGTTTGGCATCGACTTTGCGCTGGCGGCGAAGAACAGCCCCGACGGAATCCCCTTCATCATCAGGAAGTGCACGTCGGAGATCGAGAGCCGGGCTCTCAACATCAAGGTAAAGCATCAAGCTTTTAGGAATTCCAGCCGCCGACAGGAAGGCCGCACAGGAATACCAAACAATGGAGGCGAGTGAGTCAGGAGGCTCGGAACGCCGCTGGTTACATTTCCACGAGCTGTTAGAAATGAATAATGTTCCAAGTCTTGGTTCATTTACTTATTCTTATTCAAGGGAACCTCAGAATCAGCATTTGTTTATTCGGCCAAGTACATTTTCATATACCAGGAATTTGTCATGGTGAGGATGGGTGCGTTGCTGAACAGACATTTAGCGGAAAGGTTGAGAAACAGTCTGAGAAAAATATAACAAGAATAGCCAAATGTTCAAAAATAGAGAAATATCTAAAGAAAATAGCAAAAAAAGAAACATGGCCAAATAAAAACAATAAAGATTCAGTGTATAGGATACAGTAAGTTAAGTTAAAGGGCAATATCTGGGGCTAAGTTGCAGTATGGATGCTAGTATAAAATATAAATACAGATGGATGTACTGTACGTTATGGAAAACAATGAGTAGATATAACCCTAACTAAATGATCTTAATATTAATGATTAAATTGTCTAATGTCGAACACGCTTGTGTTTGATCATCCAAGTCTCTAACCGTTTCCACTCTTAATTTAAACATCATTCTGGTGTCTTCTTTCCTGATTTTCCCCTTTACTGTGTACCACACATATGTACGGTGTAACTCTCCGCCCACAGGGTATTTACAGGGTAAACGGCGCCAAGTCGCGCGTGGAGAAGCTCTGTCAGGCTTTCGAGAACGGCAAAGACCTGGTGGAGCTGTCCGAGCTGTCCCCTCACGACATCAGCAACGTGCTCAAGCTCTACCTGAGACAGGTGGGCCTCGAAATGAACACCTTAAGCCGCCAATTTAACAAGGGTTTCACAACTGGAGCCTTGGTTCTCAACCTGGGCTCCGGAGACCTCCCAGGGGTGCTTCAAGAGGTTCCAGGGGGTCCCCAGCAAAATGATTCACCATTTGATAATTTATAGGGTTTATAGAAAAAGACTGAGAATCATTGGACTATAGTGCGGTCGGGGATTGAAATTATATCGGTAAGAAATTTTATATATATATATATATATATATATATATATATATATATATATATATATATATATATATATATGCAGCGTTCTTACCATGTCCTTCAAGTGCTTGAATTTTATCCTCAGAAATGTAAGTACTGGAATAACTTCAAAATAGCCCCTTTTGTGCTGAAGTGCTTCAAAAGTCATGGAAAAAAACACAATCATTGAAAAGCTGGTTGATATTGATATTCTCCCTGGTTTTGTTATTCAAATTGTAATGTCATAAACATTTTCCAGAATCGCTTTCACGAAATAGATGATGCCAGGGAAGTGCAAATCGAATTTGGTGTGGTTGAAAATAGACAATTAATAATAGATGACAATGAGATTAATAATAGATATATAGATATAATAGATATATGAATATAAATAATAGATAATTAGATTAGGATTTTATATTTTAATTGGGATAAGATGACATTGAAAATTTTGTCATTTGTTTTGTGTGAGCCCTTGAAAAAGAAAAAAAATTGTCTTTAAAAAAAAAAGTACCTGAAAGTCCTTGAATTTCATTTTCTAATGCCGGAATGAACCCTGATACTAATTATTTTCCAGCCTTCGGGTTTTCTTTCGTAGTTATTATTTGTTATTTACTGGATCCTTATGGTTCTCTGTCCCTCCTCAGCTTCCAGAGCCGCTCATCCTGTACCGCTACTACAACGACTTCATCGGCCTGGCCAAGGAGAGCCAGCGGGCGCAGGCGGAGGAGCCCGACGCTGCCCGGGCGCCGCAGGGCGGCGACAGTAAGACGGGCCCCGGTGTCCAGCTCAACCGGGTCATCTTCAAGATCCGGGACCTGCTCCGCCAGCTGCCCCCCGCCCACTACCGGACCCTGCGCTTCCTCATTGCTCACCTGCACAGGTATTTTAGGGTGGTGACCCATTACACACACACACACACACACACACACACACACACACACACACACACACACACACACACACACACACACACACACACACACACACACACACATAGAGCTGGGTTCTTTTGTTTTTGTTTCCTCCATACGTCTCCTCGTCAACAGATGAGCAAAACCTTCACATGTTTGGATTGCATAAGCTGACCAGGGGCCCCGTGGTTCCTCATAGCTCTGAGGAAGTTGCCCAAAGTGGACGTTGCTCATTTAGCTCTTCATGTGGCTGTGACTCTTGCACAACCACAACGCTGCTTTGTGGGAATGCGTAAGAATATTAGATTTTTCAATTATTCTTTCATTACGGCAATAATCCGCTTTCCTGCCTTTCGGGACTTTTGTGTGCTTAACTTTCACTGAAGTCATATTGTATTTTATGTGTAAAGTATTTTGGGGATGGGTTAATAAATACATAAAATTCATATTTCTTATGTATTATTTCAATAGATAAGTTGATAAAAATCACAGAGTGGAATGGATTATGTCATACCCGATTGGATCCGAGAGGAGAAAAAAAAAATCTTTATATACATTTCCGTTTCATCCGACATTGGCAGGTTAGAAAGAACAGCATTTTAGGAAGAGTTCGTAATTATTGGATCCGTTCCCATCCACAAAACACTAGACCCGACCCGGGTTTCTCTCACCCCTCGGAAATGCATCCGGTTGGTTCTGTGATAATTAAAAGTGACCTGGATATTTCTAAACAAAAAAATGGTCAGAGTCTTTCGGATCACTTTACCGTCAATAGTAAAATCTACCGCATTTGGTACTTGGCAGGTGATCCTATCGGCACCATCCGATTAATCGACTATTCGCTCATACCACCTGCTGATTATTCCAACATGACAAATGTGATTTTCAGCATTTGGGGACGTGACTGCCAAGAGGGGTCGAGTCACATCTGAGTTCCCTCTCCCCTCAGGGTGACGGAGCAGGCGGAGGAGAACAAGATGACCGCCAGCAACCTGGGCATCATCTTCGGGCCCACGCTGGTGAAGCCGCGGCAGACAGACGCCGAGGTGTCGCTGTCCTCGCTCGTGGACTACCCCTACCAGGCCCAGATGGTGGAGCTGATGGTGCGGCACTTCCGCAGCGTCTTCGACGTGTCGGCGCCGCTGCTGCCCTCCGGACAGTCCTCCCCCCGCCTCACCCCCCAGGAGAAGGAGCAGCGGCTGAGCCGGCACTCCACCTCGCTGATGGACATCAAGGAGGTGAGGCAGAGATGACCGTTGGCAGATTGGAGGAAAATCCTGGAACGATGTCTTTGTCTTAATGATCTGTGTATTACAAATAGACTTATGTCGTTTTTTAGATCCTTGCGGAACGTTCCTAATTTTAAGAAAGATATGACCTGAAACCGCGCCCAAACTGAGGTCTCAAGCATTGACTCAACACCTTCCCTGTGATCGCATTTAATGGTAATTTATCCTGTTGTTCCGAGCAGAGCGCCAAAGTGTACAAGAGACACTCGTCCGTCATCCCCTCGTCCCACATCCTGGACGAGGTGCGGGAGGTTCAACCCGGCGAGGACAGAACCCCCGTCGCCGCCCTCAACAGACTCAACGGCGTCCAAGCCTCCGGCTCCGCCCCGGACGTCCAGAGGTCCACGCTGGTGTTCGGCCGCCCCAGCGCCCACCAACCCGCCGCGGCGTCCTCCAAGGTCCAGCTCCGCAGCCAGCGCTCCCGCCTCACGTCCCGGCCCATCAGCATGCCGCTGGAGCGCCTGCCCGCGCCCGTCCAGGTCGCCGACGCTAAAGCTAACGCGACCGCCGGCCCCGCCGCCAGCACCATCCGGGAGGCGGCCGAGCCGGAGAAGCCCTGCGGCGCAGGCGGCTCCTCCAGGGTCAGCGCCTACTACATCACCCCCTTCGTGGACACGCAGGCCACGCAGCGGAGGACCTGGGACCGGGTCTACAAGCACTACAACATCACGCCGCGCACCGCCAAGATCGTGGCCAACCTTCCGCCCGCTGGCTCCGCAACGCAGGCCGCAAAGCCCGCGTCGGCTCCGTCCGGGCCCCTGGGCGCCGGCAGCGTCAGCACCATCTTCCCCAACAACCCCTACGCCGTCTCCGTGAAGCCCTCCTGGTCGTCCAGAAGGACTAACAACATGGACGCAGCGGCGGGGAACGAGTCCAACACGTCCAACGCCCCCCTCACGCTGAGGGCCCCACGGACTCTACAGCCCCCTCCGGGAACTTTCTACAAGCCCCCCGTCTCTGTCGGTAACCGGGCCAGGACTTTCTCGAACTGGACCACCGCTGTCACCACCACTACCACCAGTGCCTCCTCCCCCACCCACTCCACCACCACCGCCTCCACCTCCGCCTTCCAGACCCACGCCAGCTCCCCACAGACCCGGCTGCAGAACGAGGACTCGGGGGACGGCACCGCCACGGACCCACGGGCCTCTAGCCCCGCCCCCGTCCCCGCCCCACTGTCGCCCCTTCAGTCCCCGCCCCCAGGCAGCCCGGTGGACCTGAGCCCCAGCGAGGCCAAACCCGTCTACCAAAGACTGCGGCCGCGGCGGCTGCAGGAGCTGGAGCACAGAGAAGCCCATTTTGTCTAAAGCCAAAAATATTTCCTTCGGAAATAACGTGTAAATATAAATATGGTGTCTATTGGAAATTAAAAAAACAGCTTCCTTTCGTAACGTTGTGGGAGAGCGTGTGAGTGAGATGGAGATGTGGATGTGTGGAGACAAACTGTGAACGTTTCAAGTGTTTCCTTCTGTTACATGTTGAGTTTTAAAGGATCATATCGGTGTGAAACGTGGTTTTATATTTTATGTTTATGTATAATCTCCTATTTTTCGATTTGTATTCTCTATTTAGATCTCTATTTTCATTTTTGAGGAAATTTGACAAATATTTTCAAAGGAAATCTACATTAGAATTATCTCCTGGACTGGTCCCTCTGACAAACACATAAATACATCTTTTTTTTTTTTTTGTCAAAGTTACTTAATATTGCCATGTTTTTTATATTAATTACTTCTATCTCAAAGCCAGTGGTGATTTTGCCATTTAATATGTTTGTGAAATGTGCCAAAAATGTGTGTTCGGCTAAGTGGCGAAAAACCTCGGCTATGAACTATGAACATGAACATATATTTTGTCAAAATTATGTAATGTTGCCATATTTTGTATGTAATAACTCCATTAGAAAAGTGGAAAGCCATTGCTTTAACAAATAAAAACTATGGCAAAATTAAGTACCTTTGACAAAAAAATAAAAAATTAAACTATAATACTATCTGCCTATGAGCTACCATAATATATATTTTGTCAAATTTATGTAATTTTGTCATACTTTGTATGTATTTTTTCAGCTTAAAAGATGGAAACTCATACGAATGAGGTTCGTGTTGAAGTACCTTTGACTAGAAATGAACTAAAACACTATTTGACACTGATATGGTCCTTTAAAAGGATGTTCTCTCAAGTATTCAAAACACATTGTGTCAAAAACCAACTCATCATCTGTTCTTGTTTTATTTTATATTTCTCATAAACAACATTTTATCCTCAGAATTTGACTTTCCTGCCTGTAAGGAGTTCCAATCCCACGCCTGCCATTTTGTTTAAAATATGAATTGTATTATTTTTGAATACAGTTATATGTACAGTATGAAATGTTATTTTTTATTGTAATCACACGATGCACTTATTGTTCACCGGTTCCCGTTCTAACATCGCCTTTCATGTCGATTTAATGTCAAACTCTTTCAAATCTGACCGGACGATATCGTTTGGTATTCCGAATTTTAGGAATTCCTAGGAAGTGTCTTTTAACTTGATGTTTCTCATTGAAAAAAATATATTTATGCTTATTTTTTTTGTCCCTAAAGTTGTTCAGTTCAGCGTGACCTATAATTGGTACCTCAGCGTCCGCGTGCGAACACTATCTATCTGTTTACATTTAATGTTCATTTATACTCAGACTTTTCCAGTCATTTGAGTTAGTGCGACTATACCGCGAAAAGAAAGACATGCAACACTTCTTGCTGCCAATTAAAAGCATCTTATCTTATTTTACTTCTAATTTTGTGGCGGTTTTTATTGTAACCCTTTCAAATATTCACTCTAATCCGCAGGGTATTTTAATAGACTCTAAGCAATTCTTGGAATCTGAAATGTATTCGATTTTTTCTTTCAATGATTTTGAGCATAGTTTATTATAGTTTTTCAGTTTTTAACACATTACAAACATGCAACTACTGTTTACAAATTTAAAACAAAATGCATTCGACAAGACAAAAAGATAAGATACAATTCAAATAGGATAACATTACACCAGAAGAAAATATGTGAATAAAATAAGTATTAAAAAATGCAGAGGAAGAAAAAAATGAAATGAGCCTGAGAATCCTAACAAAATCAATGTGTCATAATTTCACCTATAATACAGTAAATACTATTACTCCTTGTCACATGATTAATATTAAGTATGAATGAATGGAGGAAAATTACAATAATTTCCCCCATTTTTCTACATACATCAATCAGCCACAACATTAAAACCACCACTAATAACCACTAATATTGTGTAGCTCCCCCTTGTGCCACCAAAGCAGCTCTGACCCGTGGAGGCATGGACTCCACAAGACCTCTGAAGGTGTCCTGTGGTATCTGGCACCAAGACGTTAGCAGCAGATCCTTTAAGTCCTGGAAGTTGTTGAGGTGGGCCCCCCATGGATCGGGCTTGTTGTTCCAGCACATCCCACAGATGCTCCATCGGATCGGAGCCTAACCCCGTCCATCCACATGATGTAGAAGAAAACGTGATTCATCAGACCAGGCCTCCTTCTTCCATTGCTCAGTGGTCCAGCTCTGATGCTCATGTGTCCATTGTCGGGCTAGACTTCCCTCCCCACACACAGCAATGAGCCTTGGGCGCCCATAACCCTGTCGCCAGTTCACCGGTTGTCCTTCCTCTGACCACTTTTAGTAGGTACTAACCACTGCATAGCGGGAACACCCCACAAGACCTGCTGTTTTGGAGATGCTCTGACCCAGTCGTCCAGACATCACAGTTTGGACCTTGTCAAAGTGGCTCAGATCCTTACGCTTGACCATTTTTCCTGCTTCCAACACATCAACTTCAACAACTGACTGTTCACTTGCTGCCTGAAATATCCCTCCCCTTGACAGGTGCCATTGGAATGAGATGAGCAATGTTATTCACTTCGCCGGTCAGTGGATTTAATGTCGTGCATGTATCATGTGCATGTGCCTGTGACCTCTTCTGTAAACCTGAACATTTATTAACAATCGATAAACCCTTGATTTTCCCCATTTTTTATGGCTTGCTTTGCTGTGGCAGTACAACGTCTATTCCTGCTCTTCAGGGCTGAGCTCCTCCAGCCCTCGTATCCCCACCCATGTAACACCGTAGTAACACCTTTATTTAGTCCCGTGGCTTTAAGCCCTGACGTGGGCTCTTTTTCTGGGGGGGGGTTTTTCGGCCTCAGATTCGACGCAGTGCTTTGCTTTGCTTCACACTAACGTCCTGCATCCAGCTCAGTCGCTTCAATTGGTTTTACTCCACAACCGTCAACAGCCTCTACGAGCCTCCAGATCCTCCAGTGTAATGGAAGCTTATGACGCTTGTGTCACCTGTTCTCCTGCTCCTCCTCCTGGGGCAAAAATAGTGACTCATCTGGGTCTTTAACTAGCGCTCGCCCCCCTAACACACACACACACACACACACACACACACACACACACACACACACACACACACACACACACACATAAATGCACACGCACACAGATGCACACGCGCGCACACACATGCAGACACATGCATACACATACACACACACACACACACACACATTAACAAATGTCTATATAAAGGTTTTCGTTGACCCCTCGTACAGGCCAATTGGACACCAAGGTTCCCCTTTGTTTTGCTGTTGATTCCCCATCGTCTACTGGGCACTGAGTACCTTGCTCAAGGGCATACACACTGGGCTTGGGGACTCAAACCCGCTTCTTATTAATCAGCAAGGTGGACCCCCCTCCCCACCACCTGCCCACGCCCCCACCCCTCTCCCTAGTTCTGCCTCAAAATGGATGACTGTTGTCTTTTTCCCCGGCCTGTCCCTTGTTGAGCTGCAGATTAGAGCAGATCAGATTAGCAGCGCTGACCTGGAGGTGGAGGTGGAGGAGGAGGCGGAGGTGGGGCAGAGGGAGTGGGCAGCTGGGAAATCTTCCACCCTCCACCCTCCTCCTCCGCCCTCCACCTGGCTTCATGTCCTCCGCCATTGCAGCTTGTTGTTTGTCCATTCCTTCCTGAGAGGTAAGGATCTGAATAATTATTTAATTTTAAAATGTGTTAGATAGTTGGGTGTAGAAAATGGATGTAGTTATGAGCACCCGCAGGTGGTGAAGGGGTCATGGTTTTGCACTATGGTTACACCATGGTTTTAGTACTGCCTTGCTTCTGTCAATATTGGAATTTAATGGTGCTGTTCTGAATATATTAATATATATATATATTATAAAATAAAATAATATATTATATTATTTTTATTTACTATGGTATTATTATTATTATTATTATTCTGTTTTTACATATTGTAATTATTATATATTGCTGTTTTATAATTTTGGATATCTTTTTTCCTTATATATTGCTGTATTACTGCAGTTATTGTTATTGTTTATTGCAGTATATTACTTTATGATGATATATATAGAGACACTAGATTCCTTTGTTTAAGCTTTTATTAACATGACTGAACTGTCTTGATAAACTGAAAGAGTTTGTTGTCATACTTTAGAATGTAGAACGATAGATAGACAGATGGATGTAGAGATGATGATCGATAGATAGATAGATAGATAGATGGATAGATGGATATATGGATAGATGATGGATGGATGGATGGATGGATGGACAGATACATGAATGGATAGATAGATAGATAGATAGATGGATATATGATAGATGATGGATGGATGGATGGATGGATGGATGGATGGATGGATGGATGGACAGATACATGAATAGATAGATAGATAGATAGATGATGGATGGATATATGGATATATGGATAGATGATGGATGGATGGATGGATAGATAGATAGATAGACTTTATTCCCTCCTAGAGAAAATTGCATATTATAGCAGCTCACATCAAAACTAATAGGCAAAATATTATTAATAACAATAATAATAATAATAACAACAACAACAACAACAACAACAACAATAATAATAATAATAATAATAATAATAAAACAATAACATTAATAATTATAATAATTATAATAATACTTATTAGAATACAATATACAACAATGTACAAGTGCCAGTGAACCTTGTGTTACTTGATGGTCTACACATCTGATCACATCTGGATGTTTGGAGTCTTACTCCCAGACGTGACCTGGGTGTGAGCTGGGTAATCACTGCTTCACCAGCCTTGATGTGCGTCAGATGCACAAGCACACGTTTCAGCCTCCTCCAAAACCTTTCCTCCTCTCCTCCCGCCACTTTTTTTTTCCTATACACACACACACACACACACACACACACACACACACACACACACACACACACACACCGACACACACACACACACAGGTGTTTCATTGTTTTGTATCCACGGGTCAGGGATAACTCCATGGGTCAACATGACGCTCCGGAAACAAATTACTCTGTGTATCCAAACAGTTCTGTTCAGGTTCCCGGCACAAATTGTTCCCAAAAGACAGAGAACAGAATGTAGCTGTTGTTGTTTTGTTTTTTTTCGAGATTACGTCTGTGACTTTGTCTGTTGTGTCACAACACACACACACACACACACACACACACACACACACACACACACACACACACACACACACATCATCAGAGTGGCGAATGATCAACGCCATTCATCCACTGATCTTCGGGATCGTTTTTGGGAACCTCGCCAGGTTTTTCGGGACCCGATGCCCCCTTCCAGGGGTGGAGCTGCCGAGCCATGAAGCCGGGCGGTCAGATCCGCCTCCTGCTGTGGAAGAACTGGACGCTGCGCAAGAGACAGAAGGTGCAAACACAACACAGGCTCCAAAAAAGCTCTTTTGGACCTTTGGATCATGTCGTCCGACAGTATTTCTGTTCTCACTGGGCTCATCAACATGAATTTTGTAAATAGAAGCGATCTGAAGGGTCTGCAGCCGGATTTCCCTGGACCTTTTTTTTATTTATTTACAGTTTTACAGTATTCGTTATGAAATGTTTTGCCATTATGATGAAGAACCATATATACAACGGTTCAACTTTTGGACTTTATTTGTTTTTGCTCTTCACTATAACTTTGCCTCGTGCTGTAAACGCGGCGTAGCGGTTTTCGGGGGTCAATCCCATAGAGAAGCGGTGGTTGGAATGTATCGTCTGGGGCTTGTCATGTCTCTCTGGAATGTGATTTGTGTTTTCAGAGCCGCTTCCTGGTGGAGATCCTGTGGCCCCTGGTGCTGTTCATTGGTCTGGTTTGGCTGAGGAACGCCAACCCGCTGTACAAACAACATGAGTGTAAGGAGACGGAAGGCTCACTCACTTGTTTCATTGCATTATTATTTATACTCAGTTCACGTTTATAATTTAGGTATTTTGCCGAGCAATCGTTCTCACCAAACGCTATCAAAACAGGGTTTATCAGTGGGTCAGCCGGTTGACCAATGGCCAGTTAACCAGTCAACCGGTTGACCAATGGCCAGTTAACCAGTTATTCAGTTAACCAATATCCTGTGAACCAATGGCCAGTTAACCAATGGCCAGTTAACCAGTTATCCAGTTAACAATGGCCAGTAAACGAGTTATCCAGTTCACCAATGGCCAGTGAACCAATGGCCAGTTAACCAGTTTGCCGGTTAACCAATGGCCAGTGAATCAATGGCCAGTTAAACAGTTATCCAGTTAACCAATGGCCGGTGAACCAATGGCCAGTTAACCAGTTAATCAATGGTTAGTTAACCAGTTAGCCAGTTAACCAATGGCCAGTTAACCAGTTATTCAATTAACCAATAGCCGGTGAACCAATGGCCAGTTAACCAGTTATCCAGTTAACAATGGCCAGTGAACCAATGGCCAGTTAACCAGTTAGCCAGTTAACCAATGGCCAGTTAACCAGTTAGCCAGTTAACCAATGACCAGTGAACCAGTGGCCTGTTAGTCAGTTAACCAGTTAACCAGTGAATCAGGCCAGTGTAGCTGTGCCTCTTTCTCTAGTTCTTTGCAGAGAAAAGCATGTGCGTTGTTTTCTAGCTCTAATTCCGTTTCCCCTCGCAACGTCTGAAATCTCTTCAACAAGACCAGAAAGAAGGAACTTTCCTCCATATTAACACATGCACCGTCTTCCATTCCTTCAGGTCACTTCCCCAACAAGGCCATGCCCTCGGCGGGCATCCTGCCCTGGATCCAGGGCATCTTCTGCAACGCCAACAACCCCTGCTTCCAGTACCCCACCAGAGGAGAGTCCCCCGGGGTGGTCTCCAACTACAACAACTCCATGTAGGTCTTCAGGGCTTTACCAGGACACGGTGTTTTAGTCTTTGCAGGAACGGACTTCTTTCACACTTCATCCCCAAAAATGCCAATACTGTGTGAATTGGTAATATTGCCCTTTCAACTGTTTCAATTTCTTACCTATATATTTTACTGCGAATACTTTAGAAACGTAACTTGAACAGTATGTGACTATGAAAATGTTCTATATGATGGCTGCATATCTAAACTACACACAGCAAAGAAGCCCCCTGTACGTCAACTTGGTTTGGGTTTACTGTGACCGTTGGATGGACCGCAGTGAAAGTCAAACCAAGGAACCCAGTGAATCGAACCCTTGACACACACTTTACGTCTGAGTCCAGATGTTGGAATGACGGAAATGACAGGTCAGCAGCCCACTCCCACAGCTTCCGATGGGTTCTTTTTCAGATTGGCTCGGTTTTACTCCGACGCCCAGGAGCTGCTGCTCAACAACATGGAGACCCAGCAGCTCGGACGGCTCTGGCGGGAGTTGTGCTCTTTCTCCAACTTCATGGAGACCTTGCGGAACAACCCATCTCTGGTCTCAGGTACATTACATTACATTACATTTAGCAGACGCTTTTATCCAAAGCGACTTACAATCGTTCAAACACTGACGGACGCAGCCATCAGGAGCAATTAGGGGTTAAGTGTCTTGCTCAAGGACACTACAGCATGCTAGCAGGAGGAGCCTGGGATCCAACCAGCAACCTTTAGATCACTAGACCACCAGCTCTACCGCCTGAGCTACCATCCCCGATATTATCCCCGGTATTATCAGGCTATCTGGCAATAGCCTCCTTTATCCCCCAAAAACCAAACCTTTTGTTGGGCAAAGACCCACCCTCTTCCTAGATATTCCTTCCCTGTCTGGTTGTTTCATTTAGGTTCCGCTGCCATGGTGGAGTACATTTTATAAAGTGGACAAATTAATCCCTTGCCGATACTAAACCAAAAACATTAAAGAGAACCTTTGACAAATCTAAAATATAGATAGACTAGGAGATTAGTCAGACTAACAGAAAAACAGCATTTCTTTGGTCAATAGATTTTGCCATTAAGCAACTGTCCAATGCACTGAAGCCATTGGCTTTATGGAAATGCACCTTGTGTCTAAAGTGTGCTTCTGCATTCCCTCATATTTAGAGATTTTCTTCATGTTGTTTTCTGTATTGCACTATTCGGATGGGATCTAATGTAGTAATGTTATTATTATTATATTATACTAAGACATTGTGTTTGTGCTGCCTGTGAATGTATGAACCCCTTCAAGGCAAGGGCAAAAATAGGCCTTTCTCTTTCTCTTTCGCCTGTTTTTCACTCGTATCAAACACGCTTTATCTCAAATACTATAAATGGCACAAGTATGGTGCACAGCTTTAAATATCAGTGAGAACAGCAGCATTTTGACTAACGGGTCAGAATTCAGAAAAAAACAGTTATGCTCAAAATTTATACACCAAAATTATCCAGAATAATCAACTTGTTTTATCCTTAATGATTATTTTAGCATTTATCCCCCTTAAATTAAAAAATTGGATGATTCTGACCTTGGTGAACTGACAGTGGTACCACTCCTAGAACACAGAATCCCTTTCAATCAGTCTGGCTACCGAACATTCCATCCCCTCCGTCCATTCTCTCTTCCCGTATCATTCTCCTCCTCACGTAATGTACTGTCCATCTGTCCGTCTGTCTGTCTGTCTGTCTGTCTGTCTTTCCATCCAGGCCACGGGCTAAAGGTGGAAGACATTCTGAAGGACGACGAGGACCTGACATCCTTCCTGCTGCGGGACGCCGGCCTGTCGAACTCGGTGGTCTACCAGCTGGTCCAGGCCCAGATCCGGCTGGAGCAGGTTGGAGCAGGGGATGATGGGATGTATGATGGATGACGGGATGAGTGAGGGATGTTATAGAGGGCCACCTCGCTCTCTCTTAGTCAGTATTAAGATTGAGGGAAATCATTTCACTACGAATACCGAACACAAATGACGCACTTCCTCCTATTCCCTGGATTGTAGTTTTGCAAAGTTATGACCCACATCTTCCTGTTCAGGGTCCTGTGGGACCAGGGGCCCTATCCCAGTTTACTATGGGTGTAAGCAGAAACATGCTATCCACAGTTCCATGTTCTTCCCCTGGTAGACAATTGCTTTAAAATAGTTCAGTGAATGGTGGAACGAGCTCCACCGTTCTGTCGGATTCGCTGATTTGCTTCCAATCCTTGGTCATAGACTGACGATCCATCTATTCAGACATCTGGACTCATCTATCTCATATCTTCTCCACCTCTATCACATACGGATCTCCACCCCCCTTTACTCTTCTCTACCTCTATCTCCTATGGATCTCCATCCCCCTTTATGCGTCTCTACCTCTATCTCACATGGATCTCCACCCCCCTTTTGCTCTTCTCAACATCTATCCCATAGCGATCTCTAACCCCCCTTCACAATAAAAAATATATCTCTGACTAAAGCTACCTATTGTTATGGAAGGTTCGCTGAGGAAATACAACCTGTTTGAGGGTTTGACAACACAACTTTGACTCTTGCTCCCTCTAAATGGTACACAAGTCACCATCAGCCTCTTCCACTCCTCTCCCAGTTTGCCTTTGGCATCCCGGACCTGCAGCTGAAGGACATTGCGTGCAGCCAGGCTCTGCTGGAACGCTTCCTGGTCTTCCCCAGCCGCAGGGGTCTCTTCGGGGTTCGCAACGCTATGTGTGCCCTGCCCCAGGCCCGGCTGCAGAGTATCGAGGACATGCTCTACAACAACCTTGACTTCTTCAAGATCTTCAGACTGGTCAGTGTCGCCAATTCCTAAATGGGTGAAGAAACATTCTGACATATCCAAGATATTCTAAATATCTTCTGAAATATTCACAAATTTTTATTGCGGGTCGTGCGTCTTGAGCCTGTTTTTTCGTTTGTTATATTTTTGTTTGTATCAGATATTGGAGAATTTAATTGGAGAATAAACATGATTCTCCAAAATTGAATATCATAATATAATATATATAATATAATATATAATTCTCCATAATTTGAAAATAGCAGTTATTTTGAAAGTTTTTGTGTTTGTGCCAGTAGGGAAAGGCTTTGGTAGAAAGAAAGAAAGAAAGAAAGAAAGAAAGAAAGAAAGAAGTGTAAAGAGTAAGCCAATGGGTCACAAGAAGAGTTGCAGCAACCTCTCACCTAATTCTACACAGTATTAGTCGTCATATTTAAATAACAAAAGCACTTAGTGACATATTGTGAAACTGCTGACCCAGATCCATGACTTGCTGCACTGTGGCCTGAAAAAATGCACATTCTAATGCCTTGCTCAAGAGCATCTGAAACCATGTGTGAAACAGGAACAAGGGTCGGGCTTGTTTTCATTTCTGTGCCTCCGCGGCGGCACAGAACAGGAGGCTAAAATGCTGCAGAATATACTTGGTGAACCCAGTACACGACCGGGTTGAATTACAGAGCCAGTCCAAGCTGTGGAACCAGTTTCTGCTCTGCAGGATCTTGGCACGGTGGCAGAGCTTATGATTTATAAAAAGAGTCGAGTGGAGACGCCGACACCTGGCTGGTTTCAGCTTGGTCTTCCAGACCTGCTGACCCAGGAGGGGGGATCCTGAGACCTAGCGCTGGATTATATATAAAGCCTGACGGTCATTCAGCCAATACTGCTTCAGCATTGTGCGAGGTGGAGGATATAACCTACAAACTTTAACCATAGCAATGTACCAATCTAATTTTACCACCAATAACAATTGATGTTTCATCACTCTCCTTTGGCTTTTGACACTTTTCTTCTTGTACACAAGTGTCTATCACCCCTTGTGTCATTGGGTTAAGTGGTGCAACGGCTGCAGGAACGTTTCAGAACTTTCGGGATTTTTCGGGACTCTCTGGACTTTCCAGTCCCCAACTATCGTCCAGAGTTAGTGTGAAGTGTGACTCTCCCATGAGCCGGTAAAGGAAGTTTGCCTTATTAATCAATTAACTTATTTCATTATTATTAATATTCGGAATGGGAAACAATCGACCAAAACACAGCTCTGTGTCAGTGTTGGAGTTTAGACCAAGTAGCGAATCAGGTGATTTGCTTATGTTGAGGGTGGCTCCATCCTTATCCCTCATGGCCTATTTCTCTAATGGGCTTAGCCCTGCCTTTCCAGCCTATCCAGTCTGTACGCCCTGCGGTGCCAACTTTGAAGTAGCGACGCTCTGCACAATGTAATTACCCAGCGCGTGCCAGGCTGCAGCACTGGCAACCACACCTGGAGGCCTGGAAAGCTGAATGGAGCAATCACAACATGGCAGCTAGAAAGGGGAAAGACGCCTTTGTTTGAGGTGTGACCTCAGTCACCATATGACAACACAACACTGAGACTTATAAATAACTCAAACCAGCAACGATGCAAACCGGAGTTTACTATATTTGTGTAATTGCCGTTCGATTGAGTCATTTCCAGAGTAGTGTTTGGGAAAGGTCAATGTCACCAAAAGCGACATTAGGTCATAGTTTTCCTGCAGGAAGATATTTGCTGCTGGCCCCATTTGCGCCATTAGTGTTAAACCCCCTTATCCGAATCAGAGCAGCGGATTCCTGACCTCTCCCTGCTGACCTCCTCCTCTTACTCCCCACTTCACCCATTTCACCGCTCCCTCCATTTCCATTCCATTCCATTCCTCCATTCCCCCACCCCTCGATCCATCCTGTCCCATCCCCTCCATCCCCCCCATCTCTCCATCCCTCCATCCCTCCATCCCTCCTGCCCCATTCCCTCCTTAGCTCATTGAAATGCAGGGGCGAGGAATGTAAGAGGAAGGATATCTCCCGCTGCTGTTTGTCTTGGCGGCCGTGGCCCCGGCGCAGGCGTAACGCCTAGCGCTCAGCGGCCTCGGCCTCCAGCGCGTGAAAAGATAAAAGTGGCGGCGGGGAGCGAGCACGATGATGGTCGATGCCGTCACAGAGCCCTAAACAGAGCTTTTTAGCTTTCGGTTCAGGTTCCACAAGCCGATGGGACCAGAGCGGCTTCACTCGGACTGTAGCACAGAAAGCACCGGAAAAGTTTGTCTTTGTTACCTTTTTAAATTCAGTTTAGTGGAAACCGCTTATTATGATCAAAAAGCATAGGGCAGAATCATTCCTATACAAATGCTGTTTCAAATATTTAACTTATAGTAATCAAGTACTCTGCTTGCAGTGTTCATTTTGGGTCTTTTCATACATGAAAACATACGGAATCTTTTTTTCAAACCAGGTAATTCTATAAAACCGGCTTGCCGGTTTTACAGCCCACCCAAGGATTTTCTTACAATTTTTACACTTTAAATCCCATCCGACAATTATTTTAAGTTTAAAATGTATTTGAGACTGATAGCTCGTAAAAACAGGCAGGTGTCGAGCAAAATGCGTAATGGAGCGGGAGCGGTCCCCTTTTCCCATTTCTCCAAAAAAAAAAAGTAAAGTTAATAAAAACTGTTTTTATTTAACATGTATTTATTTTCCTCCGTTTCGTAATTGAGCGAAACAAAAAAGCCCCATACATCTCCCGTGCCAGGCTCAGCAGAGCCATCGATACCATTAGATGGTAATCTGCATGCGAAATAAAGAAAAATAAAAAACATTTGGTTATAATAATCACGCGCTTAAAGTGATCCATTTGACCCGGACAGACGTGATCACTATAAGAGGTTTCTTCTGTACCTTTTGTTATAATTGCCCTGTGACGCAGAATCAGAACCAGTTTATTCGGACGAGAACATTTTCTTTCATGAGTCATTTGGTAAAGATTTGTGCATTAAATGCCTTTACAGTCTAAAAAAATGTATACACAAATAAAATATATCAAATAGCCTCATAAATATACAAATAGAGTGAAAAATAAAGAACAGAAATAGCCACATATATAAAATATAGACAATATACAGTGTGATTTTTTTTAACACTTTTTTTTCACAAGTTTATGAGTACTGACCAGATGTCTTTTGTTTTATGACCCAGATGCCCCAGGTGATGGACACAAGCTCGGAGGGGATTGACCTGCTCTTCTGGGGTCGGGTTCTCAAATCGCTGTCGGAGAAGATCCAAGTGGTAAGTGCTCCAAAGTGCTCCAGTTCATCCCCCTTTCTTCTCTTCTCTTCTCTTCTCTCCTCCGATATTTTTAGACAGAAATCAGGAAACTGAACCTTTTCCACAGATGCCCATTTGCTCACAGAGGAAACTGAGTGATGGGTGCAACTGTGTGTGTGTGTGTGTGTGTGTGTGTGTGTGTGTGTGTGTGTGTGTGTGTGTGTGTGTGCGTGTTTATGTTAGGGATTGGAATTGGCAGGGAACTTCTGATTCAATATTATGGAATTCAATGCAATGTAGCTGCCAATTTTAGTGCAATTCCAGCTACAATTGAATAGGGTTGGATATCAAAATGGCCAAAAACATTCCAATGCTGAAAATTACATTATATTATGAGTTGTATACATTTTATAATTGTTTAATTTTTTTCTTACTCCAGTCCCTGTGCATGTTTTGAATCAAAACAGGTTATATGTTTTACATATACAAATAAATAAGATACAATATAATATAATATAATATAATGTAATATAATAAAATATAATAATATATTAAAAAATACAATCATAAGATAGTAGAATATATATTAAATAGAACAAAATAGACCTTCAGTGTTTCCCTCTCAGTTAACCTGGTGCTAATACTCGACCAATTTGTTTGCCAAACAACTTACTTAGAGGTCAAGAGAAAGGGAAAGAGATTGTACAAGAGATAATAAGTTCAGACAAACACAAACACATTTAACCTTGTTTGAACACACACACACACACACACACACACACACACACACAATGACGCGAGTGTGTTTCTGCACGTTTACTGTACATCCCACGAGGGAGTGTATCCTAGTATCCTCAGTATCTTGGCCAGGGGTGACATAGAGAGAGAGAGAGAGAGAGAGAGAGAGAGAGAGAGAGAGAGAGAGAGAGATTCATACATACATACACATTCCTTGGAGGTGACATATCCTGTAGGTGGGACCGCCCTCTCACCGTGGTGACAGAGAGACTAGCCAAGTGTGTGTGAGTGTGTGTGTGTGTGTGTGTGTGTGTGTGTGTGTGTGTGTGTGTGTGTGTGTGTGTGTGTGTGAGTGTGTGTAACAAAAAGTGAATATTGAAATAAAGTGCAGGGTGTGTTCTGTGCGTGCCGCTGCATGTATGGTTCACAGGAGTTCATGCAAAGACACACATCCACCGGCTTTGATGATGACGGTCACTTATCTATATACAGAATATACAGTATATATGGCATATAGAATATATTTTAACAGCAGTTTTTCAATTGTTCTGTTTTTAATTGAGGTCATCTTCGTTCATTTGTATATATATATTTTTTTCACTGCAATGTTTCCATTCTTTGTTTTCATTTTTACGCTAAAGCAGTTTGTCTGTGTTGTTATGACAAACATCCAGTTTTGTGAGACTTTTTGTCAGACGAACGGATGCAGATACAGTCCACGCTGTCACGCAGAGGAAGTGGTGTTCGTTGCGTCACTGGGAGGATATTTAGTCGTCCCTGGACGATCCCTGTCACTGGAGGAAGGGAGCAGGTTTCTCTCGAACAGTTTGCTTATCTTACAGAGGTGTTCACTTGTTGGGCTTATGCATCAAAGTTCACATGGCAGCCTCGCCGTCTCAGATGATCTTGGCAGTACTACTTGTCTTCTTTTTGACGGATTTGGGTAAAAACCCATTTGTAAATAAGTTTTTGTTCTATGTATCTATGAATCTATGTATGTATGTATGTATGTATGTATGTATGTATGTATGTATCTATCTATCTATCTATCTATCTATCTATCTATCTATCTATCTATCTATCTATCTATCTATCTATCTATCTATCTATCTATCTATCTGTCTATCCAACTAACTAGCCAATAATTTGTGGTTGTATACCTAGCTGATGGAGCGTAGCAGTGGCAGGGATCTCCTGAAGGCGGTGTCCCCTCTGCTCCGCCCCGGGGGTCCGTCCTCCTTCACCGAGCTGATGAGCACCGTTTCGAGCTTGTTCTGCGGCTACCCGGAGGGCGGGGGCTCCCGGGTCCTGTCCTTCAACTGGTACGAGGACAACAACTACAAGGTGTTCCTGGGAGTCAACGGCACCAAGAGCCGGGACTACGTCTACGACCGGGACGCCAGTGAGTTGTAGCGGGGAGGAGGGTGGAGCTCAATTGAGAACTATATCTGCTGTTTGTTAAATAACATGCTATGACAAGTGGGGAGGGGGGTTTGTAATATTGGAACGTAAAAGTATTAAACAGCAGAACCTATCCACTGAAATGGACATTTCGGTATGTTTTTTATGTTGATTGATTGACAGCCTAGAAGATCATCTTGTCCCAGAAGAATGGGTTGAACCAGGGGGTCCAAAAAACCTTTTAATGGTGTAATTAGGTTACACATAATAAAATTATATTTTGATATGTTTATATTCAAATATTATATATTTATAATATTCAAAATAGAAACAAAATAACAATTCAATTTTTTCTTTATGAAAAATAAATACTCTATGTATACTGTATATAACATTTTCCTACAATTCCCTCACAGACCCCTAGGGGACCACGGACCTCAGTTTGAGGACCCCTGAGTTAAATCCACTCTTGAGGGCCTCTGAGCAGGATGAAACAAACCATGAGATGTATTAGTGGCCTGTGGTCGGATCTGTTGAAACCAGACAAATGACCCAAAAGTCCCGAGAACCCATATGCCCATTGGAACAAATGACAAGTTACTCTTCATCAGATTCTGTAAATAAACCATTGAAAAAATTAAAATAACCCTCCTTCAACCTCTGCCCCTTCCCCTCCAGCTCCCTTCTGCAACGCCCTGATGGAGACGCTGGAGTCCAACCCCGTCACCAAAATTGTGTGGAATTCAATCAAGCCCCTGTTGATGGGAAAGATCCTGTACACCCCCGACTCCCCCGCTGCCCGCCAGATATTAAAAAGCGTAAGAGAGTCCACCGCCAGTCCAATGCCCCCTCTATGTAATTCTGTCTCTCCATTGCGCCGTCATATCTCTATCTGTATTTCCTCGATGCTGTCCTTAGAATTCCAGTTGTAATGAACATTTAGTGGAACAGAAAGGTACATCCCATCATCTCATTGAACTCGTGCCCTCTGAGCGGAACGGCCTAGAGCGTTGATAATCGTTGGAAAACAGCAGATATCATTGAATTCAGTGTGGACTGTGCTTGGTTCAGGCCAACACAACCTTTGAGGAGCTGGAGAGGCTGCAGAACATGGCCAGGTCCTGGGACGAGCTGGGACCTCAGATCTGGAACTTCTTCCACCACAGCGTCCAGATGAACATGATCAGGGTAACACCAGCACAAACCATCCTCTCCACCCTAAAGTCACCCCAAACACACATGTACTCAGACCAACGCCATACATTACATCATATCATGTAGACCGGCTCTCAGGAACGATGAGATGAACAAGTTATCAGAAGGGGCGGGTACTCATCCTGGAAGCTACAATCTCCCAATCTATTCTCAGGACACCTTGAGGAACCCCACCGTGATGGACTTTCTGGACAAGAGTTTGAACGGCTCTGAGTTGTCCACCGGAGACATCCTCAACTTCCTGTACAACGGTCCGGAGACGGAGCGGGACGAGTGCATGCACAACTTCGACTGGAGGAACATCTTCAACCTCACCGACCAGCTCGTACGCATGTTCAACCAGTATGGAGAGGTGAGCTGCAGGAGGTCTTCCTATCCGTCTGTCGGCGCACCCCTGCTTTCCCACTGCCCCGTTGGGACTTTGAGAGCGGAGGACGTTCTCAACGAGGTTTTCCCATAATTCCTGGAATTCCCAGCTGCTTCTGAGGTGTTTTTTTTTTTTTTTTCCTCCAAGGGCCCCACACAATCTTCTGGACGGGAGGCATCAGGTCTTCCTGTTTCTCTCCCGGCGGATCGTAGCCATTCCTCTCCCTTTGAAACTTATTGGTCCACTTAGCACGGCCATAGAAAGCCTCTACTGGGCGGCCGGGCTGAAAGGCAGGAAGAACAAGTCTACTGTCATCCCCCCTCCCGGGGCAGTCTTTGTGGGGCCGGTGATTAAGTGGAGAGTGGGTGGGAGTGTACCACCCCCATCCCTCCACTTTGCCCCCCCGTCTCCCCCGTCCCCACCACCACCACCACCCGTCTCCCGGCTCAATGCTGTTTTAATGTATGGCCCCAGCATTTTATAAGACCCCTGCAAGGCCCGGATAAAAGGGTGCAAATCGCTCTTTCCATTCATCCCCTCCATCCATTTCCATAGGTTGTGTTTATCTGTCGGGGATGCTCCGTAATCGATTTAAGGGTGGGAGCGAGGGGTGGGGGTCTTGAAAAGAGAGCAATCTGCGCTTTGATTCATGGTTCGTCCCAGAGAACAAACAAACCCTGGTGCTTTAGCCAATTAGACATAGCTGTCAGATAGCGTTTCGGCCATAGCATCGGTCCGGGGTGTATTTCTTAGACCCGAGGCCCATTGGAACCTACGCATCCTTGAGGGGACCACTTCTTTTTTGTTGTTTTGCGGGGGTGGGGGGGGGGGGGGGGATGTTCTCTCATCCCAGGACTAAGTGAGTGTTATTGTGTTTGATGGATGTATGGTTCTACAGAGATGAATGGGAAGCGCTCCCCAGCCTCTCTTTGAGCGCTTCCAGGGTATTGTACAGTAAAATGAATGGAAACATTAGACATGCTTTACATGGAGTCCAAGGGAGGAGGAGCGGAGTGGGAATTTCACAGGACAGTTGTGTTTGTTTTGGGGTGTATGTGGATAAACAGGGACATTTTTTGCTATATGCGGACTATGCGGTTGCATAGCGCCCCCAAAGCCACCAGGGGGCTCCAAGCTGCCATTTTAGCCTTTTTTCCTGGGGAAATCTGTGTTTGACGAACTCTCGCTAATACTGGCAAGCTTCCGGTACACCCCAGGACTTGACTTCCAGACGAATCCGTAGGTGTGTAGCATGTCATGCTATCTCGCTGGGAAGCGGCCGTAACGTGGCTCCAAACTCGGCGATCGTTTTTTGACAACAGTAAATGGGCATGGCCGTTTTGAAACGAGTCCCTTGACCTCTCACACCAAGATATCTGAATGAAATTGGGCTCATTAGAACCACAAGAGTCTCACCTTTACAGCCATGCCTGACATATGTCAGCTTCCTAGGGTATGTTAGCATCAGGGTCCTAAACACACCGGTTTCTGCATGCAGTTAAAGGCAGTTATTTTGCCTTTTTTTTCTTTTCCCTATTTCTGCACACTGTGGAACCGTAACAGTCATGGAATTGTCAAAAAATGCTGAGACTCTTGTGAATCCAAAGAGCCCAATTGCGTTCATGGGTGATGAAAGATGTCCGAGAGTAACCGTTTCAATGTGATGACAGCATTTTTTAAATCTTGACCGTACTGTATAAAATGACCTATTGTGACCTCTAGGATAAGCGCAGCCTCTTGAAACTCTAGACCGAGAATCTAGACACCTAGACAACTCAGAAAATGCATGGGATGTCCAGGTAACTTGAAGAAAAGTGGGTTTTTCTGAGCCATTTTCAGAAAATAGTGCTCGTCAGAGAAGAATGGGGGAAAAGGGGGAAAAATCCCAACAAAAGACCACCTGAAGACCTCATAACCTTGAAAAACACCTTAGAAAACTTCTCCTTCTTCTGAAATGAAGAATGCATAGAATGAAAAAAAAAAATCAAGTCATAAAAGTGACAGTGCAGTGCAAGAAATTAATATTTGGTTTAGTAAAAGGCAGTGAAAGTCTTCAGCCTTGATTTAAAAGAGGTGGGAATTGTTGTTTGGGCCCCCGAACAACATTAAACATAGGGCCCCCAAAAATCTACAAATGGCCCTGTGGGTGAATGAATGGATGTGTGCTTACATACATTTGTGTGTATTTTAGAGCTGTTATTTCCAACCTGGGGTTGCCAGAGATTACAGGAGGATCGTGAGGCCTTGGAGGCGTTGGTTTTGAGGCATGTGCATAAGCCCATGTGAGCACGGCGAGAACACGCAAACTCCACACAGAAAGGCCCCTGATCGGGAGATAACCCACATGACCACGGTGCCAAGAGCGTCCCAGGCGGGAATCAGTCCCAGGACCTTCCCGCTGTGAGGCAGCAGGGCAACGCACGGTGCCAACGTACCACGTCTATCTTATCTTATTTCCTCCTCCTCTTTCTGTCCGCAGTGCATCAACCTGAACAAGTTCCAGGCGCACAATGACGAGTCCCAGATGAGCCACCAGGCCTTGTACCTGCTGGAGCAGAACAAGTTCTGGGCCGGGCTGGTCTTCCTGGACCTGTACCCCTGGACCACCAGCGTCCCCCCGCACCTCAAGTACAAAATCCGCATGGACATCGACGCAGTGGAGCGCACCAACAAGATTAAAGACAGGTGGGTCTACCGCTGAATGGATTGATTGATCGATTAAACGATTGATCGATTTGCTGACTAATTGATTAATCGATTGATCGATCGATTGACTGATTGAAGCAAAAGTAAAATTGCTTCCTCATAAATGGGATATAAGTAAATATCAACCATTTCAAAATACTACTCGAGTAAATATCAAATGGATCTGGTTTAAAGTATACATCTGAAACATAAATCTGAAGTCCAAGTAAACCTTTTTAGAACCATGTATTCACTTGAGTCACATTTAAGATACTTTTGACTTTTGATACTTGATAAATTCATAATTAATTATAAATTCATTATAAATTATAATAATTTATATAATAAATTATATAATTTATAATGCATAAAGATTTTGAATGTTTGATCAAATATAGAATATTTTGTAATAATTTAAGAACGTCTCTAAAATATACTAAATATATTTTGGATCCAATCTCATCCAAGCTCCACTGCTTTATTCTTTGGAAAAGCCAGCCGTTTTGCAATATTTGCTCAATACTCCCACACAAAGTGTTCTCTTGTTTCTACTCTGCCCTTCATGTTCTGTTCACAATCAGCTGCTGTGTCCACAGCCCCAGGGACGAGTGCCGAGCTGTGCATATAATATCTATGGATGGTTTACGAGTAGAAAGTTTATAAAGCTGTTTATAGATTATATACAGTGTAGATATTTTATATATAGATAGTTTGTCTGTAGATAACTTATTTGTGAATAGTTTATAAAGCTGTAACAGAGCCAGCGAGGGTCCTCCTGCTTCATAAATGGAATAATCAGGGATTTGCCTGATCCACTTAGAGGGAAAGTAAAGTGTGTGTAGAGCGTGTGTAGAGTGTGTGTATGCTGTGTGTGTGTGTTCAAAGCCCTCGGGTCTTTAGGGACGGGTCATTGTTGCACTGTTGTTGTTTTCTGCGTTGGAGACAAAACAAAGCATTGTGTTATTCCATTGGGATGAATGATTTAGTCTCTGCATTTTGAACTAAACTGGACAAGTCCATTAATAGCGTATTTTTATATTTAGCGTATTTTATTTATATTCATATGTAAAGTATGTATATATACGCTCCCTGCTGCAGGTACTGGGACCCGGGCCCCAGGGCCGACCCCATGGAGGACCAGCGCTACCTGTGGGGGGGCTTCGCATACCTGCAGGACATGATTGAGCACGGGGTCCTCAAGCTCCACACGGGACACGACTGGCCCCTGGGGGTCTACGTGCAGCAGATGCCCTACCCCTGCTACGTGGACGACCTGTAAGACACAGAAACACAATCAGCAACGTCAGATTACAAATCCCAGAATTCCATTCCATTCCAAACGGCAACCAGAAATAAATGTGGGATTTTTAAAGCAAAATTTAAAAAAAATTATTTAGCAATTGTTTGGATCACCACTTTAATATAGCCTGAATGTGTACAGTTTGCGTAGGTCTAATTTAGCTTCACTCCTTAGAAAAGCATGATGAAGTGCAAACGTTAAAATACCAATTTGACTTTTACTGACTTAATTTAGCCTTTCTGTACAAAACTTTAATTTGTTTTTTAGCGCACAGGTGACAGAATGACTATTTGGGTATTTAATCCCCAATTCATAGTGATTTATTCATAGGCCTTGCCACACATTTCAATACTTCTTGTGCAATTAGTAAAATGAAAATTAACAAATTTACCTCAATTGAAATGAAGCCTCAGTTTTACATTTGTGTATTAAAAAAAGAAAATATATATATATATATATATATATATATAAAATTAAGAATATTTCTTAAAGAATTAAAATCATTTAACAATGTTATTGTCTCCAAACCTCTGTCTGGGATCCCTTGTGACAATTGAAAAGCAAGACCTGATGGTGTGTCCACGTCTTGTCCTCCAGCTTCATGATCACCCTCAACCGCTGCTTCCCCATCTTCATGGTGCTGGCCTGGATCTACTCCGTGTCCATGACGGTGAAGAGCATCGTGCTGGAGAAGGAGCTGCGGCTCAAGGAGACCCTGAAGGCCATGGGGGTCTCCAACGGGGTGGTGTGGTCCACCTGGTTCATCGACAGCTTCACCATGATGACCGCCAGCACCGCCCTGCTCACCTCCGTCATCATGGTGAGGAGGACCGGGAAGTCACAATGGAAGTTTTGGTTTTTGGTGGCCTACACACTTTGAGGGTTCAATTGTATTTTTTTTTTTTTAGGGTGTGATAGCAACCTCTAGTGGAGGCTTTTCAGAAGGACGATTTGCTTCTACTGTTCTATATCAGTGATCAATTTTATATACGTTTGATAAAATTGTGACTCTCGAACCTAATCAAAAAATAATTGTGCCTATACTACAGTTAGAGAGATAACAGTGAAACCAGGATCAGGACAGTCATTATTCTACGTCCTATAATGGTGCTAAATGGTCTCGTAAATGAAATAACAGTGAAGTTTAACTATTAATCATTTTGCCCGTGTCCCCTTGGAACCTGGAGGGGTCCCAGGGGTCCTTCAGGAGGTCCTGAGACTGATTGAATTCAGCTAAATATCAAAATCATTTATATCCTACTTAATATCAAATCCTGTATAGGCTGCTATTTGGATCGATTTATAGTGTTTTGTGCAGCAAGTTGTCGTCGAACATGAAAAATCAATGGATAAAATGTAAACCTAAAGGATGTGGCTGATTGTTTTGGAGGTGAAAAGGTTTAGCTAAATAAGGAAAATATCTACTTGTCTTGTCCGCCTCTTGAGCTATTATTTTGTGTTCTATTACATTTGCATATACTAGTACTTTGTTCTAGTGAGGTTTGGTGCCTTACACTGCAGACCATTAACATTTAAAAAAAAAAAAAAGCTTAACACTCAGAGAAGATGGAGAATGAATGAAGAAGAAAAAAAAGTCAAGTAAAAGATCAATTAAACTTTTAAATATATATACAAACAGACAAAAATACAAAAGAAAATTCGAAAGAGAAATGTCAGATATATGAAGATATACTCTGCA
Organism: Zeus faber; assembly: GCF_960531495.2. NCBI lineage: Eukaryota > Metazoa > Chordata > Actinopteri > Zeiformes > Zeidae > Zeus > Zeus faber. The sequence goes on along the minus strand of NC_137196.1, from coordinate 20,323,848 downwards.
CAGGATAGTGAATAAAGGGAATAATGTAAAGTCCTCTTCTCTCGGCCGCAGGGAGGGAAGGTTTTGAACTACAGCAACCCCCTGCTGGTCTTCCTCTTCCTGCTGACCTTCACCGTGTCCACCATCATGCAGTGCTTCCTTATCAGCGTCTTCTTCAACAAGGCCAACCTGGCGGCCGCCTGCAGCGGCATCATCTACTTCACACTCTACCTGCCGCACATCCTCTGCTTCACCTGGCAGGACCGCATCACCAAGGAAGCCAAGATGGCCGCCGTACGTCCACGCACGCACACAGACACACACACACACACACACACGCGCGCGCACAGAGACACACACACACACACACACACACACACACCACACACACGCCCACAAACCAATTGATACTCTCATGTAGGACACTGATAATTTGCACAACATGGTTGAAGTGCTTGAATCACTCTCCATAGCCTTTCCATCATGGCCTCCTTCCTTCCTTCCTTCCTTCCTCCTCCTTCTCCAGAGCCTCCTGTCCCAGGTGGCATTTGGCTTCGGGACGGAGTACCTGTCCCGCTACGAGGAGCAGGGCCTGGGTCTGCAGTGGGACAACATTGGGAGCAGCCCCCTGCAGGGCGACTCCTACTCCTTCCTCACCTCCCTCCTCATGATGCTGCTGGACGCCCTGATCTACGCCGCCCTGGCCTGGTACCTGGACAACGTCTTCCCAGGTCGACCATCACAGTGACAATTTGATGAGTTGATAATGATAACCATTAATAAATAACTATAGTAATATATAAATGAATATATAAATGAATATATATATATATATATATATATATATATATATATATATATATATATATATATATATATATATATATATATTTGAGATTCAAGATATATATATATATATATATATATATATATATATATATAAAGCATATATATAGCATATGTATATATATATATATATATATAGCATATAAAACTAACTAACTATAACTATATGTAGATAACAGTATATGTTTAGAACTCTAAACATATACTGTATAGCTGTATATGTACATAACTGTATATATCTATATTGAATATACTTGTTTGTGTATTGCAATTTGACATTTTATTGTTTTTTTGTTTATATTTAGGTTTATATGTTTTGTTTATCATGAGGTTTATTGTATATTTCTTATTACTTTATTTAGAGGGTTATTTCTATTTATTATTATTATGATAATAATAATTATTATTAAGATTGTTAATATTGTTTTGATGTGAGCTGCTATAATATGCAATTTTCTCTAGGAGGGAATAAAGTCTATCCATCCATCTATCTATCTATCTATCTATCTATCTATCTATCTATCTATCTATCTATCTATCTATCTATCTATCTATCTATCTATCTATCTATCTATCTATCTATCTATCTATCTATCTATCTATCTATCTATCTATCTATCTGTGCAGGGGAATATGGGATCGGTCGGCCCTTCTACTTCCTGGTCCAGCCGTCCTTTTGGCAAAGTCCTGAACCATCAATCCCAGACCTGGGAGATCAAGGTGAGAACCAGTTGGTTCAAACATTCATGTTACATATAATTTATATAATACATATAATTTAACCGAGGAATATGTCTGCACTGTCTGGTTCAGTCGAGAAAAAAATCAGCTGTATAAGTTCAAAAACCCCCAAAATGGACAACCAAAGATAAAGTAAGAACAGGATTAAGCACTACCAACAGGGCTAAGGACTACGGCCACTTGTCACTGAGGAAAAAATCATAGTGTAGGTCCCCGTGAGACCACCATCAGTTTGTCCTCCTCCATCCCTCAATAAAACCTCCTGACCCCCTCAAGCTTCACCCCCTGCAGGTTCAGACAGACTGGGCTCCGAGGAGGTGGAGAAGGACGTGGAGGGCGCGGGCTCCCCGGAGATGTACAACTGCAACGGGTCGGTCAGCGGGAAGACCTGCAAGCACCAGGAGAAGAGGGAGAGGATGGAGAGAAAGAGGGAGCAGCTGAGACAGCAGGAGGAGGAGCCCGTCCAGGAGGAGGAGCCTAACGAGACGGGTACATGGGTCGGGGATTTTATGTGGATGTTTTTCGCGCCGTTTACGGACACATTCTGTGGTTATCGATGATTGCTGGTGGGAAATGAGATGACATGTTAGAGGGTCAGCTGTCATGTACAATTCAGCTGAATTTAGGGTCAGCCGGGTAATGATAAAGATGACCTGGTATGAGGATAAGATGATAAGAAGATATGATGAAAATAATGATAAAGAAGAGCAGATTTGTGTAATTATGGGAAGAACACAAATGTCTGCCCATCACTGTGTCGCTTCATGACGTCTCTCCTCCCTCCAGGTCCTCAGCTGTTCTTCGAGCCGGAGCCCGTTGGCCTGGTGATGGGGGTCCAAATCCAGGACCTGGTCAAGGTCTACAGCGGAAGCTCCCGTCCGGCCGTCAACGGCCTCAACATCACCTTCTACGAGGGCCAGATCACCTCCTTCCTGGGGCACAACGGGGCCGGCAAGACCACCACCCTGTGAGCTGACTGGACCACATGAAACCGGGATTCGTATCCGTTAACGCATTTCTTCGGAAATTTAAAAAACTCCCACTTTCTAATTAGACTTCATTATGTTCTTCACCAGGTCCATCCTGACGGGCCTGTACCCTCCCACCTCTGGAACAGCCTACATCAATGGACGAGACATCAGGACGGACATGGACATCATCCGTACCTCCATGGGCATGTGTCCTCAATACAACATCCTCTTCAAATAGTGAGTACTCACTCAGCTGCAGCCATTTCTTAGACGCTCATTCAAAATGTTGGTAAACCTCTTTAAAGCTCTACGCTTATTCATAAAAGATATGAATTTAATATCAAGGCTCTGCCATTACCATGGAAATAGCAGTCGGAAATGTTATATCAAATGTTATATTGTCTCCAACCTTGGCTTGACAATGGCTATCTGGAAAATGAATTGGTATGACCACCACCAAGGTATGGGCTGGAGCTATGAGAAGGTGTAAAGAGAGTGAAGGTTATAAACTGTATGTATAATATACATGCAGTGTATAGCAGGGTTAGCTGTTGAAGCTCCCATGGGTAGGTTCCCTATACAAACCTACCCATGGGAGCTTCAACAGCTATACCTGCATGTTCTTTCAAAGCGCACTGTTTCAAGTGTCTCCAATGGTGATGATGATGATGACCCAATGAGAGGTCCAGGCACGGAGCCCCCGCTAACCTCCAGGCCGTGACTCCTGTTCTTCCTTCATTGTTTCTCCAGCCTCACGGTGGAGGAGCACATCTTGTTCTACGGCCTGCTGAAAGGGCGCACCCAGGCGGAGGCCGAGATGGAGGTGGAGAACATGCTGAAGGACCTGGGGCTGCCGCACAAAAGGACGGAGCAGTCCCAGAACCTCTCTGGTAGGGGACGGACGTTTGGGTGGTTTTCGATGTGGGTGTGGCTCTCTGTGTCCGTCTCTGGGCTGAATTCCATCATACATCAGGATGACAGAGGGATAGAAACACTGACTTTACGAACCAGAAACAAACTGAATTCAGATGACAAACCTTTTAGTGGCGAGAACCGTGGCCAGGAACTTCAGAAAAGGCCGTACGGACAGAGAGCTGTAGAAGGTAGACATGGTGTGACGCTTCAACACTCACAAACTTAAAATATCTATGCAGGCGGCATGCAGAGGAAGCTATCCGTCGCCATGGCGTTTGTGGGCGGGTCCAGGATCGTGATCTTGGATGAACCCACTTCAGGGGTGGATCCCTACTCCCGTCGATCCATCTGGGACCTGCTGCTCAAGTACAGGACTGGTGAGAGACATTATCATCTGGGATTGGGTTCACCTGTTGGTCACTCTTCAACAGTCTCCATCGTTGCTTTATATCCTACACCCGAGGTTCACAACCCCCGGGCGGCAGACTGGCGCCAGGCCACGAAAAGGCAGGCGGGAATATTTTCAGACGCGATCTCCGCTCCGCGATAACGGGAGGCTTTCTTGAGAGAAATGTTTACTGCAACTAAGCGTAGTGTTGCTTATCATTCCATTGACGGTTGGTCCACATGTGGATGGAAAATTGTTTTTCTAGGCTTAGGTTAGAGAACAAGGAAATCTAAATGGTAATCCTGGTTAATCCATGTTAATCCAATCGCCCCAATGGCACCAATGGTCGTTGAGACCATTCGTGGCATTGGGTCCATTGGGTCCATTGGGGCCTTGAGACTTTGGTTCAATGTACAGTAGATGAACGTAAGCCATTGACCAAGTTGCCCTTGATCCTTCAGGCCGTACGGTGATCCTGTCCACGCACCACATGGACGAGGCCGACCTGCTGAGTGACCGGATTGCCATCATCTCCAAAGGTCAGCTCAACTGCTGCGGATCGCCGCTCTTCCTCAAGAACTGCTTCGGCGTCGGGTTCTACCTCACGCTGGTCCGCCGCATGAAGGACCTGAAGAGAAAGGAGGTGAGCAAGAGCCGTCGGAGATCACTATTGTATATCGTAATTAATGTGGTAATCCAGATGATTATTTTGTTAAGAAAAATACCATATTTGATATTGATCCCGTATTAATTTAGCTGGTCTATTATAAAAACCACCTCATGTGAGCAAGAAAATTCTAACCAATCAATCCAACAGAACAAATCGATCGATCAGAACAAATCAATCAAGGCATACTTTCAAGAAAAAAGGACAAAATCTTGCAATTTCAAATGGAATGCTGGGATTTATAATGTAATCCACCCAACAATCTTATGGATTACCACTTTAAAGTTAAAGTTTTTATTATAATATTGTCATCATTTGACACTTGTTATGTTATATACACTTATATACATAATGACATGTTCAAAATCTACTTTACCCTTTTTAATATAAAAACATTGTATTTTATATTTTATTAGGGTGTCATTTATATCAAAAAAAGGGAAATGCGATCACCTCAAATTATACCATGAAAATTGAGAAGATGATCACGATATGATATTTTGGCCATTTTGCTATTTGCTACAGTATATGTTTTATTATTCCTTCCTGTATAATTTCACATTGGTAAAACAAGTTCCTTCTCTCTTTCCTCTGTTTGTAACAGAACGACTGTGACTGTGAGTCTGACTGTTCCTGCGCTTGCTCCATCTGCACCAAGTACAAGGACCAGTCCCAGAACCAGTCCCAGCAGCTGGACCGAGCCCTGGACGGTGAGTGATCACGGAAGTGCACTGCTCTGTTCTGTTTCAATACATTTTTTAATACACCCAGATAAATATGGAAGTCCCATATCTCATTTTCACACCGTGACCTATTCCATGGCACCACTATAACCATTCAGATTTACGGTTAAATATGTTTTTCATCTTATTTTGGTTTTCCTATTTTTTTTCAATATGAGGGAGCAGAGACAAAATACAAAGATCCATTAGAGCAAATTGTGGGATGCATAATGGAACAACTCTAAGCAAAATATCCACTTCGAAATAAGAATAAATACATCTGAAAATGGTTGCTGGAGCGACTAAATAAAAACATCCTGGATCTACTTTTTCATCCTTTCATGGTCTTCACACCTCCCTTCATCACCAGGGAACGCGTAGAGCATCTCCAGCCTAATTCACAATGGCCTCTGCCCGAATTCATTTTTGTTATTCTTCCCTTCACACCCCCCTCCTTCTCCGCCACCAGGGGACGTGCCGAGCATCACCAACCTGATCCACCACCACGTCCCGGAGGCCAAGCTGATCGAGGCCATCGGCCAGGAGCTGACCTACCTGCTGCCCAGCAAGGGCTTCAAGCACCGGGCCTACGCCAGCCTGTTCAGGGAGCTGGAGGAGACGCTGGGCGACATGGGGCTCAGCAGCTTCGGCATCTCCGACACCTCGCTGGAGGAGGTAGGAGACGAGCTACACCCGCCGTGGCCTCACCGTTTGCTCATCTCAAAACGGAGGACCGAGAGAGGTGTTCCTTTTCGTTCCAGATCTTCATCAACGTCACAGCGGACGGAGAGGCGGCGAATGACGCCGCCACTCCCGGTAAATACCTCCACCGAAGTGAAGTTCATCCTCTGTTTCCTGTGTTTGGATGTCCTTGTCTTCTCTGCTACTTACGTTGTGTGTTTTTAGTTCTGTGCATGTCAGTTCTGTCTGCGCGGAGGTGGAGGATCCGGGTTCAGAAAGTAAAAAATTTAACTCCGGGATTTTGAGTCCACCATGTGTGATCTGCCGCTAGTCTCTACCTCTGCCCTCGTGTGGTGCTGATGTGTAGTCTGATGTCTATATTGTTTAAAAACCTCATAGTTTGGTCTGTATTGTGTTTGTAACCTGTTGACTTCCACCTCTAGAACAATGGATGTTACAGCAGAGGAAAGGTAGCAACAAAGGGGGTGCCGGGGTCAACAAAGGTCAGAATCAGAGGCCCAAAGAACTATTTCAAAATAAAAGCCTGCATGCTTTGCTCTTTACTTGCTGGGGCGGGATGAGTAAAAGTATCTGCAAGTGATTGCCGTGGATTGTTTTTATGTTGTTTGGTGTCACAAATGGGTGGTATTTTGCAATTTCACAATCAGTGTCAAGGTGGGTTTCAATTGCAGAAAGTCATTTGACTTCAATACCCGCTATGTTCTCCATTATTTTTACATGTCGACAAAACCCACCTGGTACTCCAAATAAGATAAAACAAATGCTAACAATTACTTGTAAACACTAACTTGAGTTATTTGCTTGTAGTTCATATGAATTGCCCTAATCAGTGTCAGGAACTATACTGACTTTAACTTAGTTGCTCATTAACAGTATTCACGCTTGCATTTCATACATCACTATTCACAACTGAAAGTACTTCTGAAGGTAACATCAGCGTCTTCTAATGCTGGAAATGTAAGCTTGCTCAATGGCAACTTGAGTGTGGGGGATTCAAACCGGTAGCTGTCCGGTCACAAGCTTGCGTCTCTGTCTTTAAAGGGATACTCCACCATTTGTCAAGCTCAGTGCGTCGCTGCTGTAGGGTTGCCAGATCAGTCAGCTGAGTTTTGTTGGTGGCAATATTCTGGCGCATGCAAGGTGTATCTGGCAACCCCCAACTGACTTGATGATGCATCAAAAAAACATTTGGAATGTAGCTGAATCTCAAACAACTAATGTCTCATTTTTACGTTTTTATTCAGAATTTTTTGTCCATCATAAAGACGCAAGATGTATCTCTTAAATTACTCTTGAATGTCAGAATCTGGGCGACATTGAAAAAAATATATAAAATAAAAGATTTCCCCCCAAAATACTGGAGAATCCCTTTAAGGCTAAAATTCGCCTCCAAGTGCTTTTAAAACGCTCATCGCTCTCTCCGCCAACGACACCAGAGGCCAACGGGACGCAGGCCAACGGGGGAACGCACGGGGCGTCGGACAGCGCCGAGGGACGGGGATCCCGTCAGGTGAAAGGCTGCAGACTGATCCTGAAGCAGTTCCACGCCCTGCTGGTGAAGAGGCTGCACCACGCCCTGCGCAGCCGCAAAGACTTCCTAGCTCAGGTACCAACCATGGACCAGTGTACAGGACCAGGTTTATGATGCTGCACATATTTGTCGTTTTAACGACATCTGTCGTCTTCTGAAACACCAAGGTTACTACATTCTGCATTATTTGACTTATTCATGAATGGATAACTACTACAAAATTCCGGAAACTACATTACAAAACCAATAATAATATAAGGCGCAGTGTGTAGAATTTACGGAACTGACTCGGTAGAAATGGAATACACTATTTATAAATATTTTTTAACTAGTATAACATCCCAAGAAAATAATAATCATGTTTTTGTCACTTTAAAATGAGCCGTTTTTATCATAATAGGGAGCGGGTCCCCTCCACGGAGGCCGCCATGTTGCTTCTACAGTAGCCTAGAATGCACAAACCAAACACTGGCTTTAGAGAGGGCCTTTGCAGTTTTTGCAAGTTTCGTGGCCACCGTCCCTTCCACGGAGGCCGCCATGGGCAGGGGTGCGGTCTGCAAATTTATTGTGAAACCATAAAACTGAGCGTGAGTGGACAGGGGTGTTTGATACGAATACATATGCGGGTCAAATTATAATTTTTTGAACGGAGGGGGGAACCATTAATGCACAAAGCGGACCTTTAAAATCATATAAATATGTAATTCGGAGTGTTTTGTGTGTCGTCAGTGTGTCCTCCCAGCCGGCTTCGTCCTGGTCGCCCTGGTCTTCACCATGATTGTCCCCCCATTCGGGGAGTACCCCAGTTTGACGCTCACGCCCTGGATGTACGGACAGCAGATCACCTTCCTCAGGTCCGACCTCGGGAAGAGCCACAAGATAAAAATAAAAAAAAACTATTGCAAACACATATATATAAAAAAAAAAAACAGTAGAGAAAAAGGTTTTTTAAATTATTTATTGTTTCTAATCACAAAATAATATAATCACAAAGTCATTCTCAAATTTGTTCAAGTTTTCTTTTTCTTTTGACCTTTTTAAGTAATGAGCGTCCGTTCGACCACAAGATGAAGCGCTTGGCGGACAGCCTGGTCAACTCCCCGGGGATGGGGACTCGCTGCATGGAGGGACAGCCTCTGGGGTGAGTGTCGCAAATCTGAAGATTCCAAGATCTTTGCATGCATGCAATTATCCTAAAATAAGAGTTACTGTTTGGGCAAGATGTTAAGGGACGTCTCTGTGGGTTTGGTGGTACAAGTAAAGTGCCTTTACCAACCGCTGTCATCCAAAGCAAAGTACAAGGACATTGGAAACAAATTATGGCCTTAATAAAATCATAATTTTCATATGCGTTCAGCGTGTTTCTAAATCACATCAAGGTCAGATTCAGAACCAGAAACACTTTATTCCCTGGGAGAAATGAATGTTTAGAAAAAACGTTTTTGCCTTTAACATTGCTGAATAAAGATGGATGAAGACATGGATGTTTATGTTCTTCATAATGTCATTGTTTTTTTTATAAATGAAGTTCAATACAACTTGCTTTTACTGTTATTAATATGGACAACATAGCAAATTGGTAAAATATGCATAAAACACTGTATATACAAAATCTGTAGATACAGCGTGTGAACGTTTTCCGAACCTGACAACAAAACAATAACTTTGACACGCCCGCGCTAATGACCCCTCCGCCCTCCTACCCAGCATGCCTTGCGGTAACGGCTCCTCAGAGTGGCTCTACCCAGAAGTCCCTCCGCTGGTGGCCAACCTCCTGCTGAGCCCGGAGTGGAGCCCTAGAAGCCCCTCTCCTTCCTGCCAGTGCAGCACGGACAGGAAGTTGACCATGATGCCACTGTGCCCGGCGGGGGCCGGGGGCCCGCCCCCTCCCCAGAGGAGCCAGGCCTCGGGGGACACCCTGATGGACCTGACAGAGAGGAACATCTCCGACTTCCTGGTTAAGACCTACCCTGGCCTCATCAGGACCAGGTGGGTGCCGCTCAGATTTAGGATGTCTCATGATAAATTACTTCAATGGACAATGGTTCAGGTTGTTGTGTTTGATCTGGATCAGGATGTGTTTATTTGTGTGTGAGCTTGTGTCAGTGTATTTGTGATTGAGTGTGTATGTTTGTTTGTGGTTTTTGTTTGTGTGTATTTCAATGTTTTATATATGTGTGTGTGCGTGTGTGTGTGTGTGTGTGTGTGTGTGTGCGTGTGCTTGTGTGTGTGTGTATGCGTGTGCTTGTGTGTGTGTGCACGTGTGTGTGGGCATTTGACTATGTGCATAGGAGATATGAATACAAAATATTTCGGAGGTCAACATAATTAAAATAACCAATCTAAAATTAGCTCTATAGTTAATTATGAAGAAAGCGTTTTCCGTAATTTAACTGTATTTATATGTCATTTTTCCTGCAGTTTGAAGAGCAAGTACTGGGTGAATGAACAAAGGTAAAGATTTGACACTACTACACACAGGTTAAGACTAAATTATCATTGGTTTGTAGTTTGTCTCCCTCTAGTGGCCATAGTGAGTCACACAAATTATATGATACAAATTTTTTATATCATATACAATCAATATCAGTATTCATTTTTAATATGTATAATATTATATTAAATTATATAAACCTTTGTTCTTTGCCCAGATATGGAGGTTTGTCAGTGGGAGGACAGCTCCCCATCCTGGACGTGGACCCCGCAGAGGTCCAGAGAGTTTTAAGGCAACTGGGACGGATGCTCAACATCACTGGGGTACGCGTTGTTTAACCAGATGGTAAAGTTTTGTTTGAGAATAGTAAAATAAAAGATAACTGATGTTGATTTTTAACAGGGTCACCATTCGCAAGGTGCTCTGGGACAGATTGGTCCTTTCCTCCGATACATGGAGAGTGAATTCAATGTCAAGGTGGGTGGATCAGACCGACACCAAAACCCTATTTCATAAATACCTCCAGTCTGTTATAACCTATTTAGTGCTTAATAGGTACAGTTATTGAAAGAGGGAATTAAAGTTTAAGCAGGGATTCCCAACATTTTTTCCTCAGAGAAGCCCTAAATCAACCTGACTCAATCTGAGACGTCCCTATTTTTAAGACCCAATACATTTTTTTCACATGTTTTTATTAGCAGTCAGTGGCTCTATTTTTCTATGTTGGTTTTATTTCATGGTAGAGAGAGCAAGGTTTATAGGGCAGACATTACATTGAGTCATGGATTGTGTTATAATTTGTATTTAAACTTAGCCTCATAGATTTTTGATGAAATATTCAGACATTCAGACCAGGTTGGGAAACACTGCTTAAGACCCTAACGGGAAACTGAAATTATTGTACTTCATTGGGCTTTTTTTCATGGCCATGTAGTTCAACCTACTCAGCTGAATCCAGAACTTTGTCATAGATTATCTTAAGCAGTTCACAGTATTCAACTCAACCACTCTTCCCATATTTGGTGTAGAAAAGGTTCCATATAACTGTTTTTTAAATTAATTAATTAATTAACTAATTTATTTATTTAATTATTTTCTTCTCATTCCACCAGGTTTGGTACAACAACAAGGGCTGGCACGCCATGGTGGCCTTCATGAACGTGGCCAACAACGCCATCCTGAGGGCCAACCTGCCCCGCAACGCCAACCCGATGGAGTACGGCATCACCGCCATCAACCACCCGCTCAACCTCACCAAGGAACAGCTCTCCGAGGTCACCGTGTAAGAGCCTGAAAAGACGCTGAAAGACACTGTTTCACTGTGTTTTTATTTATTTTGGAAGAAATTTTCCATTTTCCCGGACTGTGGTTTCATAAATGCACGAGAATTTCATTCGTTTGCTAAGTCCCTTGTGTTTGAGTCGTTAAAATCTAATTTAAAAAGCCGAGCGAAAAAGAAAATTCAGCCAACGATGAAGTCAAAGTTTTGTGAGCAGTGCAAAGGCCATAGGTTTATATTTTGAGAAGCTGTTATATTATGCTATTTTATTTTCAGGCTCCCGTCAGTTGTTAAACCCTCAGTGTGTTAAAAATGTTCCGTTAAATAAACTTTAACGTGTTTTGGAGGGTGTTCATATCGTAAATGTTTAGCGCTGAGACGCGATGGCATTGCTTCTTTTTTTTTCCCTAGAGGACTTTCAGACCAGGTATTACCTCATGGAGTTTGCAAAGAGGAATATTCCAGAATACTGAAGAATAGTAAGACAAAGTAAATACTAAGACCAGACCAAAGAGATACTAAGACCAAGAGACACTAAGACCAAGAGATACTAATACCATAGAGATACTAAGACCAGAACAAAAAAGATGCTAAGACAAAACCAAACAAATACTAAGACCAAGCGATACTGAGACCCAGAGATACTAAGACCAAGATATACCAAGACCAAGAGACACTAAGGCCAAGTGATACTAAGACCAAAGAGATACATAGATCAAGACATACTAAGACCAAAGAGATACTAAGACCAAGAGATACTAAAACCAAAGAGATAATAAGACCAAAAGATACTAAGACCAAGAGACACTAAGGCCAAGTGATACTAAGACCAAGAGATACTAAGACCAAGGGACGCTAAGGCCAAGTGATACTAAGGCCAAGTGATACTAAGAGCAAGAGACACTAAGATCCAGAGACACTAAGACCAAAAGATACTAAGACCAAGAGATACTAAAACCAGGAGATACTAAGATCAATAGATACTAAGACCAAGAGAAACTAAGACCAGGAGACATTAAGACCAAGAGATAATAAGACCAAGAGATACTAAGACCAAGAGACATTCAGACCAAGAGATACTAAGATTAAAAGATACTAAGACCAAGAGATACTCAGACCAAGAGATACTAAGACCAAGAAACATTAAGACCAAGAGATACAAAGACAAAGAGACACTAAGACCAAAGAGATCCTAAGATCAAGAAGTACTAAGACCAAGAGATAAGATCCAATCCAGAGGTTTCACTGTTTTACACAGGATGGCTTATTGACCTGAAGGTCTTGATCCAATATATATATGCATATTTATATATACATCTCTACCCTGAAAATCTGACCTGAATTATTAACTTATTGACCAAACCTCCTCCTCCAGGTTGACCACCTCAGTGGACGCGGTGGTGGCCATCTGCGTGATCTTCGCCATGTCCTTCATCCCGGCCAGCTTCGTCCTCTACCTCATCCAGGAGCGAGCCACCAAGGCCAAGCACCTGCAGTTTGTTAGCGGAGTCAGCCCCCTGGTCTACTGGGTGGCCAACTTTTTCTGGGACATGGTGAGGTTGGAGCCAGGGTGGAGTCCACTTATACAATATACATTTCATTCGATTTATGTCTCAATAATGTCTTTATATGTTTCATATTAGTGTTTTTCTTTTATATATATATTTTTCTGGGAACCCACCTTTTTTTTAAATGACAAACCATTGCGACCGGATGAACATCTGGCCTTATCTATAAACTGTGACCAGAGCCAATTTGTGTGTAAATTAATATTTCAGAAAACATTTTGGGGGACATTTTTTCATTGAGATATCCATATTGTACCTTGATTAGGTAAACCAACCAGTTTTAAGACATTGTAAATATTTGATAAATCACAAATGCGTTTTATGCATGTGTTGAATTACTATTTATGTATTTAACATATATGTTGATAACTGAGGCTTCGGGAAGAGTTTAAAGGCCACCCCATTTTTTAAATTTCTTTGATTACCAGTAAGATAAATAATTCCTCTCTCATATTAACAGATTTCAGGTGACTTTTAATTAACAGCCTGCCCGTTGGGAAAGACTATTGGTATTTTTATATGTGAGGGGAAAAAACCATCTCCGGAGTTTATTGGAAGAGCCGCAAAGACCCCATAAAACCCCTTTCGAGAAGGAATGAGAGATCCATGACTGGCTGCCACTGCACATTACGTCTTTCGGAGGTCACGCTTTCTGCAGTGGGTTCTTCACTTTAGGGCCCATTCTGCTCACTGTCAATGTGGAGTTTAGAATTTTAATTTTACGGTCTTGAGCGGATGGAAGCTCTTTTCAGTTAAAGGCAAAATCACAGCTCTGGTAAATTACGGATGAATGCCGAAAAGCATGTAAAAATGCATCCGGTGATGCATTAGGCACAAATTGGCTCTCCCTTGTGTTGTTTGGTCTGAACCTTTGATGCAACGACTGAAAAGGTCTATTTTTATACTTTGAAGGATCCGTAAGTGTTTTGAAGCTATGGGCCTCGTATTCGTGTATCCTCAGCGATAACATTCAGATGGCGGCAGTGTGATTCACCATTGCATCGTTTTGCGGCTCTGTGCCTTCCGACCTGCGTAATTCTGAGCGGTGATTAGTATTTTTTCTCCATCCATTATTGCATAAAATTGTTTTCCCTTTCCCTCAGATAAACTACTCTCTCAGCGCTGCGATGGTGGTCGGCATTTTCATGGCTTTCAACAAAAAATGCTATACGTCACCGACCAACCTGCCGGCACTGATAGCACTGCTACTGTTGTACGGGTACGTTTTTAGTCGTTGTTTGTATGTTTTGGTTTTGTACAACATAGTTATACAGTATATATTTATATATATATATATATATATACAGTTTATGGCACAATGGAGAAAACAACCACAATAAAACATGAAAATAAGGATACTGTTTGTGAAAGAAGGAGACTTAAAGCTGGTAATCCATTATAAAGTCCTTGTCGGGTGGATTACACACTAAGTCCAGGAATTCCATTCGAAACCGCAGGGTTTTTTTTTCGACATCCGGGTTTGCCATTGTCTTTGCTCTGAGACGTCACTTTCTTTTCTCGAAGGTGAACCTTCTTTTGATCGATTGAGTTGTTTTGGGTTTTATTTTTCTTGCCGTGCCCGATCTTTGCGCTCTTGCCAGGAAAGGGGTACCCCGCCACCGAACAGTGGAAGCAGAAAATAGAGGAGAATGTGCATCAAGCAAATACTTTGAATGGCTGTTTCTTATGAAGTGGCAGCTAAATAAAGTATCGTAGGGATTACCACTTTAACGATGTTAGATATAGTAAATGAATACACCACGGATCGGAAAACATCGATTAAATTGGAACTCTCTCAAAGAGGCGGAAAATGTAATGACAAAAACATCACATTACGATGATATAAATAATGGAAAGGCAACTACTGGCAATAATTTTGATATTCTGCCAACTTTTGATATTCTTATTAATCATTAAATATGAATATGTAGTGGTGCTAAAATGTAGTTATTTAGCTGTTAGGTTATTTGGAATCGGGGAACCTTTATATCATAAGATAAAAATGGGACGCAATTGAAAGGCAATCAAAATAAAATAAATTAAAAGACCCAAAAAACCCCCCCCAATACTTAATGTATAAATGATAAATATCTAAATTAATAAATTAATCTATCTTAATTTGACCGTCCCCCCCCTCCAGCTGGTCGGTGACGCCCATGATGTATCCCATGTCCTACGTGTTCAGCGTCCCCAGCACGGCCTACGTCGCGCTGTCCTGCATCAACCTCTTCATCGGCATCAACAGCAGTGCCATCACCTTCATCCTCGAGCTGTTCGAGAACAACCGGGTACATTTAATTTTAAAATGAACCCCGTGATACAGACAGTGACATCTCACGGAGAAATGGTGTTTAAATCTCTATGAACTCCAAACCAGTGGTTCTCAACTGGTGGCTCTCGGCCCCAAAACCGGGTCGCTGGTCCATTTCTAGTGGACTGCGAGTGTATATGTCCACTCCAATCTTAAATCATTGTTGTTATTGTTACACAGTCGATATGGTTATGGCCATTTTGTTGTTGAGAGGAGGTTTTTACACTCACATTGCATAGATTGACATCCTAAATAGACGTCACATCAACATTATGCCATGTTTGCAAACATGTAATGTAGCTTTGATGGCACCAAAAAACAACTTCAGATAAGGAAAACAACTATACATGCCACTGTGTCCGTCTAAATATGTGCATTTCATAATCAACTCTGATCCTATGCACTTTTTATGAATGATGCCCAGTGAGTTGTTTCCATTTATCTAATTCATTCATCTCGGTATTAGTTCAAGCATTTTGGGATAAAGTGTAACCAAACATGTTATTGGATTGTCCCATGGGAAGAATTTTACTTTATTAAAGAGAGGAAAAGATGTCCAAGTGTCCTAGTTGAAGGCGAAAGGCTGATATAAATGTAAATTATATAAATAAGTAAAATAAGTAAAAACTGTAAAAAAAAACCAGTGAGTTTAAATGTTAAAAATGGACCAGCGTCCCTTTCGTGAGGGAGAGTCACACTAGTAATAACTGGCACTTCGCTATGTAATATACAAATCATGTATGCTGTATACTGAAGTATTGAAAGTTCAAACTAATTTTGATGTCTTAAAGTGACAACGTCCAAATATTATTATGTTGTTGAGGTTATTGTTATTTGTGTAAACATGCTCCGGCCTCCCACCAGTCTCTGCTGAAGTTTAACGAGTGGCTGAAGTGGGGTCTTCTGGTGTTCCCACACTTCTGCCTGGGACGAGGCCTCATCGACATGGCCATGAACCAGGCTGTCACCGACGTCTACGCCAGATTTGGTAAAAGGAGTTTTCCATTCTAAATCTGTTCCCTTAGAGCGAGCTATAATGGCCGTCGTTTTGTCAGTTTGTTATTTCTTGTTATGAACTCCAGGATTTATCTCGATAAGAAACCTGATCCCTGTGTTGGACTGGAGATTCTCGGTCCTGCCGAAATTCCTTCACAATGACGGGGTTTTTGAATTGGCTTCATTTCTCACTGACCTGTAAAGTTATGGAACGAAAAACATAATTTGGAGAACTTTTCCAGGGTTTCCATGTTGTGAGGCCTGTTGAATATCATAACACCATATTCTTTTCATTAAGTCATTGACATAATGAAATTACATCATAGCTTTGAAAATGTGGAAACTTAACCTTAATATCCACCCTTAATATCAAACTGACTGAAGAAGGCATTTTGGATTTGAGAACATAGTCAATTTGTTTTTGCTTCCATCACTTCTCTTATCTTATCTTATCTTATCTTATCTTATCTTATTGCCTGGCCCTGGGCTTCCAGGGGAGGAGTACACGATGGACCCGTTCCGATGGGATTTTCTGGGGAAGAACGTGGTGTTCATGGCCGTGGAGGGCTTCGTCTACTTCCTGTTGAATCTCCTCATTCAGTATCGCTTCTTCTTGGACCACTGGTAAGAGTCTACCAACTCTTCAAGGGAGCTGTCGCCTCACCTTGGTGGTTATGGTGCCCCGAAACAGTCGCTCCCAAGCTGGGGTGCCAGACACCCACCAGGGGGCACCAGAGACCGGGTGCGAGGTTCTTGGACGATTTGAGGCACACGTTTCCTAATAGTCAAATATTGGTCCAAAAGCCACATAAGTGTTATTTCAAATATAAATTGTAACAAAATCCATTATTATATGGTGCAATGTATGGAAATCCATGGAAATCCTAAATAGAACCAATTCATTGATTTATATTGATTTAGGTTTGATTTAGGGAGTCTCTGCGGAAAAATAAAGTTTGGGAACCCCTGCCCTAAACTACTAATCCCTCCAAAACAATGATGTAAACCGACACCTATCAAGCTGATAGGTGGGGGAGATGCCTCTCGCCTTTTGGAGTTTCATCATTGTGGGCGAACCTGGTGCATTTTTGCCCTGCAACGTTCCCCAAATTGCCCCTCAGACAGCTTTTCTCGTGGCTCCCTCAGGCTGTCGGACCTGAAGGGGCCCGTGATCAGAGACGAAGACGACGACGTGGCGGCGGAGAGGCAGAGGATCTACGAAGGAGGCAGCAAGTCGGACATCTTGCAGGTCAAGGACCTCTCCAAGGTGAGGGCCGCCGCCTCGACAAAGGTCCGTCCGCCCTCGCCCCCTACTTGCTTTCTGGTGCACTCGCTCGACGCCATCTTTTAATGGTCCGAGCTCTGTCCCAAACTGCAATTTTCACGTGAAGCGGAGAATGCCTGAAGTGCCGACCAAAGCACTGAGGATTCATTGGTTAGTGACCTGGCAAAATGGTTTGACCCCAATGTCCCGGCATCTATTTCGACAACAAAGCTGCAACTGACAGAAACCTGAGGAGTTTGTTCTTCCAGAGAACAAAGGAGAAGGACTTTCCAATAACGCATCGCCTTAATTGTATATTTGGTATTTTAGACCCAACGTCTGAAAAACACCAATGCCCCCACCATTCTGAAGTTCAGAGGTCTAAAAGTTGGACTTTTCCTCTTGTTGTTCTGAACATTTGGGTTGGATCCCTTTGCTTTTTGTCAGCCTAGTCATGGAATACGTTGTTCCTCATATAATACACCTATCAAATCTCCATTGTATTTACCTGTCTTTAACGCTCTCATACAGCATATTTAACCAGTGTTTAGCCCTTTTCTTCCTTTGTTACCATTTCACTTGCTTGAAGTTCAGTATCTATAAGGAGGCTTTCCAACTCTGTGTTTTAGAGAGCGCAATACAAATAAACTGCTCCATGTCTCTCTGTTCTGGTGCACAGACCTACGTTGGCAGGCGGAGGGCAGCGGTGGACCGGATTTGTGTTGGTGTTCCTGCAGGAGAGGTGAACAGCAAATCCAGAGTCCCAAAACCAGAATTTGCAAATGCCTTCAAATACGAGCTTTTAGCAATGCGCACCAGCTATCATTGTTCATAGTCATGATAGCCACTCACCTGAGCATCCCATGAACCAAGGGTGGCAGACTAAGCCGTGGCGGAGGACACGCCCAACAACAGCAACAACAACAACAACAACAACAAATAAGAAATACAATCGACACACTTTATCCGCCTATAATAAACTGCCAAAATTAGGATACACAAAAATATGACATTTAAACATTTAAACTTTGCCAACAAAAAGTGAAAGCCTCATAAAAATGAGTTGTGAATATATATGTTTAAAAAAAAGCATTAAAAATGTAAAAGAAAATCAGCTTTATTGCTGTGGACCCCCTTGGAATTCCTTCCCGACCCCTCAGGGGCAGCGGACGCCAGTTTGGGAACCCCTGCCATAAACCCTGTAATCCAGATAAGGAGTATCTTTGATTTGACAATTTGAGCTTCTGTCTGATTCGGCTGCTGGTGTTTGCTCACCTTCTCTGTTAATATCCCAAAAGACTCGGAAGTCAAAGTCACAGAACTTTTTCCTCTATTTAAATTTAGAGATAACTGTTGAGCGCGTTCATCTGTAAAATAAAGAATTTTAATTTCGAAATTATTCTTACTCACCTTTATCTGGAATAAATCCATCCCATATTTTGACTGCATAATTTATCCTGCCCCTTTTCTCGCTGTCAGTGTTTTGGTCTCTTAGGAGTGAATGGAGCTGGAAAGACCACGACCTTCAAGATGCTGACGGGCGACACGGATGTCAGTTCCGGGGAGGCCACGGTGGCTGGTTACAGGTATGAGGGATCAAATCTTTCCCTTTTCTAAGTCAATATAAAGAGTATCCCATAATGCAGGGTCTTTTTCAGCCACTGTGCCTGTATGAGATCTTGCCATGGTGAACTGTGGACATGGTTCAAATTCCACTTAAAACACAAAAAATAGCGGAAACTAGCTCTTGCGTTGCAAGATCAAAATTGCAAGGCCGCACTAATTACTAATGCATCAGTTCTATGTGTTCGTCACGTGGTTAACAGGATGGTGGTATAGGGCCGTGGAATTATTTGACTGCAGAAAGTGTTGCTAAAAAGGTCTGGAAACACATTAAAAGCTATGAACAGTTTCCGTTGGAAGGAGATGGGTGGTTTGGATGGTGCGTCAGCTTGTTTTGCCGCACATTCTAGTATTCCTAGTGAACACTCAATTGCATTCCTTTGCACCCATGCATTTCTATGCATCCGTCCTATTTGTCCGTCTGCCAGGCTAACGAACGCCTGTGTCTGCCTCCCCGCAGCATCCTGACGGAGATCCTGGACGTGCACCAGAACATGGGCTACTGCCCCCAGTTCGATGCCATCGATGACCTCCTCACGGGGAGGGAGCATCTCTATCTGTACGCCCGCCTCCGGGGAGTGCCCGAGTCAGAGATCGCCAGGGTGAGTTAGCGCTCCGGCTCCAACCTCCATGTGGAGAGCGGAGCCGACGCGCCGTGCTCAGAATCAGAATCGGAAGAAGTTTCTGTTTTCCAAGAACGTTTGGATTCACGGGGAATTTGTCCTCTGACGCATCTCTCTCCCGTTTACATCCAAAGACATAAGGAAAATAGCGGAACATAAGAATAACATAAAGGAAGTGATAATCTGCTGACAAGTGGGGGCTATATAAATACGTCTATAGCAGGAAAAGACGGAACTGGCGCCATGGGAGTTATCGGCGGTGCCATCAGCCAACACAACCCGGTGCTGTTTTGAGACGATCCCCAGGCGTCTCAGCAAAACCTTTGATTTCTGTTTTTTTTGTAATGTCTGTGTGAAGTCATGACTGTGAATGGCCTTTGTTTCTCTGCTCTGGCACATAACAAAGGTGCACGCTTTACAAAGCGTTTTATTTTCACTCTATGAAGTCAATCATGTTCCGTGTTTCCCCCGAACTATATCTCCCGCTAGGGCACTTCCCAGGGTGCCCTCCATTAAAGAACCAGAATCACAGTCTGAATCTGAATCTATTTACTGGGCCAAGTACATGTACAAGGACTTTATCGTGGTATAGTTGGTGCATTGTAGTGCAAAGCATAGAGCATATAAAAATAATTCTTAACAACTTAAAAAACAAGGAATTTAATACATACAGAATGTGCAGAATGAACTCTATGCACCAGATGAAGATTTAAAAAACTGACAAAAATAAAACACAAAAGGCTATGGGCTGAGTGGCAGTGAGGATGCAAGTATTGAACGGGTATAAATACAGTGCAAATATGTATGGCTGGATATTTATGTTTAATACAGTAACAATAATAATGATAATATTATGTATTAGATAGAATCACTAATGATGGCTGCTTAATTTTACTTGTTACAGTGTTATTACGGTGTTTTTACAGTGCTATTTTGTAATATTGCAGTGTTTTGGACACAGTTATTGCACGGGTTGAATCCAATAAAAACACCATGTTGTGTTCTCTCCCGGGCCACTAGGTGGCGGAGTGGGGCATCCAGAAGCTGGGCTTGACGGAGTACGCCGGCCGCTGTGCGGGGACGTACAGCGGAGGCAACAAGCGCAAGCTCTCCACCGCCATCGCTCTGATTGGCTGCCCGGCGTTGGTGCTGCTGGTGAGTCGGCCAATGGCAGCGGCCTCCTCCCCATTTGTCTGGGCCGTTGGGTTTTAATGCGCGGATTCGTCAATGGAACAGTCCACACACCCAGATGGGAAGCCATATGCAATCAGTCAAGCCTGGCCTTGCAGGTTTTTATGTGTTGGCAGGGGACGGTACGTTCCCATCCATCCCAACCTGGCAGAGACGAGGATCCTTCGCCATATGCTGATGACTGATTAGAATTGTTGTTTTTTTTTTTTCTCGTCGGTGTGGAATTCGGAGCTTTGCGGCCCCCCACAACTTTGTTTGAGAAATTGCACCCCTCCTTTCGCTTGTTTAGGACGAGCCCACCACGGGCATGGACCCCCACTCGCGGCGCTTCCTGTGGAATGCCATCATGAGCGTCATTCAGGACGGGAGGGCGGTGGTCCTGACCTCGCACAGGTTTTAACATCAATACCACTTTGTTACTTCACTCCCACGCATCTGCCACACCAGCTGGCTCAGAAGGGAGATAACTTTTTATTTTTATTTTTATTTTCTCAGACATAACCATTTTGTCGAATGCACCGTGACCGGTTCTAATGAATTAGCTTGTTTTCATTATCATGGTCCGTGAAAACGATGATGTATTGGCCGTAATACACGGGACGGGGCGCAGCGTTAAAAATCAGGACTGATGGCTGTTGTCTTTCCTCCAGCATGGAGGAGTGCGAGGCCCTGTGCACCCGGCTGGCCATCATGGTCAACGGGACCTTCCAGTGTCTGGGAACCATCCAGCATCTCAAATACAAGTGAGTTTATGGGTTGCTGCGGGTTATAATTCAATATTGTATTATATGTGACATAAACACAAACAACAGACAAGGAAGGTTTTTGTCTGTAAAATGAAGATACCGTGTTTCCTCAAATATAAACCGGTAGTCAAATAAATACTGGGCCTCAAATAAATGCCATGTGCTTGGTCTACATTAACAAATACAAGCCTGCCTCAAATACAGACTGGGTGGGGGGGACTGATCAGATCTGCGGAGCTCCCAAACAAAGCTAATAAAAACAGTGTGTTTTTATTGTAGATGTATTTAATTTACTCCGTTTCCTACTGCTGCGTAGCAGATCGCAGATCGTTTCTTGGGGCAAACGCCTCGCTCTCTCTCGAGCGCTCCAAGCAGGAAGTGGTGCATTCAAGGCAAACTGGGACAACTTTAATTCTCCGTCGGCTACCACCACACGTGCGACTTTTAGGGTAGCTACTAGCTCTCTTTTTTCACCATACATGTGTTTGCATTGCATGGCACCCAGACGGAAGTTTGATTTTAAAAATCATACTAAAATATGATCAAATACAACAGTACTTATTAAACTTAGTAACATAACACGCCTACTGTATCTCTAATATAAGCCTGCTTCCAATAAAGGCCTGGTACCCTCTGCAGTTGAGGTAAATAAAGGCCCCGGTCATATCTATTTGAGGGAATACAGTCGATGGATAGATAGATGGATAGATGGATAGATTGATAAATGATAGAGTTAATGTGTTACAGCAGCTCCCATCAAGAACAAACAATATATAAATACAATAAGCAATACACATGGTCCAGGTCAGTCCTGTTTGATACAAATTACAGTTTTCCCAGTTCTCGTAAAACACGCCATCACTTCATATCGACACCAATTGCAAATCTTCAAGTTCCCATGGAACGTAGCGTCATTTTGTGCTGTTGCTCGACTCAACATCAGAATTACAACTAAAACAAGTTACAATTTTCCGAGTTTCCATTGAAGCATCGTCTGACATTATGACGCTGTGACGACTCTCTGTGACTATCTATAGTTTTCCGAGTCCCGGTGACACGCAGAACTACAACCAACACGAGTTCCAATTTTCCCATGGAATGCATCATTGGGTCGTTGAGTATCATTTGGGTTTTTTTCCAAAGTGGTGCTAAAGCAATACTTGTAAAACGCTACCGGTGCCTAAACGATGCCTGAATCAAGACTTCAAGCGGTCAATGACATTAGAGATGGTGATGACGATATGACTAATGATAAATAAGCAAATGTTTATTTAATAAATCACTTAATAATACTTTCACAAATCAGAAATGTGTTAGATATGCAATCTGGGCTTCTTATTATAATCTACTCCATGTTTGATGGCTATAAGTACAGCAGTTTGACTACTATCTTTACAGACATGGTTTTAGGTTCATGTACAAAATAAAGTAAAAAAATTCAGAGGAATTTGAACGCACCATGAAAACAGGCGCTGTGAACCGGCTGCTCACTTCAGTGTTGGATGAATCGGAAGCTATGAAAGGGAAGGTGACTTCAAGGTCATAACGCAATACCGGGTTAGATGCGAACGGAATGTGTTTATTTTACAAATAGGAAAAATAGATAAAGTATCCAATGAAAAGCTGGGTGTTGTGTCAGGTCGTCTCTACCCAGCGCAGGTACCGCCCGAAGCAACCACTACAGACCGATGGAGTCTACACCAAGCACAGCGCACAATGCGAATGCACCCCCGGAGCCACAGCCTGCACATATATAACGAATTGGATGATGATGTCACAAAGCTCCCAGCTCCACAAACTCATCTCGCTCCATCACCCGACAGGAAGTTGTAGAACGTTGGTGTATCGGGGATGCACTAACGTTCTGCAACTTCCGGTAAATTCTCAATTTTCCTACTCAGAATTTTGATCGATATGGATCAAACTTGAACCACGAGAATTCTGAGATGTCCCCTTACTAACGAGACCTCAACTGTGTCTGTGGGTCTGGCAGTTGTCGTGGGCCAGACATGTTTATCCCGAAAAATGCCAAGGAGAAAAATAATAATAAAAATCCTGCGGGCTGGACCCATAAAAATGATAAAGTAACACTGGAAAACTGGCAATATCCAATAAACCAAGCAATTAACAAAGAATATGAAAATATGGCAATTGGGTACAATAAAGTTAACAATAAACAATATAATTTTGCAATAACAAGAATATCCTAATTAATAAATATAAGCAAAATTACAGTAAACAATAACATTAACTTAATTAAAAATTGTATTAAATTAATAAAAAAGTAAATTATATTCAATTAGAATTCTTGTTAAAAAATAAACAAGAAAAATAATGGAAATATACAATTAATTAAAACATTATCAAAAAGAAAAAAAAAATGGCGATATATAATTGAATACATGAAGATATAATTCACACTACGTTCTTATTGTTCAACCTCCTTCTCCTCCAGGTTTGGTGATGGCTACGTGGTGACCATGAAGGTCAAAGTGTCCAAGCCCGGATCTCCTCCGGACCTGGGGCCCGCAGAAAGCTTCATGCAGAGCAGCTTCCCGGGCTGTGTCCAGCGGGAGAGGCACCACAACACACTGCAGTACCAGATCTCCACCTCCTCCCTGGCCCGGATCTTCCAGCTTGTGGCAGCCAACAAGGACAGGCTCAGCATTGAGGACTACTCGGTGTCCCAGACCACGCTGGACCAGGTACTGGGGAGATGGGAGGGTCACCATGAGATAGAGCCATGCATAGCTTGCGGAGCTACTTATGTCAGACAACTTGACGGCGCCACACGCTTCCACGCCCATATTGGGCCGGGTTATGTAAGCACCAAATCCTTCCAGCCCTGCCTGCTTTGCTGCCTGCTTTGCTGCCTACTTTGCTTGTGCGTTGCTGCGCTCCCTCCACCTCCCCTGCATCCACCTGTTGGGCTACTCTTTCTTCGTCTATCCTATGGGGGGATTCAAGCCCATCACTCCTATATTTCTAGCTCACTAAGTATGTCTGTTTTCTGTAGACATCGCCAGTGTGATGAGCAGTAGAGCCCAGACACCCACAATCAAACGGTACAAAATTAAATGAAGATAATTCTAAAGTAAATCTAAATATTGTCTGTCAGAAATTAGTTTAACACCATTCATTGATGGGGAAACAAGATTTGGTTAATTCTGCTTATTGCAGAACCAAAACACAATTACTTCATATCAACATCATTTCGAAATTGCTTATTTGTGCTTAAAATCATGCAATGTTAGTGTATAAATGGTGAAAGTGAAGTGATAAATAATGAACCAGAGGGTTGATTACTGAGCAAGAAGTGAGTGTAAGGCTCTGAATATATTTCCTTTATTACCCATATACAGGCCTACTGTATGTAAAGAGTAAATATGGGTAAGGCAGGTAGGTGTTGGGCAGCGGTTCCCAACCTTTTTTTACGGACTTAAGGCCCACTTGAAAATCTCAATGTTTGCACACAAAAAAATACATTCAAATCTTTATCTTTTGCCAGTGATCTGGAGGCCCTCTTGGAGCACAAGGGGGCCAAGGCTCACAGGTTGAACGTTGTTGCCGTGTAGGGTTCAGGGACCAAGAGAAAGTGATAGGACGTAGATGCTCACGATACCGTCGTATTCCTTCTTCTACACCGCTGCTTAGGTCGTACAAACACAACTTTATTATAAATGATGGTTATTTCAAATCAGGAAGATCAACATAAATGAGTTATTTTCTTCGTTCTTAATCTCTCCGTCACCTAGGTGTTCGTAAACTTTGCCAAGCAGCAGGCCGGAGAGGACGATGACGTGGTCGTTCGCAGGCGCCCCGGCGGCAAACGACAGGAATTACAGAAAATTTCACCGCTCAAGAGGAAAAAATGAAGAAAATTTGGAGAAAACAACAAAACAAAAAAAAAGACCTTTGAACTCACCACGGATCACAGCGGAAACCTCCGTTCTATCATCTACTGTCAACATTTCAACATTTCAAAGTAGCCAAAGCATTTTTTTTGTTATTGTCTGCTTTGCAGGAGAATACTTGTCAAACAACGGATGGAAAAAACAAACTTTCCAGCCCAAACTTGTTCAAATTTGGCAGCTGGCTGGATGTTTCATTTAGTTTCCACATATTTGTACATTTATTTTTATTTTTTTTTGTATTGTATTTTAAACAGCAGAAATGATGCGTGAGGCATATCGATTCACTTTGATATTTTAGGAAAAGGCAATTATTTATAACAATCCAATTCCTTGTTGCTGATAACAGTGGTTTTTTTTTTACACATGGGTACATAGAGGGTTCCTTATATGTATAAAATCATGGAAAAATACATAACTCTGCTCAAACTGTTCTGCGAAGATGTCTGGCTTATGCATACATATATATATATATATATATATATATATATATATATATATATATATTTATGCATTATCTACATTTGTACATAATTGTAAGTTTAAAGAAACAAGCATGCACTTTAGAGATAGTATTTTTTTATGTCTACGTCAACGTTCGCGCCTCAAATTGTCTGTAACGCTGTAAACGAACCATCGCCGAAAGTGGAAGATACATTAGTTCTGCCATTTTATTTCAAACAGAAAAGAGAGAGACGCTCTTTCATTTTTCATTTTCTCTCGCTGTGTTTGTATTTATCTGCCGTTGCTTTTGTGTCAAGTCTTTTTCATGCTTTCCCGTCATCTTTCCGCGTTGTTTTTGTTGTTGTGCATTTAAGCGTTTCCCCCACTGTCCGTCGCGTCCCGTTTGGCTGTGCACCCTAATGTCGTGCCACTGGCGGAGAACAGGAAAGAAGAGAAAGAAAGAAAAGAAAATCGATGGACGGCGGTTCGAGCTTTGTTCACCCACAATGCAACGCTATGTATAGAGAGAGGTGCTTTGTATCTGATCAGGAACGACGCTAACATCAATCAACTGCGCATCACAAGTCATTCATTTCCAGGAGATCAAGCATCTGTATGTATTTATATATATATATATATATATATATATATATATATATATATATATATATGTGTGTGTGTGTGTGTGTGTGTGTGTGTGTGTGTGTGTGTGTGTGTGTATACTACACATACACACACAAACATGCACACACACTCTGTCCACCATGCACATTCTCTTCTCAATGATTTGTCTTCGTCAATTAAAACCATATGGGTTTCACAGTGTGTTGTGTTCCTCCCTCAGCCAATATCAGAAACATTTGAACTGTACCATGAAGCTGAAAATAAACAATAAAAATGAACAAGACAAAATTGCCACTATAAAATAAACCTGAGACTTGAAGTAAACAATCACAATAAACATATAAATCAACAATAAACAATAAAAAGAAACATAAAAATATATATTTTTAATAAATAAATAAATGCATAAATAAATAGATAAATAACAAGAAATTGGAGAAATAAGATACAATAAATCACATAACTAGAATAAATAGCAATACCAACTATACACCTACACACCTAACAATAGACCTAAAATAAATGAAACATATAATAATATAAATAGATAAGAAAAAAAATTGCTATATACAATTCACCTCAAAATTAACGAAAATAAAAGGCAATGTACAATGTCAACCGATATCAAGAGCGGCATTATTGCAATGATTCATGGGATATTAAGTAGAGACAGAAAAATTTGGAGTTGCTGAATCATAGTGCAGGTCATCGAGATGCGGCTTCTGGTAACCATGGCAACCAACATCCCACGTCCTGACACACGACACGTCCTCACGTCCTCACGTCCCCAATGTATGCGACACCGGGTCCAGTTATAGTTCTGTCCGGCTGCTTTTTGGAGATGGGCGAGATGAAGAGCTCAGCATTGAAATTGGCATTAAGGCGAGTTTATATCGGGCCTTCTACTAAAAAAAAGACACGCGAGGAATGACAAGTGAGGGAAGGGCTTTGATTGATTTATCGTTTAAGAAACAAAACAATACAGATACTGTTAGACAAACAGGGATTAACCAGAAAAGATTAAAAAAAACAACCTCTTCACTAATAATGATATCTCTGAACCAGAACAAAGTTCATGGAACAATGTGAGGGAACGATGGAACAATGCAATCTTCACCGGATGAAGAAAGAACATGAGAGGAGGTTGGGGTGTGTCACATTGGAGATTTCACGGTTTTATTCCACCCAGGACCGATTCAAAAGGGGGACCTGCGATGAAACACTCACTTTTTCAGCGCTTGCGCAGCTACGTTTGGGTCTCCGGTGTGACGCTGTGAAGTAAGACAACTGGGTCAGTTTTTTGTGCGCCGTCCAGTTCAGAAAAGGTCTCTTAAAACGAGTCGTTCAGCTTTGTGTCTCCTTCCTGCGCCCCGCTTGCAGACTCCTCAGGATGAGAACCGCCCCCCATCCCAGTAACTCCACCCACAGCTTGAGAACTACTGGACCCGCTAGCATTGTCGAAAGCTAAGAGCTATTCATGGGTACTGCTTTGTTGGCTGCAGAGACCAGCATCTCCTTTTAAAAGCAATCTTTTAAAAGACAGAGGAATCAATACCAACCGTCCGTGACAAAACTGCATACGAGGGAAATGTAAGTGTTTAAAAAATAATAGTGCTGTGCGTTTTGCACAATGCGCTCCACGTTTCTCCAAACAAAACCAATAAAAACGGTGTGTTTTTATTGTAGATGTATTTATTTTATCTTATTTTACGACGTTTCAACCGCTTTTCAACTTTTAAATGAGGCCTTGCAGATCTAATATGAGTGAAGATTCAGCAACTGGATCGCTTATTTCTCACCCCAAATTTGTTCACAAACCCATTTTGCTGGACTGACGAGCTGAAATCAGTGAAAGTTGATGTACT
This sequence comes from Zeus faber, assembly GCF_960531495.2. Taxonomy (NCBI): domain Eukaryota; kingdom Metazoa; phylum Chordata; class Actinopteri; order Zeiformes; family Zeidae; genus Zeus; species Zeus faber. Next base: position 20,295,507 of record NC_137196.1, on the reverse strand, counting down.
TCATACAAGAGGAACCCTACTACTCATGCTCAAACCCCATTGGCTCACAGAGCCACGTGCCTCAGCAGGGAGGCGACACACACTGAAACAGAGCGTCAGGAAAAGGATGGGTTGGAGGCATGTTGGAGTGGCTAGAATGCATAATCTGAGTGGTATTTTCAGCAAACAAATTCAAAGACATGTTTTGACCTCAGGGACCTATATTGAAAAGGAGTACTTGTTCCGCCCCCCCCTGCAGCATTGTTATGGTTCTATTACAATGACAGACAGACAGAGACATAGGCAGTCAATCTGATCACGTCTCAGACTCCGACAAACATCTCTTTCCATCAGCCTCGTCATTGCCCTTGAGAAAGCACAATCTGTGAGTTCATTCATGTTATTCGTGTACGCATACAAGCGTGGGAGCTATGACATATATTAACAGGTTATCTTCATCTGCATAGAGGCTGATCGTTAATCTGCATATTTCCGTACTGTTCCACCGTTTTACACGGCTTCTATTAAAGATACCAAAAGTGAGCTCCTGTCTCCGGGTACTTATTGGGAGAGGGTTAGAGTCGCTGCGTAGCCACGTACGTCTGCACGTGGTCAGAAATCCTTTCTCTTTTCTCCTTTATGTCCTTGCGTTTAATGTGGCAAATTGAATTGAATTGCCCTCATCAAGACTGTACTATCAGCGTATTAAGTCAATATATTATGTTGTATGGTCTTCGAACACTTTACAGTTTCAGTCCATTTTAGGACTGGAACTCTGGAACTGTCAAGTAACCGCTGTTTGATGGAAAACACGTCACTCCCCACGTATGTGGCGCCTAGACACCAAATTAGATGAATAACAGAACCACTGATGCAATATTTGCGCCCTGGCAATGTTTCAAGTTCCACTTAAAACACAAGAATACGCTAATTGCACTAATTCATCAGTTCCTGACAGAACAGCAGCTTTATGTTCATCAGAACGATTGGTGGAATCAGTTATGATTTGTGCCAAGTGCCCTGGTGCCCTTTTTGCCTGGCCTTTCATCTTGCCCTCAGTGGTTATTTTCAGATTGTGAGTCGAAGATTCCCTCTTTTACCGAAGTGACTCCCTTGAGTCATTTAAAAGATTTGTTTGCTTCAACCGAATCGTTCGCAAGTCTTGCATCACTAACTATTACTACGCCATAATAATAAGCACAGTTCTATGGGTTTGTGATGTTTTTAGTGGTCTGCCATGGGCATATGTCATTATAAAAAGTGGGCTGGCAGAGAAAAGTTTTGGAAACGTTGCCCCAATGTAAATATGTTTATTCATTTAAATTTAAATATGTATTTATATATATATATTTGTTGGTGCCGCTAACCTTATACTATGTTGCTGCTGTTTTTATTTTCTGTTGCTGTTGCTGCCACTGTGGTTGGAGACGCTTTAATTGTTGTTTTTGTTGTCTTTGTTGTTGCTTTTTGTGTTTCTGTTGTTTCGGGGGCATTCTTTTGTAATGACCGACTGACAACTATGTTCTCTCTTTCTTTTTTGTATTTCTTTGTAAAGCGCATTGTGCTGCCCTGGTATGAAATGTGCTCTCTAAATAAAGTGTGACTTGACTTGTCTTGACTTTAAATGTATGTAGTGTAGTGACTGTAGTTGTGACCATACTATTTTTCTGTTGGACGCTTGCTCATTAAAGGAATTTAACATTATTCTACAGTTTCACTGATCAGTGCATTACATCGAAAGGAAATGAAAACCATCACAATGACCAACCATGATATTCTAAAATGCTTAAAAAAACATAAAGAATATAGAGGAGAGTAAATACAAACGTGACAAATACAGTAGTTTACATGCACATACTGGTATAATAAATAAACATAGAACTTACCTTTCCACTCTCTCAGTTCAAAAACAAGCATTTGACCTTGGAAATATAATTTAATCTAAGAAGAAACCAAAAACAAACAAACAAAAAATTCCACTAACACAATAATTGCACTTAAATTTACCAGCAGCTGCAAAAGACACAGAATCCCCTCAATTACAGTGCAGCATACGGAGGAGTTTAAGTATCATTTTCAAACCGGGCAGTTTGTCATCCTGCTCATGCAGTGGTGTGTACAGCAGGTGTTGTATAGAGGATAACCCAGCAGGCAGAGAAATCCCTCAAAATACAGCCAGTTATGAGAGCTAGAAGGACACATTGGACCTTATGGTGAGAACTTTGGAAAGTGATGGAGGGACACTAACGACCAGCGATTAGGAGCTTCCTTTAAAAGTTGACACTAAAACTGTCATGAATCCTCCCTGATCTCCCTCTATCACTCCCTTCCCTTCACCTGTTTTTCCTACCTGCAGCTCATTCCCTTATTAGTCCCTCAGTTTAAATACCAGTCCACTTCACTTTGTTCTCTGCCAGATTGTCTCTTGCATTACATTGAGCTTTCATGCACTACTACCCGTTTCCTGCGCCCTCTGTCCGAACCTCTGCCTGATTCCCTGCACCCTGATTCTGTGCCTGATTCCCTGGACCCGGATTCTCTGCCTGATTCCCTGGATCCTGATTCTGTGACCGATTCCTGGACCCTGATTCTCTGCCTGATCGCTTGGATCCTGATTCTCTGCCTGATTCCCTGGACGCTGATTCTCTGCCTGATTCATTGGACCCTGATTCTCGGCCTGGATCGCTGGACCCTAATTGTCTGCCTGATTCCATCGACCTTGATTCTCTGCCTGTTTTTTGGAATCAACCTTGTGGACCTTGACTTCTTACCTGATTGTTTTTGTGTCATGCTTATAGGTTTACATCCGTTCTGAGTCAGTGAACATAACAAAAACACATATGGGTAAATGTTCTGCACTATAGAAATAAATCTCTCTTATGATACTGTAGCTGAGATGGGAAGAAAGTAATTACATATTTTAACCATCGCAGAACCTACTACACAGAAATACGTCAATATCTCACTTATTTTCCCGCTAAAGTCCGAAGAAACCTTCACATATCTCAAGACCTGATTTGTCCAGAGTCTCTCTTTCTCAGCTCTCTCTCCCTCTCACAGCTGTTGACCAAGGACATGGAAGAACACTTGTGGTGCCTCTCTCACCTCGTCGTCCATTTCAAGGTGTCAAGAACTGAGCGACATTGGCACTGATATCAAGTTTGTTTCTATGACCTTTATTACATTTTACAGTCTCACAGGGCCCAATTGCCCTGAATTGTCACTTTTGTACTTTTGTCAAATTTTCTGAAAGACTTTATTAATAACGATAAGCTTAATTGAATGAGGCAGAGTTCACTGAGATCAAGATCTATTTTCCGGGAGAGACTCGAGCACAAATTGGGTACTCAAAATCAGTAACAATACCATTCTGTCACACACATTACGCAATACATGGTCACACCACGGATATGGTAGTTAAAACAAATCAGCAATTAAAACGTAATCATCCGAAGGAAGATATGACTGTAACTTTCATTTTCTCTCCATTTCATACCAGTAATAGGGTTCATAGATCATAGTGTTGGTAAAAGGAACTTTTCGAGGTAACCAGCCATGTGATCAGGTGTCACATGGTTATTAGTTTTAAGGGGATACTTCAGTGTTTTGTGGGGAAATTAGCTTTTTATAGTAGTTCCGAATCTAGCTGCATTTGAAAACTTGATGCAGCGCTCAAATAACTATAATTTTGAGAGGATTGTAGGTGTATTTCCCTAATTTCACATTTACATCTCAACCATGCAATGTTCACAGCAAGGCCCTAGATATGACATAACAGAGATATAGAAGACATATTGTTTTCTTAGAGATCAACAAAGGCAGTGACTATGATCTAGAGAACAGCGTATTTGGGGCAAGGCAAGGCAAGTTTATTTATACAGCACATTTCACATGTGCTACATGTCAACAAGGCAATTCAAAGTGGTTTACATAAAACATCAAGACAAAGTGCAAAAAATCCCATCAGAAAAGGAAATAGGACGCATAAAGTAAAACAATTGAATACATAGAATGCATAAAAGTTACAGTGCAGTGCAAAAAATTAATCAAAGAAACCTTGTTTTACTTTTTGTTAACAGTTATTGAGCCTGTTCCACTATTAGCGTTTTACCTCGTCAAGGCAATATCCTAGCCCCGGAGAACCAGTTTTCCAGTCTGAAACAATCGCTGTTTCAGATAGGCCAAAGCCGTTATAATACAGTGCACACGAAGCCACCAGTATTCACATTTCAACAACAAGGCAATTCAAATGCTTTACATAAAACATCAGAAGCATCAAGAAAAAGTGGAAAAGAAACACGTTGTTAAAGAAAAGAACACATAATAAAGTCAAAAAAAAAATAGAATACATAGAATGCAAATCAAGTCATAAAAGTGACAGTGCAGTCCAAGAAATGAATACTTGTTGAGTAAAAAGGCAGTGGCAAACAGAAAAGTCTTCAGCCTGGATTTAAAAGAGGTGAGAGTTGCAGCAGACCTGCAGTTTTCTGAGAGTTTGTTCAAGATATGTGGTGCATAGATATTGAACGCTGCTTCTCTTTTGGGGTGGAGCCGATAGACGTTGTCATCAGCATAGAGCAACATATATTGATGCCTGGCGGGGGAAAGACATTTCACACAGGGGGCTTGATTTAACACCATCTGCAACAATACTGTAAGTTCCTCCCGAGTGATATGAGTCAAAACATGAATGGGGCATATGAGGCAACATATTCGACAAAATGCTACGAGAAACTGTATCAAAGTCCCTGTGCTGCGATAACATTCATTCATAAAGTTAAGACTTAACAGTGAGTAAGTTAGGAAGTCAATCTTTATTTGTATAGCACTTTTGAAAATATACTGTTACAACAAACTTTTCAGGAATTCTACAGGTAGCATAAAATAAATATAATATAAATAAAATAATTATAAAACAACAACAATGATAATAATAATAATAATAATAATAATAATAATAATAATAATAATAATAAAAATGAATATAATATATACTTTTAAAGACACAGTAAGAGTCCACAAAGTAAGAAACACAATAAAATATGAATGGAACAGTGTCATCCAAAACAATGGTTGCAGTATTGATTTGTACCATGACCAGACCCTGACTGCTGTGGCTGGAGAACGTTGTTAACCTCCAGGAAGAAAACAAAAGGTATACATCAGACAGTGATTCTGAGTGAGTTTTGCACGGGAATGCTTCGTTACAGGACTCGTCTAGTAAGCAGAAGGTTGCTGGTTCGATCCCAGGCTCCTCCTGGTAGCGTGCTGATGTGTCCTTGAGCAAGACACTTAACCCCCTAACTGCTGCCCCGGGCGCCTCTACATGGCAGCCCACTGCTCCTAGATACGTCAGCTACGAGGAGAATGGAGAATAGGTGAATGCAGAGAAATCGCGAATTTCCCCGTTGTTGGACTGATAAGGGTTTATAAATAATAAATAAATAAATATTTTGTATATTTATATCCACCAGAGCTGCTCTCCAACCGGGAGAATTTGTACCCATTGTAAAAGCTGAATTCAAAATAGGAATATGTATTGTAGTGTAACTATATGTGACGAGGTAGAGGCCTTTTGGCTTTTTCTTGGAATCAACTAGACTTTTAGTGCATTGTCGTGCTATTGAAGCAACTTTCCCATGATTGACAACTCCTTTGGGCGCCCTCTTGGCTCCAGCCAACCAGGTAGTGCTCTAAGGACTACACCACTGTCCTAAAACATGGAGTATCTGTTAATACGTTAAACTTCATTCTAATGTAACTGCTTTTCCACAGACCAAAACAGTGTACAACATATAATATGATTTCCATTGTCCAAATCATTATGACATTTATGCACCAGATAAATCCATTGGTGAAGTGAGATTACATTTTTTTTTTTTTTAGATAATAATGGTGTTAGTAGACTGTTATTGAGCCTGAAGCTCTACAGCTATGTGCGTTCTCAGCACCATCTTGACATATTTAGGTCCCAGATGGTTTCGATGTTTGCAATATTTATGTGCCACGTTCAATACAGTAAAAGTCAGATGTCAGAGATTCGAAAGATTTTAGGACATGGTTTTGTGGTCGACGACTTACTGATACAATATTGTGAAAATAATAACGTGATAATGGGAAAACATCTGACAATAAAATGCCTTGAACAGTTTTTTCATGGAGCTTTTGGATGCAGGTTTTTTTTGTCAAAAACCATAATAACAACTCGGTTGCCAGGGTGAGCTCCCCAGAGCCAAGTAGAGCTCAGCTTCCAGATGGCGCCGGTTAAAGACCAAGGTCTGTTTTGTTACAGAGTGCTGCAGAAACCTCAAAAACCTGAAGTGTGGACCAAAGTAAAATATCAAAATGAAAGCTGTAACTCGAAATGGGTTGGTCCCATTACTCACAATAGGGACCAGGAGAGAACACAGCAAGGATAGGACCCAGGGTGGCTTTGTTCCTCTCCCCGATTGGGATGAAACACCACAAAGCAACATGCTGAGGATGAATTCCAACTTGTATTTCAATTTAGTCTGGAGGGTGCAACCATTGGGATGTGAACATTGTCACCCAAAACAATTGTTTTGCTGCATTTATAGGACTACTTAAGCCTCCAGGGAGGCACAAAGACACAAATTAACCAGTGGTTCACCAGTGACCTTTGGATAAGAATGCATATTTATTTATTTATTTGTGTATTTATTTATTGACATTTACAGGGACAATGCACTTTTTATTTTTTTTATTTTTATTTTTATGAAAAAAGAAAAACAATTACCATCTTAAAAATATTCACCTACTCAGATATAATCACAAAATAACCACAAAGTGTATTACCTCGTGAAAGTCACTTTGCTCAAAGCCTGACAACATCACAGTGCTTATTATGCTTCTGGTCACGTCTTTGTATGAACTTGGGATTTTTGGGCTTACCAAAAGACGGTGCGACACGTAACGCCTCAGGTCATCCTCAGTGAAACAACTATTGATTCATATGAAAACTAATTTAAGGTAACTGTCAAAACGTAGCCTAACTTGACTCTAAGGGGCCTTCAACATCTCTATTCATTTTAATATTTTGTGTTATGGTCGGTTGGTCTCAATTGGTTCTTTGATGACTTTTTGACGAGATTCAACTTTTTGACAGCCTCCGAACAGGTAGAGCCTCCTGTCTTATCTTATGGACTATGAGGGTCTCCAAACTGGGGGGCCCTGACCCTTTTAGGGATCATGTTGGGAACCACTGCTCTGCGTGACTATTCACAGTGGAAGCAGAGAGTTCTAAGGGTGTTTTAAAGTTCCATAGCTCACTACGCTCGCGACGAGTCAAAGCTGACCACACGAGGGCAGCGGGGAGACAACAAAACAACTTCAGTTAACAAAATCGAAATCCCGGCCGCTCACCTCCATCCCGCACCTTCAGGATGCGGCGACTGAAGTTCTGGGAAGGGCGTCCTCGGGACAGAGTCCCTGGTCGAGCGCTCCAGAGCGGCGTGGCGGCTCCTCAGGCTCTCGTCTCTTTCCACGGCGGCTCTTCCCTCTTCCGCTTCCTCTTCCTCTTCCATCCCCCCCCCCCCCACCCTCCCACCCACACTCTATTATTCATGCAAGGTCAATCACGTGCTCACGAAAACTCCGGGGTGACGGAGCGCTGACCGGCGCCGCCATCGAGCCTCTCCGACTCCGCGGGGCCGAGGTAAACAGGGCGCGGCCGACGGAACTGTTCAAATTGTGAATCCGGGGCGGCGTGTTTTTATTTTTTAATCAATCTTAATGGGCTTCCTTGCGAACATTTGTCTTTGCCGTCTCCGCTCCCTCCCCTGCCACGCGCCCCTCAGGAACTCTCCGCGAGGGGTCATTTGCATATAAAGTACGTAGATAAAAATACCGCCGTCTCAAAGTGCAGTCAATTGGGACCTAATGGAAGCGGACAAAGTCTGAGCGCCGGCGAAAGATATGCGTGGAGGAAAACCGGGGGGAGGGTGGGGGTGGCAGGGGAGGAGGAATTAGAGGAGAGAAGTTTCGGGGGGTTGTTATGGGTGAAGACATCGCGGCGTTGCCGGAGGGAAGAAGTGCCGCTGCTGTTCTCCGTGCGTGGGCCGGCGCCGGCCTCGGGGACCAGAATAAGCCAGATCCAATCAGGAGGAGAGTTGCCTCATCGTTAGCTTGCCACCCCCTGCACTGCCGCACACGCACAGCAGCTTCGGAGCTCGGTGTGCTCGTATCGGGACTTTAAAAATAAAATGTAAAAAAATGTTGTATTATCGCTGCTCACTGGGACGGCCTTAAAGGACCGCACGTTTTTCTTTTAAATTTTTTTTATTTTGTATATCACTGTGTGTTCATTTTAGGGACGTTTTCCAAAAAGCCAAAAATAGAGGCAAAATAATAAAAAAAAAAGAAAGTGAGCGATCATCAGGAAAACTGTCATGTACGGGTAATATACACGAAACTACATTTAAAATAAAACGAAATTTGACACCGGCTCGGTCCTTTAAAGACGTCAACAACAAAAGCCATTATCAGCCACAGCGGAATGTTTGGAATGCTAAATGGAATGTTTCCCCACCGTGTCGTCAGCTCGCTCGATCGCAGAAAGAAGTGAAACATTTGCTCCTCCACGCTGATGATTAGCATAACTTGCAGGCCAAGGTGCTGTGCTGATGTAGTGAGCCATTAGGGAGATGACAAATATATTCATTAGCGTCCTGCAGGAAACACGGTACAATCATTCCTCTTGCTTTCAGAGCAGCTGGCAGTTTGCTTTGGTTTTTGAGTTTTTATTACGTTTAGGATATATGGCTGTTTTTGGATCGCAGACCCATCCTGGATTTGGTCTGAAAGTGGTGTAAGCACTTTGGTCCATTGGCAGGTAATTTATGCTTCTGATTTTAAGGAATATAAGACACAGTGAGGGAGGCGGCGATGTGGGGTTGCAGCACCGGAGACCATCCATTGACTCCAGGCTCGGGTCCAGTCAGCTGAGAGTGTGAGACGTTTTCCCCAAATCCAAAGACATGCAGGTAGGTTAACTGGAGACCCTACCAAAAGCCTCCTTAGCCTTTCCATAACAGAATTACTATCAAGTTATTTGGCTACCAAAATGAAATGTCTACCAAGGCTACCAAGTTATTTGGCTACCAAAATGGCTACCAGGGCTACCAAGTTATTTGCCTACCAAAATGGCTACCAAGTTATTTGCCCACCACAATGGATACCAAGGCTACCAAGTTATTTGGCTACCAAAATGGCTACCAAGTTATTTGCCCACCACAATGGATACCATAGCTACCAAGTTATTTGGCTACCAAAATGGCTACCAGGGCTACCAAGTTATTTGGCTACCAAAATGGCTACCAGGGCTACCAGGTTATATGGCTACCAAGTTATTTGCCTACCACAATGGATTCCAGGGCTACCAAGTTATTTGGCTACCACAATGGATACCAAGGCTACCAAGTTATTTGGCTACCAAAATGGCTACCAGGGCTACCAAGTTATTTGCCTACCAAAATGGCTACCAAGTTCTTTGCCCACCACAATGGATACCATGGCTACCAAGTTATTTGGCTACCAAAATGGCTACCAGGGCTACCAAGTTATTTGGCTACCAAAATGGCTATCAGGGCTACCAGGTTATATGGCTACCAAGTTATTTGCCTACCACAATGGATACCAGGGCTACCAAGTTATTTGGCTACCACGATGCATACCAAGGCTACCAAGTTATTTGGCTACCAAAATGGCTACCAGGGCTACCAAGTTATTTGCCTACCAAAATGGCTACCAAGTTCTTTGCCCACCACAATGGATACCATGGCTACCAAGTTATTTGGCTACCAAAATGGCTACCAGGGCTACCAAGTTATTTGCCTACCAAAATGGCTACCAAGTTATTTGCCTACCACAATGGATACCATGGCTACCAAGTTATTTGGCTACCAAAATGGCTACCAGGGCTACCAAGTTATTTGGCTACCAAAATGGCTCCAAAGTTATTTGCCTACCACAATGGATACCATGGCTACCAAGTTATTTGGCTACCAAAATGGCTACCAGGGCTACCAAGGTATTTGGCTACCACAATAGATACCAAGGCTACCAAGTTATTTGGCTACCAAAATGGCTACCAAGTTATTTGCCCACTACAATGGATACCATGGCTACCAAGTTATTTGGCTACCAAAATGGGTACCAAGGCTACCAAGTTATTTGGCTACCAAAATGGCTACCAAGTTATTTGCCCACCACAATGGATACCATGGCTACCAAGTTATTTGGCTACCAAAATGGATACCAAGGCTACCAAGTTATTTGGCTACCACAATGGCTACCAGGGCTACCAAGTTATTTGGCTACCAAAATGGCTCCAAAGTTATTTTCCTACCACAATGGCTACCAGGGCTACCAAGTTATCTGGCTACCAAAATGGCTCCAAAGTTATTTGCCTACCACAATGGCTCCCAAGGTTACCAAGTTATTGAGTTAGATATGTTCATAACTGAACCAAGTAGCACTTAAATTAACTTAAGAATACAGAGGTGGATGGGGAAGGAGTGTGGCAGTTTTGTTGTTTCACTGTTTCGCTGACTGAATGATTAATTATGTAATAAAGGGCTAGCGCGTTTTCTGATGTTAGCAGGTAGCTCGTTCCAATCGTCTGGACCGCTGAGTCTGATTGAGAATCAGGAAAGATGAGTCCTGAAGAAGATGGAGTGAAGGCTATTTGAGGAAATTGCAGAATACTGACGGGTTTTATAAATTGAACGCCAACAGATTATGGAAACAATGAACAATTGACCAATTCTCTCTGAATTCTCTCTCTATATTTGAAGGAGTACCCTCATGTACATCCGACAGCATGTTGATATCTACAGCCCATAATACAGCACACCAGGAGGGAAGAATTCTACCTCTCACGGAGAATCCCGTTTTCCTAAATCCAGACTTTCTGAATTTGACCAGGGAGAGCAGATTTTCACACTTCCCCATAAGCCAATTGTCCAGCTCATGGTTGGCGGCTTTGATGTGAGTGTGGGTCCCTTGAAGAACTTCGTGAGGCTCCTCACTGAGCTCCTCACCCACTGATGGACTTTCCACGCCAGCTGCCAACCTCAAAAAGGCTACGAGATTTGAATTGCATTTGTTGGTTTGAAGGTCATTCGGCCCCATGATAATTCAATGGTCACAATATATTTTGTTTGATATCAAATTATTTAAATAAATTATTTATTTAGTCATATTTTTGTTCATTCAACTTTTTTTAAGAACTATTTTTGTTAATTAAACTTAGCAGTTACACTTATTTATTTATTAATTTATTTATTAGAAATAAATAAATTTAAAAAAAATCAAAAAATCTGTTAATTTACTTACGTTCTAATAATAATAATAATAATAATAAAAAAAAGTTTATTTCTTTGTTTCCAATTTTGATCATTCAAACCACTTCTGGGCAGCTTTTCCTGTAGCCTTTCAATATTGCTCCACCCAGGGGCGTGGGCAAACTGTCTAAAAAGCGACTAGCGACAAATTTTGCGACTTATTCAGACAATCAGGGAAAAAAGGAAAATATAAATATCTTGAAATACATTGTATGGTATTGTATAATGTATTACTGTATTTTCTAATTCATTCCCATGCATCATGCTGCTCAGAGTAATCTACGCCCACGGCCCTTCTGCCAACAGGGGGTGTCTCCCTCTCCTCTCAGTGTTGCCAACTCTTTTACACGGAAAGTAACTTGCACGAGCTCCAAAAAGCCTCTAAAAGTCGCCGGATGACGCCATAGGTTCATTTGCACATTGATGACGTCGTCGCACATTTGCATAACGCAGAGTGGCTGTGTCGATGGCAGCGAGGGAGAGATCGCCGTAGGCCGTGGAAAAGGTAGATGGAGACAAAACACAAACTCATTCACAAAGAAAGTGCGAACTAGAGGGGCACCCTAATCCAGAGATCTGGAGAGAAAGCGTGAGAGAGAAGCTCAAACCAACGATTTACAATCATCACAGAAGAATCAGAGAAAATATATGATTATATACTGTGTCTGTATTATAGAGAGACAACAGTTTATTATCTAAAACTAGGTAATTATTTATCTATTGATTTATGAAAAACTATTCATGAATCAGTATATTTTTACATTATAATAAAATATATATATATAAAATACAGTATTTATATATATATATATATATATATATATATAAATATTTTGTTTCGATTTCAATTGTTTTTTTAAATATAAGCTATTTAGATTTCAGTTTTTGGCTGAGAACGAGATTGAGGATTGAAATCCAACGAAATAGACAAACTTCGTTCGGTTTTGTTTTTTTTACACGCAGTACATACATTTCCTTTTTGACAGTTTTGGTGATAGAACTAACTCTTTTCAATGAGAATTGAACGCACACAGGTGTTTCTCACTCCGTTTAAATGAAAACAAACACAGGAACATGAGGCCAGGGTCGATTCGTTAAAGGCAGGTGTATTAAGTGTGCATGACGTTTTTTAGGGTGGAGGATCATTTTCCAATCACATACGAAGTGACGTTATCAAGCTCGCGACGGGACTCCGCACAAAGTTAACAAACCCAAATCCAAATCGTTCTGTTTCAGGTTGATGAAGCCAAAGCCTGAGCTGCTGTGCAAACTGATAAGAGCTGATTAGAGCGGAGAGCAGCCAAGACCCGAGGAAGCCGCGGTGACCCCGAAAACACACACATTTAAACATTTAGACAAACAGCAGAGCCAGCGTCAACCGTGCGTGAAGGACAAAAAGTCAACAAATCGATCTATCTGTCTATCGATCTCCGTGTTTCCCGTTATTTTTTTCGGCCACGGCGCACTTTTTGACGATGAAACAATCGCACGGCACCTACACCACCGTCCCGTTAACCGCAAAACACGTCGAAAACCCGTAGAACTGCGGCCGTTATGGTTTCCTCGTCATAGTAACTGATGCAGACCTCGCGATCGGCGAGAGACGGTCGCTCAGGCGGACACAAAGAGCGACGTCTGCGAGGCTTTCAGGGTCGCCACCCTCGCAACCCCGCAGGAACGCCATTAATCAGACGACGATGAGGAGTGACGAGGGGGGCGAACGCTCTGCGCCTCAAACTGACGGGCCGCTGCGTGACGTCTGTGAAGCTGGGAGGCGACTCGGCCTCGTGACCGCGTCGTTGCCCAAATCATGCCCTGCAAAACACCTGAAACGCCGGGACTGCGCGGCGCGGCGGGCTCAAAAAGCCGCCTTTTCTGCGCCGATGTCACCGGC